>NC_089978.1:20117198-20436531 GCF_036417845.1 Apteryx mantelli | reverse complement strand
TCATCCATAGTTTGTTATATCCACTCTCAGCTCTTTTGTTTTAGTCTCCCTTGTTATTAGCCTCCTTTCATAAGATAGGAAGCTCTTACTATTCTCCTGATTATCCTATTGAGTCTTTTGTGCACATGCTAGTTTGAATTAATCCTTATTAAAAATGACTAGACTACTAGACTAGTTTATCTAGACTACTGCTAGTCTAAAAACTACAGGACTAGTACTATTACTTCAGGTCTTGTACAGTGTCTCTAATGGAAACACATAGCATGATACATCCTAGGATTATATTTAATTTCCTTTTGTCTAGACATCAAATTAGTGTCCCAAAATCATTTTGTGATCAGTTAATAAACCAGATGTCCCCTCTTGCTTTTCATTAATGAACCCATAGATAACAATAAGAATTCTTGGTTCCCCCAAGCTGAACACAGTAAGCTCTTTGAACTTTGCTTCCATCTCCTTGTATGTGGGATTTTCATTCATGTATCATTTTCATGAATAAGGCCATTTCCATTAATCAACTTTACTTTGTTACCATGTTCAGCCTGTACCATAGCCCTGTTCCCACCTCTGAGACTGCCAGGTCCATGAGTGCATCACAGCTGCTTTCTAGAAGTTTAGTTGGTGAGTTAAGGAGTTTAGCCATCTGCACCCAAGGTCAGCTCCTTCCCTTTTAAAAGCCTAAAAGCAAGGCCCAGCCCCTCCTTTTCCTGGGGAAAAGCTTTTAGGCTGAGGCCATCAACACCAGCTTTTACCTACCTGTGCTACTTTGCAGCTGTGCAGCAGGTATGTCTGCACCTGATCCTGACCCGGATCTGCTGGCTTGGCTTTCTGGCTTGATCATGGACCTGCCTCGTTGCTACGGACTTTCTGGGTCATCACTGGACTGTGCCTGACTGTGATCAGTGTCTCTGGACCTGATCCTGACCCTGACTTGTCACTCCGCATCTTGGCTCCTTGTGCTTGAGGTGACTGCTCCACCTGCCTTGTTTTTGCACTTGGCTCCCGGCTCACCTTCCCTTGGGGAGCAGACAGTCCTTGCTGCTCCCTAACACAGGCACACAAACAGAGACCCCTATTACATAGTTCCTTCATAATTTATAAATAACCTATGCTTTTGTATGGGAAAAGTTGAAGAAAAGCAGTGATGATGGAGCAGTTAGGTTAGGACACCTGGATGTAAAATAGCGAGTGAAGGAGAGAAAAACTCTGAACAATCTGTACCTAACATCTCTTTGAATCTCACATAGGTCTGTTTGCAAATTTACATTGCTTGTCTCCATGTCATATTCATCCTAATGATAAACCCTTTGGGGTGTAGATTGCATCTTTCCTTTGTGTTTGTATAGGTTCTTGCACATTGGGAAACAGATGTAGTGCAAATGTTTTTATAATTATGTTCTCCAAGTTTTGACTGTTTTTCTAAGTTTGTATGTGTAACAGGCCAACAAGCCACTAGATGGCAAACAATTTCAGTGAGATAATACACATGTATTTGCACAATCTTCTGTCCCCAGCTGTGTCAGTGAGACCATGGGGTGTAGTCCTATGACAGTTTATAGGAATCTAGGATGAAGCTGATATGGTCCTCCTTCGGCCCAGTTCCCCACGCGCTCTCTCCATTTTGCTATGCTAGTATTCATGGGGCCATGTAGCTAGATGTGGAGTGGATTCATGGAGGTGATGGTGATCTATGCAAAAACTAACCTAGCAAAAAAAAAAAAAAAAAGAGAAGAAGAAGAAGAAAGCAAGCGGTTTCCAGCCATATTAATTCCATCAGTCAGCTCACTGCCCTGTTATACAAACAAGAAAACATATCCAGGGAGAGCAGCAGACCTCATTTAGATTGTTTTATGCTGTTGAGCCATGCTATCATATATTATTCTTCTATCTATCATAAAATTCCAGGGTTCAGGGTGATAAAAGCTTTATGAATGTATATAAATTATCAGTCAGATAATCTCTCTAAGTTATTAAAGATGACCTCTGTGACTCCTGGGTTTGTATCTACAAGAGACATGTCATGAATGTGTATTTCCAAAATCTGAATCTAGCTTTTTAAAGGAAAATTTAAAAATAACAAAAACACAAAGTAATCAGACTTCTGTGTATGATTAGCTTCTTCTTGGACATTATCAAAGTTCTGTATGAACATGTGTTTTAACTTGGACTTTCTTGGAAGCAAGACTGAGGGAAATTATTCAGCTGAAATACTCAGGAGGATCCAGAGAAGGGAAAACATCCATACTCCATGAGGGGCTTTCCTTTTGTGATTGTCTGCTGTTAGCCTGTGTGGGAGCAGAACCATCTCATCCAAGGCCTCTGGTCTAAACTAGAGTGATCTGTGATATTGTAGGATTACTCCTCTGATTTCTGGCATGACTACTTCAGTTCAGTCCTCTGGCTATAGTTGCTCTTTGATTACAAGAGATTGTTCAGTGCAACTAAGCCTTCACAAGAAAGACAGGAGAGCAGAGGGCTACATTATTTCATCTTGGCAATCACGTGTGTTTGGGGGCAGGAGTGGTCATGTGAGCTACTGATATTTTCTAATGTTTGTTTCTCAAAACTATGGCTTTCCCTCAACCTGCTTGTTCTAATTTTGAGACCACATAAATGACCAAGTTCTTTCTTTCCACCTGGCCCTGGCAGTTCAGTACCTGAGAACTCGATCTAATTTTAAGCAACCAAACTTACCATCTGCTGGCAATAAAAATGTAGTCATTGACCATAGAAAGCTCCAGTCGGTCAACAACTGGCAGAGATTCAGCTTGTAACATAGTGGGACACAGGCTGGGTGCTGTGTTTTCACCTTTGGCCCAGGAGCACAGGACTTTGGAGCAGTGAGGTCTGAAGTAATCCGTGCTTGAAACAAGGCAGAAATATAACGGAGTCCTCATTTACCAGTGAGGTGTTAATGGATAGGAAAATGTTCATGAGAAGGTTGTTTTTATTTTGAGAATTAATGTAGTTTGTAAACCTTTCTATAAAAGGTAGGTAATTTGAGTACCATCAAAATCTGTTTACAGGCTAAGCAATTTTGCTGTTAAAGTGATTTGGGAACTTCAGGCTGTTTGTCAGTGAAGATCTGATAACTGCAGTGCAGCAGGGCAGGAGAGTGTTTTGTTTGTAATTGCTTTGTCTTTGCTGGTTTCACTATAGTACCTGAAAGACAGTGGTAAACACAGAAATATTTAGACTTTTGTCATTCAAAGAGGTGGAGCTCTGGGAATAAGCCAGAGAGCAGTATTATCCACTCAGAGAGGAAAGCTGAGGAGGTGGGTCTGTCTTATGACAGGAAGGTTAATTATTGCCATGGGATTCTGCTAAACTGTTAATAATTCATTGCTTCAAAGCTCTGATTCTGTTCTATGTACAAGACTGCAAAATCTTTGTAAGAATTTTGATCTCTGAGCAGGGGATTTTAAAGTTAGTTGTCTTAAAATCTTGATACTTTTAAAATAGGAAAAATATGCAAGTTCATTGCTGGAAAACTTTTCTTACTCTTTTGAATTCCTAAAATTCTTCTGTTTTTTGTTATTCGTAACATTTCATAGCAACAGCTCCTTCCTGTGATAAGTTGGAAAACTACAGTAGACAGTTTAATGTGCAATTTTTAAAACAACCCACAATTTGCCATCATAGAATTATAGCTATATTTCCATAGCAAAAATTTGTCTCCTTTAGTAGGGGATCTTTAAGTAAGTTCAAGATACAACTGAACAAGTTAATGAAAGAGAAATCCATTTCAAGCTATTAAATACAAAAACACCGTGTCTAACTCATGTCTGAAATCCTTGATCTGCAAGTTGTTGGAAAGTGGGAAGGTATTCTGGGAAAGTGTATGCTTGCTCCATTCCTACATTCTTTCCCAGGGGTCCACTTTCACAGTTGTTGGAGACAAAATACTGGGCTTGAGGGACCTTTGGTCTAACACAAAATGGACATTTATTTGGTCTAATTCCTTCCTAATTTTCATGCATATAATGACACCTTGAAGTGGCAGCAGTGAAGCTTTTGCTGGAGGACAAGACTTGAGAACTTTGAGGACCAAAATCCAACACACCTTCCCTAATTAATTTGGGCTGGGGCCATCTGTTTCACTACTACCAGTGTCACAACTCCTGATCAAGACATTAATTAGAGGTTCTACTTAAACAAGAAAGTCATTTTCAGACTGCACAAGATTCATGTTGAAAATGAATTAGAGCCCCATGCTCATTCCTGTTACCTTTTGGTGCCCACTACTCTTCTCTAGATAATACTGTTATAATTATCAATAATACATTTTTATTCTCTTTGCAGGTGTCTTTACAGTTCTCTCATAAAAATATATGCAGCAAAGAGTAAGAAAAATGTCTACATTAAGCAAGGAGGTTGGTTGCTGTAGATGCTGCAAGTCTTGCCACCCTGTCAGTAGCAAGCAGAGTGAATGATGTATGAGGTTCTGTATGCTGTTCTTTACTGACCTTTGAAAAATACATCCTCACATAGCCCTCTAGGGAGGAATGCATTTATTTTTAATGATAGCCTATTAGTTTGTAATGAGAAGCAACTCAGTAACAGATGAGAAAGATTTTAGTATAAGATGCTTAGAGAAAGTCCGATGTACAATGGTAGTGTTTTAAGGCTTTGGGCTTTTAAGGAGGTTTGTGTGTCCACCAGGAGGCGCAGCAAGTTAGGGCTTTATTTTGCTCACAGCACTGAACACACCACACATACTAGTAATGAAGGGATGCAAAAGTTTTCACCTCATTTTTAAATCCAAAAGTAGGAAATGGAGAGATTTCTAATGACTACATAGAATAAAAATGGGAATGGGAAGAACTCTTGAGAAACTGAAGTAATAAAATGTATATATGTCAAAAATGTTTTCTGGTCAAAAACTATAAACAAGTTTTGTTGCTATTGTTCACAGTCGTTGGAAGTCATAACTGGTATGACTGAAAATAAAAATGCTAATCACTGTAGAAAGCAACACAAGGGTTCTGTTTCCTAAGATGTACATAAGCCTTTCTAAATTAAATACATCCATACCTGTAGGTTAGGATGTTCTTGTGGAAAAGGGCAAAGGTTTGATGCTGCAAACATTTATGCATGTGAATGATCTTATCTATTTTGTGTTAGTAATATAAAAGAAATTACAAAACCAGCCATAGGCTTATCAGTAAGTACCTGCGCATTTGGGATTGCATGGGAATATAGTTTATAATAAGCTTGTCAGTTATGCGTTTCCTCCAACAATGTAACTGGAATTAGAAACAATGATCCTTCTCTCTGATACCCTAGGAGCATGTATATCATATCTGGAATGTGAATAGTGCTGTTTTCAATGCTGCTAACTATTGTAACTTTTAAAGTATTTTAATCAAAGCCTTCTTTCCCCCATTTAAAAATCAGGCAATCAGCTAAGAATCTAAAATGTAAAAACAAACGAGAAGTTCTCTTTCCCATGTTTGCAGAGAAACCTGAATATAAGAACACCAGAAGGAAGTAAAGAGAATCCCAAACTACTACTAAAATCTCATGTTTTTCTTTTAATGCCAGTCTCATGACTTTCTGGGAACTGATTTTTGAAAGCCTGGGTTTGGCAATTCTGTGCTTGGCTCATTTGGGCTTTACCCAAGCCCCTTTTTTTCTTGGCATCACTTAAAACAGTTGAGATGTAGCCTGTGCTCCTTCATAATCCCAGATTGCCCTGTGCAGTCAAGAGCCTTTCAGCACAGGAAGTGAACAAAGTGACCGAAGGCCCTAAGCACCAGTGGGTGGTGCAGGCTGCTGGGGGCCAAGGGAGAGGAGCCAAAGAGCCTGCTCTGCTCCCAAGGACTAGTCTTTGTGTGGATTTAGTGCATCTGACAGTGCACCGTGACTGGTGTTGAAGTTCTATTTCATTTTAAATTGCACTAGTTTAGCTGGCAATAATTTAGCTGCTGGAAACAGTTGCTTGGAGAGAACTCATCTGATATTTCTAGTTCCTTCACATTTACATGAGCTGCTGCTGTTCACCAAGCAGACACAGTGTGTGATCATCTCCTGCAGCAGGTCACGTCCTGCTGAAACACCGCAGCAGCAACAACAGCAGCAGCAATTTTTGTGACTGTTCAGCAATCTCAGCAGTAAAACAGCAGTAAAACAATGCTTCCAATGTATTGCACTGGCTTTGCTGGTCAGCTCTTATTTCAAGGCAGAACACTGTGTTGGTGTATACATATCATATAGTAGGTCTTCCTTGCACTGCTCATAGGGCTCTTTGCCAAACTACTGGCACAACACTGAAGTTAGTGAGCCACAGCAGTACCATTGTGGTCACAAACTGCTGAGGCAGCACTCTAGCCTATTACTTTTTTATACGCTTCTGGTTTTTGTACAGAGTGCTGGTAACAGAATCATGCAGCTTTCAAATCCTAAAACAGGCCAAATTTGTTGTTTTAAACTGGCACAGCTGCGATGCTAGTGACTGATTCCTGCCACGTTACATCAGCACAGAACTTGGCTAGCCATCACTGTGCAGAGGCGTTGTACAAGCACAGATAAATTAATTTATAGCTACAGTGTTTATGGCCTATGCAATTAAGTCTGATACTTCTTTCAGTAATCCCCTTAAAAACAAATGTCTTTTAGAGTTTTTTTGTAAAGTCCTGGTCTCACTGACCTGGCTGCAGTTGAGATTTTTAGCATTGGTGTTTGTTGCGCTTGATAGCTTTTTTGATAGACTGCTGTCTTACTAAGATGAAAGGAACTTGAACTATTCAGTTACATAATGGAGAAGTAAATGCTTTTTCAGAAATTACTATTTTTTTGTGGGAAGGGGGCAGTTCCTGAGTCAGCACTATTATTGTAATCTCAGACCAGCTTGTCTAAAGAGCCTTTGCCATTTGTTAGCTGAGACAACAAATTCAATCTAATTAATTGGGTTCCTTTTATTTATTTGTTTCCTTTTATTAGGAATATATATTTTTATTAGAAATTTTTATTAGGAATGTGTATTTATTATGTTTCATTTTGTTTATTTTATTTATTTATTTGTTTCCATGCTAGGTTAGTAATTTAGAGGGTGTGTTTGAAAAGACTAAAGTCTCTGGCACTCCAAATAAACACATGAACAATTTTTTTCAAAAGACTAATCCCACTGCATGGAAAACCAAGATGTCATCACATAACAACTGAAGCAAAAATGCTCAGATTTTTATGTCTGTATTATTACAAAAATAATCAAATGTTACTGAAGCAAAAATACTTATATTCAAGCAAAAGAAGATAGAATGCCACGCTTTCATTTTAGTGGATTTTATTTTGATAGAAGTAGAACAGGAGTTAGCAGTTGTAACTGTACCATCCGTAAGCAGTGAAGCACAACCTGTGTCAAGGTCTGCCTGTCTCTCATGCAGATGTGGGCTTCTCAAGCAGTCTGTCTGACAACTGCAGAAATGCTGAGAGGCAACCCATGGACAGCCTGGCTCAGCATACTCAAAGCAGTGAACCATATTTACTGTGAACTGCTCTCTGGGGTGTGCTTGCTCGCTCTCAGACTCCCATGCTCTAGAGGGTGGCCAGAGGTTGCGCAGCTGCGTTTTTGTCTGACAGAGTGAATCTGTTCTAGAGGAAGAGTGTGGAGCATCCATCAAAAGGCAACTGAGATATACTCCTTCAGAGCACAGATGAGACCAAAATTACCCACCATTCTTCTCCACTGAATAGTGTTTCAAGTGCATCTTGCTCTGTTTTGCAAGAAAATTTTCTGAAGGAAATCCTGTGTTCTCTTCTCAGTCTTTTGCTAGAGCTTTGACCTCTTGTGCAAAGAAGTAGAATAGTCCCATCTTAATTTAGGGTAAAAAATATGTTGTACTCCATCTTTGCTTGATTTGCTGAATTGTTTGTCCTTCTTGTCCCACAGATTTGTTAGTGTCTTTGCCCACTGTACAGGAAGAAGAAGAAAAATGCCAGTTCAGTGGTTTAGATTTCACTGAATCTGGAAGAATCTATATTGCCAGTTCTGCAAATCAAAATGCATATGAGCTGTTCTTTGAGTACATGACTAAAATGATTAAGACTGCTTGTGAGACTTATAGGTCTTGTGAGAGTTTAACCTCACTGTCTATTTTAACTGTATTGTGATAGAATGTAATGAGCCTTCAAGTAATAGCTTATGTTAGGTACTACAAAAATATTTTTGTAACTGATTTCTGAATATATTTTGATATAAATCAGGAGGTCCGGTGTCTTAAACTGATGAAGAAAAATGTCAGCAATTAAAAATCTCTGTCAGAGTTTTTGAAAAAATGATGAGAAACAAATGACATCTGGTTATACTAACATCTTGAAGAAGGCCTGAACCTTTTTATATAAAATTACTCTGAAGGCTCTTGTCTTGATGAAGAAATTTCAGCAGCAGTTCTCAGCTATGCAACTGCAGTAGTAACTTAGGGGCCTGAGCTCTAGTAGAGACTAAAGTAGAGGTATTCTACCATTTAAAACCCACTTTGAACAGAAAAAGTGAAATGAGTTAGCTTATGTCCATGTGGCAAAGTGAAGAAGCGAATACTGCATGGGTCTGCATCTCAGTGCAGGTGACAATGCAACACCTGTTATTTTTGCTCACAATATCTAGATTAAAAGTACTATGCAGACTTTGGGTGTGTTTTTGTTTTGCTTTTAAAAACACCTTAATAATACAGCCTTCTTTGCTGTATTTTACAGTGTCTATACTATATCTAGCAGACTATGGTGTTTCAGGTGTAATCCTACTAATGAAAAAGACACTAAAGCAAAAATTTGTTAGTCTGCCCCGCTACCATTTGTAGTAGTAGTGTGACTAGACTGCTATTGAACAATAAGCAAGCTACATTAAAAACTGAATTCTGTTCTTCTGTATGCAGCTGTATAGTAGGACTTTGGCTGTCATATTTTGTATATATGGGAGGATGAATACTAAAAACAGTCTTTTAAGTACAGTGAACTTTAAAGAATCTTGCATGGAACCATGACAGACATGTCCACAAAGAATGGTAGCACTTTTGTGGATCTTAACAGTTAGCAATTGCATTAGTGAGTTAGAAATATTAATAACTAAGCAGAGCTATAAGCACAAACCTAAACCAACATTTTCAAGGTCTATTTCATTTGGGAATAAGATTTTCTGAGCCCTAACAAGGTTTTCTGAGCCCTAACAGCTGTAAAAAACCTCTCAAACTCTTGAAACTTCTCTCTGCATAAATTTCCCAAAAGTCTAAGCTGTCTAGAAGAACTGCCTTTCTACAGAAACAAAGGATTTTCTGAACAGTTGTATAACTTATATTTCTTACATTCTCCTGAAGTGAACTAAAAAAACTGACCTTTCAGAAAGAGAGAGAGTTTGGAGCAATTACCTGCTCTTCAGTAGTATCTTTGAAACTTTGCTTTACAAAATTAAACCTTAGAGATTCTTTCCTGTTTTTCCTCAGGGCATATATAGTTTGATCACAGACATGCTCTCTCTGTGGGCTAAACCTAGTTATATTTCTAAAAAAAAAGTTGAGCTCTTTGGAGCATATAACTTGCCATGCTCTATCACATTCATTTAGGCCAGTTGCATATATCTAACTTGTCAATTCCCAGTGCTTCTCAGAAGATGCAAAAACAAAACAAACCCAAAAATATTTTAGACAGAATTGGGGTGATGGGGAGTTCATCCTGATTTCTAACTTGTTTAAACTTTTTGTTTCAAGCTGTTTTTTTTCCTCTCAATACCTCTTAAATAAATAGCAAGAATATCCAGAAATTAGTAAATTCAGTACAAAAGAATGTTGTATTCCCTCTTTGAAACTTGCTGTGTATTTTGACTTCAGTGGCATCCTGGAGCAGTGACTTTCACAGTCTATTTTGTTATTTGATTAAAAGACAACTCTCAGTTTCAAATACACTGTTTGCCAACTGTTGCATACAGTCTGCCCTTTCTTGTACTACAAAACTAAGAGAATTCCAAGCTCATGAACCGTGCTTTCTATTCTATTTTTATGCTTGCAACTGTTTTGCTAGATCTTGACCCAGAATTTCTAGGAAATATTTATTAAAAAGTGACCTAAACAGTACCATACCTCCCATTTACAAATAGCAAATCAAATTGTTTAACAGAGCAGGACTTTGGAAGGAGAGAAGTAAAGGAAGGGAAATGGGATAGCAACCACACTTTCCCCAAAGTACAGTACTAATAATTTAAAGTTGTCCTCTGACTTTTTAGGGCAGGTGACAGCTACTTATCTCCTTAGGTAATACTTTATTGGCATGTAATTGGTATCAAGTCCAGTGAATTGACTACCTAACTCAATTTAGGTTACTGCATAGCAAAGTATCACTGTGTAATTTGTTTGAGCTTCCAGTCACTTGCTGTCCTTTTCTACTAACAATCCTGCTGGCTGTTTCTTTTTGTTAGCCACTTGTTAGTGATTTTGTGTTTTCATTAGGAGCATCACAGCATATAAAGATACAAATAATCCTTGTTGCCCAAGGAAAAATTTTTACAGAGCTTTCCATTCCCTTTCTAGGACCTCGGCATCCCTGGGCTGAAAGTGATGGGTTTAGATTAGGGTGACTGCTAACTCCAAACACGTTTATGCCTCTTTAGTTTGCCCAGGCTTTTCACACATTCTTGTAATTACACCATTGCTTCAACTTTGTGACATGATTTTTCTTAGTGGTTGATTTCCTTGTGGTGTGAAATATAACAGCATAACCTACCAACAGAATGTGTTTCAAGCCTGCTGATTTCTGTTCAGCTCCTTTTCTATCCACCAGATGCCAACAGAAAACTTGCCCCCTCTTGACTTCCCATTCCTCTGTGGTGCCTAGGAAAGGGCTGCCTTTTTTCTGCTAAGCTCCAGACTTGCCTGTTTGAATCTCTTCCTATTTATTTCATTTCTTAGGCAAAAATCTCCTATTCAATTAGATGCCTTTTTTTTTTCATGCTCTTTCACTATCTCCAAATGCCTCCTACTTCTGTAGTCTTTTAGACTGCAATGATCAGTTACACACTATTTCAGCTAAGGTTGTGTGATTTGTACATATATGAATCTCAAACATTTTGTTGATCATAGCCACATACTGTACTGCCTACATTGACAGCTCTGTCTTTTTTGGGGAAATAGTATTTTTAAGATATAATGGACAAGATGTAATTCATTTTTCCCTTCTCTATCTTGTGTAAACCTCATTTGCTGTTGTGCTCCCTGTACATCAATGCTAAGAAAATTCCCTGAATCTTGTAGATTGACAGTAGAAATGGAATGTGTAGGGCTCATCTGAATTGATGAGGAAAACTATATTTACATGTTAGGAAATGATGTAAAGAAGCAAGAAAGGGCAGTCCTTCAAGCTGCCAAACCTCTATCTCCATGCAAAGCCTCAGTAGTTTTGATTGGTTCCATGTAGAAGAAACTGATGATCAGCAGGGTAACCAGGGTAACCCTCCTCTTGATCATTTCAGTGGGAGCAAGGAGGAAGGCAAGAAACAGGTAAGTATGTGCTTTTTAAAAAAGAAACACAAAATGACCAAAACAGAGGTCTTAGCAGGATGAAAACTTCATCTCGTGTTGTTGAACTGTTGAAGATGAACATCTGAGGTATAGCATACACGTGCAGCAAAGACAGATGTTCAAACTACTCTAATATCCATCAACTCAAGAACATAAGAAAAAATTTTAACATTCAGATGGAAAAAATAACAACCAAACCTGATGGTTTCTGCATAGTCCGTGAGTAGCATTTATTGTCAAATGTCTGACTTTAAAATATATTATCTACAGATATTACTAAAAGAACACTAGTTCAGGTTATAGAAAAAATTGTTCATTGTTTAACATGGTAAATGATTTGGATTGCACTTCTGCCTTCATAGTAGACTATATAGTTTTATAAATATTTTTAGCTTAGCTTTTGTCATCAGACTAGCTGCCTCTGTGAGTCTGCCTGATAATTTTTAGCCTATTAGCCAACTTCAACCAAATGCAACAAGATTAGGGGCCTTGGAAAAAATTAATATCCTACAGGTTTCACATAAATTGCCAGCAATAAAGAAGAAAAAGACAAGTGAGGTGCCCCCAGCTGTGGGGAGGGTTGACTGAATGATGTCAAAACTTCTTACACAGCAGAGAATCCACACCAGGAAGCGCCACACAGGTTTGCCTCAGCACAGGAAAGAATTACGGCTAAACAAAGTCAGTCATATGACTCAGTTTCCAAGGATACTCAACTTCAGGCAATCTCGTTTCATGGAGGTGCTTGTAGTTTCAATGTAAGCAGCATCTGAATTACCAAATCTGTCCTGTGCCACCTTTTCACTTTCTGTTCACCTCTGAACTTCATGAATGCCTTGTAGTAGAAAGTCATTAACAACTAAATAAAACTAGTTTCCTATTTCAACTTAATCATATTTCATTGCTTTAAAACTCTTGCAATATCCTAATCCACCTGGTTCTTCAACTGTCAGCATTCCTCAAGGATAGTCAAAGTCTGAATTAAAAAAAATTTTTAAAGCAAATAAATACCTCTAAATCTTTCAGTCCATCTTTACACATGGTGAAATTAAAAAGGAGCAGCTTTTAAAAATATACTTTGAGAATCAGCATACTGAAGTTTTTAGTATCCTACCATTAGCTTACCATTCTTGCTTTCCTTCCTTTTGTTTCTCTTTGCTGAACTTTAATCAGCAATGATTTGTTCTGATAACATTAAATTGCAACATAATAACTGGTGCATAAGCACGTGCTCTCTTAAGGTTAAATTATCTTCCAGACTCAAAATTGGATTGTTTGTAGGTGTGGTAATAATAAAGCCTTGAGATTAATCTAGCTTCTGCAAAAGAAGTGTCTTGATTTATTCCTTGCTATTTTTGTGAGGTGAAGAAAAGAAATCCATTGGGATATTCCCTTCAGCAATAGAGTTGTAACTAGTTTTAATGACAGATGCTTTTGCTAGTAGCAGCTGAGCCTTTCTGTTTTAAATTCTTTCAGAAGTCCTGAATATCTTGCTGACTTACTACTTTTTGCTATGTACTAGCCGATTAACTCTGAAGTATGTCATTAATTTCAATGGAGGTAGAAAATTTACAATAAGAGAGGAATTGGATTAAATCTCTGCTTCTTTATAGGAAGTTCATGCTGGGACTTTTTTCCCCTCCTTTTCAGCAAAGTTTCATGATCAAGGATCATGGTTTAGCTGGGAACAACTTGGACAAAACTTGACAAAAATGTCTGTTTTTTTTCCTAATAAAACGTTTTCTTAATTAAAGTGGGTGGTAAGATTGTTGTGGAGATGTATCACCTTTAAAGAGGTGATAGAGTATATTTCCTTTGGTTCTGCAGGCATTTTTCCACTTTGGGGGATGCTACTGGCATGCCATCAAAAATGTACAGTCTACCTCAACTTTTCACTCTATCTCTCTTTTTCTCTTAATATATATAAACATTCCAGGAAATGCCAGTTTTAAAGACTCTACTTGAAAGAGTTGAGGGGAAAGGTGGACTTCTGTTTTGAGGTCTGGCACACCCATTTTGGTAGAACATGGAAATGACACAAAGTCTTAAGAATATATTTTGGCTGTAAAGTTGTAACACTCCTTTTATAACCCTGCTTATTTCTGCTTGTTAATAAGGAAGCAATTATTGGAGTAAAATTAGGAGGGGTCTGGACCTAAAAATGCTTCAGTGAAATACTTCACTGACTGATTCCTAGTAAAAATCCTGTATGTTTTAATATGATTTTATTCACAAAGTTCTATGGCTGTATCTCAGAACAGTTTATTCTAATACATGTGCCTTAAGAGAAAAACATTTGCTTTGGCTCTAAGCACTGTATATATTTTTCAGTCTCTGGAATACCTGCATCCAGTTCCTTGGTAACCATATTCTTTTTTTTACCCATAGAAATAGTTTCATCAAAAAAAGTTGTCTGAATTAGTAACTTTAATTCTCACTTTCCCCTTTCCTCCTATTTTATTTCCTTATAAATGCTTAAAATTATCTAGCTGAAGTGAATGCCCTCAGAATTACCATGTTTGTAAACCAGTGGCTTTAATTTTCAGTGCTATGGACATGATCTAGCTACAGCCATATTATAGTTAAACTGTCACTAAAACAGCAACAGTGCTGTCACTATGGAACAACTTGCACTTGTCATAATAATTATAACTATGAATGAGATAAAAATGTTAAGTGGCCAGAAGCAGGAACTGCAGCTAAGTGTCAGCTGTTAAATGACAACAACCTTACATATCAATGAAGGCATGTCTGGGTGAAATGACACAAGAGCAGCGACATGAGCAGATATGTCCCATCTGGGATACAGGAAATCAGACAGCTGCCCCAACCTTAACTGCAAAGCATCCTAATTTGTTAGCTTACCTTTTGTGCAATTACCAACAGTTACAAAAAAATCATAAAATGACAACAGAGGAAATAATAGATGGAACATAAAGACTGGGTAATCCATATTTTGTGTGTGGAAATTAAATTATTATTAAATTGTTATCACAAAGATATAGTATTGAGATTCATTTAAAATGAAATAAGATCCATATTTGACATTTTATTAAATAAACACTCCTCCACAAATGATTTTACTGCTTTCAGTCTTGAGCAGAAAATGTATCCAAATTTGACCCTGAGACAGATTGACACCACTCTGGGACAGCTCTTGTAGCAGCAGAGACCAAATACCTAGGAGAAGAATAAAGATATGCCATTGGAAGAGAACAATCATATGTGAGAGAAGGGTCAGTGATAAAACCTTAGGTCTACTCCATGTCTCAGATTGCTACCCCCTCTCCCAGGCCCAAGCCAGTATAATGCTTCTGCTTCTGGTAGGAACAAGAGAACCAACATTTTCCTTAAATCTCTCACTTCCAACATGACTTCACTTGGCCATAAAACAAAACTTTGCTGCAAACAACCTTGCTGATCTTCAGCTGTGAAGATGGCTGCTGGCCAGCCAAGTTGCAGTGTGAATGTTAATGTCTAAGCCTCTTTAGCTAGGTTAAAACCAAAGTAAAACTGCCTGACACCTAGCCAGCTGCCAACACAGCAGTTCAGTAGTAGATTATCTGACTGCTGTTTTTGGACTTCTTGATCACACTTTGGGGTCCTCATTTATCCTTTCTACTTTCCATTTCTTCCTCAAGAGGAGGGAGAATCCTTCTTCCTGCAGCTTTTTGCAGGTTGGGGCTGCCCTCCCTGGTTGCATTGCTCATGCAGGGCTATATCCAGCTGAAGAAACCTTGAACTGGACTCCCTAACAACTTTCCGGGAGCTGAGGCAAACAGTAATGAAGGTTTGTGGAGGTGCTATTAATTGAACTGAAGAACATCAAAATGAGCTTCACACACCTATGATATTTCAAAAAGGAAAAGGACTAATCCTTCCCAGAGTCATACCATATTTTGCCTTTTTGAACTTGCTCAAAGCTGAGACCATGTATTTGCACTCAATAAATGCAACTTGGAATGGCTGGTATTGCTGCTGGAACCCTTATATTTTTACTGAAATCTGGTATTTTAATAATGCCTGAAAATACTTTTGGGAATTACGCTTGGAAATACATTTAATATTAAACTACAAACAAATTTAATAACCAACATAAAAATCAACTATTACCTAAAACATTTATTGTAATTTCAGCAAATATTTGAAATATCTACAAATTGGATTCATCTAATGACCACAAGATTCTTTGAATTCCATTTGTTTCTAGCAAAGTCTTTTAAAGGCAATCTAACATCCTTGTTGGAAACAGAAATAAGATTAATGTCATTAAGGTAACATATTTTATGATTGTTATTCAAATGCCAACAAAAGAATAAACAGTTTGGGTTTAGACCATACAATTAGTAATAGCCTAAAATTATCCTGCAATAACTTTAGATGATGTGAGGTCTGCTTCTGTAAACATATTAATAAATGAACATGTATATTGAGTCATGTGCATAAATATTCCCAGAAAGAGTGTCTAGGTTCCAGGCTTGCAAAGACTAAGTCCATGTATAACTTTTCATGTTAGTGGCAGAGTATAGACAGAACTACATTTCCATCCTAGCTGATGGCAAAAATCTTAATTAAATTACAGGATAAAGATGTGTTGCATACCATTTAACAGCGCCCCCACCCCCAAAAAGGGAAATTCCTCCAAGTGATTTATTTTCAGTTCTCCTTTCCAAAATGCCTTGTCAATTAACTGCCCCTTGGATTGCACTTGAATGTAGTTAGCTTTAATAAAAGTATAGCACACAACTGCATCTTCACTTACCAATGCTTTATGTCTATGCAGGCACACTGAAAAAAAAGCAATGCATTGGCCTAAAATTTTTACTGTTAGATGTGATTCTAGGATTCATTCCTCAAATAGGGTAAAGAAGGTTCAAAATCTACTTTTTTAATGAAGAGCTGTAATTTGGCATTCCTATTGGAAAGCAAACTTTTATATCTTTCAGTTACAGTATTCTTATCATTAATTTTATAACCTACCTCTTAAAGAACTGTGTAATTTAAGCTGATATGCATACCTGAAAGCTTACTTTATCAGCTGTAGTTCCTTCTGTAGTTTCGGTTTCATGGCTAATCTCTAACTGCACTTTTGTTTTTACTGCCCATTTTATCAGACAAACTGCAATCTTGCACCTTGTTAAGGAAGCAAAGTGAGAAGAAAAACATATTATACTGTTGACAAGGTAGATAAGACTATTATTTACCTTGACTTTTTTTTGACGAATAGTATTCTTCATGTAACAGGATAAGAGATAAAGCATATCCTAAGATGATAGTAGTTAACAAATGAAAAGGAACTTTATTCCACTTGCTGTCAACACTTGTAAAGAAACCATTACCTAGTGCAACAATTCTATACCAAAGCCAGTTTGCAGTTGACTGTTTTGGAAGCAAAGCCAGTCTGTAATTCAGTCAGCTAAGGTAAAATCTGTGCTCTGCATTGAATCATAGACAGTGTTTTGTCTGATTTGAAGTTCTTCCCTTTAGATCCTTGAATGGAGTAGGGTCTGGTTATCTTTGGAAGTGTGTTTTTTCATTCCCCTTGGGTCTTGCTTTGCCCTACAGGAAAAAGCCATCAGAATGGGGAAGGGTATGTTTCGAACTAATGAGGGCAGATCAATGGAATTGTGTATCTGCAGAAGCTCTAAGACACTTTAGAGGTTCAATGTACTGCAAAACATTCTGGTTTAAACTGGGATGATCTCAAAGGTGAGCAATGACAGCACAGAGATGGAAAAATTAACCACTTGTTAACTTCTTCATTGGAACAAAATGGCATAAACAAAGCTGTAAAAGAAATTTTAGCCTGTGGAAGGAAAGTGAATATATTTAATAGACTGAGAGGTTCATGTTCTGTGATGACTGTGAGAGAAATGCCTGTTTGAAATATACAATAAAATGCATAAAATCATCATAGATTAAACTCATTAAATGCCTCTAGAAGAGACAATTAAACTCAGATTATATAGTTCAATATAATTTCTGTCATAGATTGCATTATGCAGTGCATCTAGTTTATGGGAGCATTCTTTACATTTTGTTCAAACAACTTTAAAAAGAATTAATCAATGAGGCTCCCATAGATTCCCTAGATTATTTCTGGTGGTTTGCCAGGCTACTCTCCTTGTCTTCCCCCTCTCCCCACCCCCGATTCATCCTAAAATGTTCTTATTATTCTTTTTGAAGCAGCTTTAATTGGAAATTCCTTTCAGTTCTTCCCCCAACCTTTCCTTCTTTATCAGACAGCCAGAGGGTGAGGTGTATTAATAGCAGTAGCATGACTCAGAGTTGGTAGCTCAAGTGGATCCCTTTGCACTGAGCTCTGCTGTCCCTGAGCAGGGAGCACCTTTGCTTTCTTGCAATCACAAATAAACTGCCAAAGCACAGAGGGGGCTGGGGCTGCCTCGGCCTCTCTTTCCTGCAGAGGAGTTCTCCTTGCTACTGTTTTCTTCTCCATCCCCACTGAGATTGTATGTGAGAAAATGAAAATATATACACAAAAATATGTATATGAAGAGAAATGTGTGATCCCACCCTGCACTGTTTTTCTTTCCCCCACCTGAGTGATGAAAGAGGAGTGAGGGTCCAGCTCTGCTCCTCTCTGCAAGGAGACAGACAGGGGGACAGGGTCAGCGCTTTCCACTGCACAGCACCCGGCTTTGGCATTACTGACATTTTCTTTTCTCATATGCCCTTAGAACTCACTTCTCAGTTTTAATATTTCACCAGGGGTTAACCTAAGAGGTTTTAGAGCTCGCCTTTTCCTCGCTTAACAGGAGTAAAGAGTTTCCCGAGTTTTTTCACGGCAGCCTCGCCGCTCAACCGTTCCTACTAGGGACCCCGTGCACTCACAGCTCGACCCGCGCGACCTCGGCGGCGCCGTTGGAGAGGCCGTTACGCGCGAGCGGCACTGCGGGCAGCACCGCGGCCGCCTGGCGGGCCGCGCGCCTCAGGGCCCCGGACACCCCTCACGGGAGCGCCCGCCGCCGCCGCCCTCCCCTCACGGGCGCGGGCAGCCCGTAGCGCTGCCGCGGCGCCCCCGCGCGCCCCGCCCCCCGCCGCCCCCGCGCGCCGCCGCCGGAGGCGGAGGCGGAGCCAGCACTCCAGGCAGCAGCTTCGCCCCGCCTCGCGCGCATGCCCCGCCCCTCCGGGCCGCGCATGCGCAGCGGCAGCGCAGAGCAGAATCCACTGCGGGGGGGTGGGAAATCTGAACGGCGGCCGCTGCCGCCATATTGCGGAGCTGTCAGCGGTAGCCGCGCTTTGCGCCTCTTCGCCGGCGGCGCCGCGAGCAGCACGGGCGGCCCCGCAGCGCCGCCTGTCCCGGTGCGAGGGGGGAGCTGCGCGGCGGCGGGGGGGGGGGACTGCCCTGGCCGACGCGGAGCGGAGAGCGGAGCGCCCAGCAGCCCACCCCGGCGTTTCCCCCCCCCCCGCCCGACGCCGCGGAGCGCCCACCCCTGTAGCCGCGGCGCGGAGCCTCAGGTGAGGGGGGGGCGCGGCCGGGCCGGGCCGCGCTGGCCCCGCGGGGCGCGGAGGGGCCGGGGCCGGGGGCGCGGGCGGCTGTCAGCGGGCGGGGCGGGGTCTCGGCGGCTCGCGGCGCCCCGGCGGGCGGCGCGGGGGAGGGGGCGGCGGCGCAGGGGCCGGCGCCGAGGCGCGGCCCTCCGGAGCGGCGGCGGGGGGCGGCGGGCAGTGGGCAGCGGCGCGCTCGGGGCCGACTTGTCGTGGCGGCATAACGCGCCGCGTCTCGGAACCGCAGCAGCGGCCGGGCCGGGCCGGGCTGCCCCGCCGCCGCCGCTGCCGCCGCGGGGCGGGCGCTGCGTGGGGGAGCCCCGGAGCGCGGCCGCGGCGCGGCGCCTGCATTATTCATACGGCCGGGCTGCGCGGCTCGCGGGGCCGCTGCAGACATGTGGCAGTCGGCTCGGCCAGCTGACCGTGGCGGTGTGGCGGAATAATAAGGAATTACTTCATAAACAAGTGCTGTGGAGCATCTGTTGCTGTCTATTGTTTTCAACAAATGTACATTTTAGAGTCCTTAAGTACTGGTCGATGTAATGGGCGCAGCGGCCCTGAATGAGCCATTGTGCATTGTTTTTGAATGGATTAATGTTTTGTGCAAGTCGTGGGCATTCGTTATTAACCTTGCCGCTTAAAGGCTAGCAGAGATAAGGAACCTGAGCTTATTAAACTTTGTGGAATTCATTTGTTTTTGAGTTTTCTTAATTTGAACACAGAAAAATTTCCCTTTGGACTCTGTGCCAATGCAACTGATTATATCAGTTGTGAAGTACTATGAAGCTGTCTTTTCCAGTCTATGTAATGTCCTAGAGAAGTGTTTCACATTCCTAAATCTGGTACATACTTTTAAAAAACATTTATTTGATTAAGTTATGGAAGTTGCACTTCAGAGTTTTAGTTCTTTGTGAGTGCTTTGTGTCAGGCCTCAGACAAGTCTCTGCATCTTATTCTGTCAAGTTCTCATCAGAGGTATTTGTCATCCTGTTTGTCACAAATGTTTTGAGGATGCATCTGCTTGTGCAGCACTTCACATATTGAGAAGACCGTAGAAATACCATTGTTGCCGTCAGCTCTTATGTAGTGCATTGGCACAATGTTGCTGGGCAATGTGCATTGAAAGGGAAGACATGGCTTTGACATACAGTAATATTAAAGCAGCTGTGATGAAGTAATTTTGTCATTCTTAAACTGTTACTAGTTTTCTCTCATCCTTATTGGATTATAAGACTTGTCTTTATGGATTTATTGATTTAACATAAGAGAGGCCGTGAGAAAAATAAACTGTAAGGCAATGTAATGTTCCCAGATAAGCAACCCCCCCTCCCCCCAAGCAAATGGCAATTGTAGGACAATGGCTTGTTTCCAAGTTTTGTGCCAAAGTGACACAGCTCTTCTGTCAGGTTGGGAGACTAGAGAGCAAAAGTACAATAAACAGTTTAAAAAAGCAGACAAACACAGAAATGGAAATGCAGTGACATGTCCGGAGCTGTCCAGAAAGTTTTCCTTGAGTGCTGACTGTGAGAAACCTTGTACGAGTGTCTGTAGGGAGGGCACAAAGAGTTTTGGTCGGTGACTACTTCTGACATGCAATAGAGAAAATTGCAGAGCTTGGTAATATTCAGAGCTGCCAGGATAAAGTTGATTCACAGGAAATTAGGCAAAGCCATAAAGAGAGTGAGAGTATGGGTTTATCTGCAAGATGCAAGATTAGTGGGGTGAGAAATCTAGCTGATTATGACAACAAAAGACAGTTTCTGGTAAATAAAGCAAGTTACTTTAACCATTGTCTAAATAGGTATAAGGATTTTTTTTTTCTTCCACAATCTTTAACTTTTGCTCAGCTTTTTAAGAAGGAGTACTTCTGTTGGCAGAGATTGAGAGGGGAGTTGTTTGTGGCATTACTTCTTTGTATTGGATGTGTTAAATGCATCAAAGCTGTAATATCACTTTGTATTGCATTAGAAGTGTGTGGGAATACAGGAAAGGGAGGATTTTCAAGTCTGTAAATGTAAACAAAGCTTTATACAAACTTCAGTCCTGATTGTTGAAAGATACATTCAGTGCTGTTTTAATATATCAGTGTCTTGCATGCTTAGTGAGTTTAGAATAGAGTAATAGACCTGAATAGACCTACGTAAACTCTTTCCTTTCAACACTGAAGGGCTGCATCCTCAAGGTAGCTTTACCAGTAGACTAATTCTTAATCATGCTTCAAATTCAGAAGCTTTTTTTCCTTTCATCTTTAGACATTTATTAATCTCTGAAGTGAAATCCTCAAGTCATGTAATAAAAGGAACAAAAATATTTCATTGGCCCAAAAAGAGGGTTGTTAATCTTCACACCAGAACATTTTGATTTAAGAACTCTAACTAATGTATTTGGAGACTAATATGAATGGCAAGTTCACGTTCGTACGTTTCCTTTATTTTATGAATTTAGTTCTAAGAGACTTAACCAGATTATTCAGAAAAATAAAATATAATAAAAAAATGCCTGCTTCTGAAATGGGATATGTCCAAGATTTTGGTTATGTCATATTTTTTTCCAACTGTGTTTTTAGAAGAAAAATTTGCTTTTCATTGAAACAGAGTACTTGCATCAGTCACATATCTTAATTTCCATTTTTACTTTTATTTCAAATGTACATGGGAAGATTGGACAATTTGCCATTGTATAACACTTCCAAATCCTGCAACTATTTCGAATTGTACAGTTGTGGGTATTTTTGAAGCTAAACTTTGAAGTTAAGATTGCTAAAACCGATAAAAATAAACTTTATGTAAATTATATGGAATATCTGTTATTAACTAGTAAAATTGTAAGTATCACATGAATATTCTTTGGCTAGTCTGTACTGGTTTTCATTTAACTACTGTGTGGCAAATGCCAGGTTTTCATTTGTACTTCTGAAGTGCTTGAGAACTCCAGTTTAGACAAAACGCTTCATACTCTTCGGCATATAGTTAGCTATTTAGCTACTGAAATACATTTAATGCATAATAATTGTATTAGTTATACTGTAATTATTTTTCAGAGAGATGGCAATCCTCTCTCAAGTATTTCTGGGCAGGGGGGAGAGTTAGGGGAAATGGTTTTAAGAAGGTAAAGATATAGAACTCAAAAAAGATGGGTATGTAAAATTCTACATAAGATATCCAGCACCGGTCACATCTTGGTTATTATTGGTTTGTTGTAGAACTCAACTTTTTTTATAATGAGATAGCTTATTTTGGTTTCTTCCATGGTTTGTCTCTGTCTCAGACATTTGTGTAGACCACCTTCCCTCATCTCTTTGAAAGAGGTGTGGAACAGACTTTAGGTCTGCATACATGAACTTCTCTATTGGACTTCAGAAAATGTGTCACTAGGGAGCTGTTAAGAGTAGTGGAAAAGATAATTGCCCTGCAGGTACTCAAAGGCTGCTTTGGAGAAGAGACTTTTTTGCAGAAAGCTGCAACCAGTTAGTCAGGTACGGTGAACCTGCGAGTTTCCTGTTGCTGCCTCCCCCAAAATCTAAAACTTTTAGGTATTGCGGAAATTGGAATGGCATAAGAATCTGAGGGGGAAAATAGTATATTTATTTTAAATAAGGTCCTGCAAATAAATGGGTGAGAGGGTTATACTGCTGTACCCAAAACCCTGTCATTCCCACCATCTGTATGTAGAAAAACAGATGATGAGCATCCTTTTTAGAGAGCTTAGGAGGCACACTACTGAGGAGCCTGCTTCTTGGAGGAGCTCCTAAGCTGTCAGATGGAGCCTGCTTTTGAAGGTTCGTTCTCTGCCAGGCAGACATCCTGCTCAAGCCTTCTTCCTCCTATCCCTTTCTCACCTGACCTCAGTCCGATGTCTGTGTAAGAATGTTTCTTTTGAAAACAGCTGCTGTATATATTGACAGAATTTTGGCATCAAGCGTATTATGCACCATCATTTTACAAAGAAAGCTTTCTTTGTCATCTTTCAACAATTGCTTTATTTCTTGGCTTCTGTGGCATAACTAGAAACATGAATGATAAAGATTTAAAAAACTAACTGACTTGTAGTGAAATCAATTAAAATCACAATTCTGCATTTTAAGAGAATTTTTGGAGTTCTGGGTGACTCTTTTTTTGTTTGCATGTCATGTGGAGCCAGGTCACATTTTGGCGGTTTGGCTCAGAGTCTGAATCACTAGCATATGCTACAAAGGTCCCGAGGACTGGAGTGCCATAGCAGTAGGAACTCTGCAAAGTCAAAACTCTGCTAAATCCTGACTTGAAAGAGGCACCTTTAGGAGCAGAAATGCCCAAGTGATGAGCCTTTGTGTACAGTAGGTCACAAGCCATTTTCAGAACACAGGAAGTGATAAGAGGATAGTTCCCAATCCTGGCTGGCCATTTTTTCTTCTATTTGCAGTGCAATTTGACATTGGTGTTAAGATAAAAGCAAGTATATGTAAGTAATTGTTTCAAAGTTTGACATCTGGTAAAACTGAAATGCTTGCATTCACTAAATATAAATGCACTGGAAACAGGTAAGTGGCAGAAGTGAACTCCCGCTTCAGTAATAATAGTGGAGATGCACAGTGTTTTGCCTGGCAGTGATTTTCAGTTTCTTTTAAGCCAAATAATTTCCTGGTATTTGTTTTATTTGAATGGTAGCTGGTGCCAATAATTGGGAAAGATAGATATTGTTTTTCTATTCACTGCTTATTTGATTTCAATTTTTGCATAGTCTTAAGATTTGCAAAATTCTTAATTTTATATGGAGATAATACATAAGAACATTGCAACTACGTGAATATACTGTTTTGAAATTGCATAACACTTTGAGTGTGAAAACATGTAGACTCAGGCTGTTGTGCTATGTCCAGACTGTTATTTCCATCTAATGATTTAAGTTTTACACTAGTATCTGAATTATGTTTAGTTTGATTCTTCTCATAATTTAGCGCAAGGTCTTTATGATCTGAAAAAGAAATAAGCTGCAGCATGGTTGACTATAAATTTATGAAATTTGTTTATTTTTTTAAATAAATGCAATGACAGTTGTTTTTTTTACCCTTTATCGAAAGATATTACAGTAAACACTTCAAAGAAAAATACCTGAGCTATAATTTGATTGATAGATTTATTCTATTGCTTCTTTACTGTTATAATTAACTAGATTCATAAGGTCTGTGGGGCTGGCAGTGATGTTATTTATTTGTACTGGGTTTTGCACAAGAAGATTCTTATTTTAGTTAGTGCTTTGTTTTGCTGCATATAAATGATAAATATTTATTCTGTAAACTCAGTTAAATTATGTGTCTACTAATTGTGATTTGATAATGTAGAATTAGCCTATAAAATTTTGTAGTCACATTTCTGATTAAAAAAATATTGCCTTGCAGTTTTAAAATACATTTTCAAATAAGTAATTTAGGATTGGTTGGTAGTAGTCTTACAAAATGTTTGGGTAAAACCAAAAGCAAAAAATCAGGACATATTTGTGGAAGAACCTACAATGCTAAAACGTATGAGGATCTGACAGAGTCTTCTTAGAAAGTGATAGACATGTTCTCTTTTGGAAAGACTTCAGAAAGTAATTGGTTGGTAACGGAGATCTCATCTTTGTGCTGTATGCTGCTGTTTGTTTCCTGGAGACCGAACTTAACTAATACTAGTAGTCTTAACTTCCCTTTTGTCTCTGTTTTGCATGGATCGCACTGAATTCTCCTCTGTGGTGTTATATTTGTATGCGATTACAATAGAATACAATAAGCTAATTGATTTGTATGTCAAGTTATTTGTGATCATTGTATTAAATTGAGAAAATTTAATGTTAGAGCAATAGCATGAAAAGATACTGATTTACTGTCAGTGAGACTGCTCTATAAATCTTTTTTGCTGCTGTATTGAAGAATAGATCATGGTCTTTTGGGCTTACTAAAGGTTTCAGAGAACTTCTAGTGAGAAATACTAACTCTGCATTTAAAGAGAAGGATTTACCTTACCATATCTCTTCCTTTTTGTGTGCCTGTAGTTAGATTTGCATTGAAAATAATTGTGCTACTTTTTATTCCTTTTTGTGCTGTAGAGTTTGCACACTTATAAAATGGTGGATGAGAATCTAATTTAGCTTTTGCATTGTTAATTAACTGAGTTTAACTCTAGGGCTTCAATCTGCCTTTAGTTTTACTAGCAATGAGACTCTACTGGCAAAAAGGTGAACACAGGGATTACTACAGATCAGAATCCTACTTACTGATAGCAAAAGTTAGAGCCAAGGTTGTTTTGCTTTTTATTAGTTTCCAGAAATTTTCTGAGGAGTGCATTAGAGAAAGTGGGGAGAAGAGCAAGGAATCTATTCTGTGAAGTGAAAATATGCTGTTAAATTTTATCAAAGGACAGTGTTATAAGGATACAGAAGACCTTATAGAAAAATTTGTTTCTCTTACCTTTTTTTCCTGAAACGTTTCATGGTAAAATTGAAATGTTTTGAAAATAAGTTGCAGAAAAGTGTAGAAGTAGTTTGTATTTTTCAAGAATATATTGAACTATGTCTTAGAATAGTGAAGCAGTCTTGCTGATTCTTTCCAAAGAATATCTTCTGTAACTACAAACTATTTCAAAATGTACAGGAATGTAATTGACCTTATGCTAGCCAAATTTACTATTATACCTTTATAGTTGTGCTATATTAATTTTGTCATAATGAATATACCTTAAGGATATTGTGTTAATTTTTCAGGCTGTTTCTTCCTTAAATAAAATTTGCTCTGTATCTGCATTACAACATTATATCTCTCTTTATATGATTTTTAGAGTCTTAACATTCGTTTTTCTTTACCAGCCAGCAACGTTGATATTTTTTAAATTCCTTTTTCATCCATTGTCTGTTTTCTCCAGTCTCTCTTTTCAAATGTAGCTCTGCAGATCAGAAAAAAATAACCCTCCCTGCTATTGCACCGTAGGTTGCTGTGCAGATCTTTCTGATATTTAGCATAGTTTTTTATTGCCTAGAAGTAAAGAGAAAATAACTTGTTCAAATATATCTAACAATATACTTGCTTGTTTCTTTAATAATGAAAAATAATGTACTTATCAAAAATCAAACTTTTGTATAAATTACTCCATTTTTTTTTATTCCTTAAACTTTTTCCTTCAGCATTTCTGAAAACTTTATCTGTCCAAGGTGGCCATGGAATTATAATGTTGGAATCTCAGATTATGATGACTTTTTCTCATTTTTCCTAGTGTAACCCTTTCCGGTCAATATTATTTTTGCAGGTAATGCCACCTTTGGTGCTCTTTGCAGACCAGCAGCAGGTCTGAGTCATAAAAATCTTTACTTTAAAAGTGCCCAAGAAGGTGATTAGCTGCATATTCTTTCTCAGTTAGAGTGAATTGCATGGAGGGAGGATGCTGTCTACCAACGAAATTGCAAACATATTTTTTCAATGTATAAGAACTATTTTGAACTTCCAGAACACAACAGTAAATACTGCTGTTACCATGCAGCCATAGGTTGTAACCTTTCATAAAAAAAAGGAGGGGAAAAAAAGGGTGTGTGGGGAGGGGAAGAAACAAATAGTTCTATTTATTAAGCAAAGCAAATTTTCTGTCTTTTTTTTACTCTAATGGTGCACTTGCATTTCTCTTCTCTTTGGGAAAAAAATAGCACATTGTTCATTCACTAAGTGAAACGGATGCTTTAACAGGCATGAAATACAATTTAGATTTTAAAGATCATGTTAGGTTATTTCTTCATTTTCATGATGTTCCAAGTTTGAGTAGAGTTGACAGATTAAGTTGCAGCTTTGTAGTTCCTTGTGCAAATTTTACTTTCTCTCAAGTAATGGTAATAGTTTTTAGTATAAGATGTCTGATACGAAAGTTTTTAAAGGAATGTGTGGCATTTGGGGAACTTGTCTCTTTATTCTAACATTAGTGGATTAGTATTCTAGGAAAACTAGAGAGGATGGTACTTTCTAGATACCTGTAGCTTCTGGTACTGGGTTACTCACTTGTTTTATATTGATGTTATCTACTGAGGGGTGTATTTTGCACATGTAGAGCACTTGTTTATCTGCTTTGGAATTTGTACTATTTGCTGTGATGTACATGAACTCTGTTATGATTAATTTAAAAACAACCCTTTTATATTTGTTTTTGACAGAACGGGACAAAGAGTTTGTAGAAGGCTTAATTGGACTAGAGACTGTAAAGAAAGCAACAAAAAAAATGCCGAAACCAGTAAGTAGCTGTTTTCTTACTCATCTAGAATTTAACAAGATTTTCTCCCTTTAGAGGTGATCAGCTCTAATAGTTTTGATTCTGTCATTAGTAGATTTCATAAGGTCTGCTAAAGTGCATGTATCTGGAGTTCAGGTAGTTTAATACCAACATATGAAGAAAAGGTCAAAAAATATTGGTTCTGCAAGGAGTTGTGTGCAGTGCATTTGGAGATGTGGGCAGTACTTCCTGACCATAATGGTCACCATTTCACTGGCAGGAAGAATGGCTTTTCAGGAATTGTCGACTTTGAGATGAGATGACATACAGTGGTTAATGGAGGCATACTTTGAGCCTGACTCAATGTCTGGTAGAATCAATGGAAGGATTTGCTGTAGGATTTGGCAGGGAAAGGCAGCACATGTGTAATGAGTTAGTGATAGCAACAGGGCTAATTTAGGTGGTAGTTTAACCATGTTAGTACCTAGAGGGTACATGCAGGAGGGAGGAAACAAGCAATTTTTGTTATCTCCTATTCACCCCTCAGCTGAGATAAGGGTTTATCCACTTTCTATCCAGAAAAATAATAATTAATTCTCTGACTTTTGTTTCAACATTTGTTCTGAAATTCTTTAAGGAGATTGTTATTCTGCCACTTGATTCTTTTGCTGTTGATGTAATATGGGAAGCTTAGGATTTCATCTGCCATGTGTTAAATGACTTTTGGTTGTCTCTTCCCCCTAAATACAGTGAGTGAAAGATGTGAAAGGGGGGGAACTGAATTGTCAGTGGAGATTATTTCTATACAGTTCAATTGACTTATGGAGTAGCCATCAGGCTTTCGTTGTTTACTGGTGTTTCAGTGAGCTTGCAGCTTAGTAATAGGTCTGCCCTGTTCCTAATCATAAGTGTGTGTGTGTGTGTGTGTGTGTACACATAGCTGTATGGACACATAGACATATAAAAGGTTTTTGCTATTAATCAAAAATTACCAGTGTAAATAGGCCATATCCCATGCCAATATTCAGAAATGGTGCAATTTAATGAATAATGTGAGTGTTGGACTATCCAAGGACTAAGTTCTGTTCTGGGCTTTGCTGTTGGTCTGTTGGCTGACACTGACCATATCACTTTTTCTGTGATTTCATGTTTTTCCTTCCTGAATGGGGGCAATACAATAGCATTTCATGAAATTAGAACTAGTTATTCATATCCTGCCCCCTTCCTAAAGAAAGCTGGACTCTTAAAGGTAGGGAAACAAATTAGCAGCATACTATTTTCTGACCTTTTTGAGTCCTGGCTATGTTAATTGAGTAGTGCTTTTAATAGGGCTTCCCAACAGGAAAACTGTATTTTAAGAATAAGAAGGAAAGTCACTGGGAGGCCATGTAGTTCTGAGACCCCTAAAACCACCCCCGCATATACAGACTAATGAAACCACAGAAGTGATCACTAGAGGAAAAGGGAGCCTTAGGCTACCTCTTCTTAGACTGTGGGGTTAGAAGCTTGAAATTTCAGGCAGGCAGGGTTCCCTCTACTTCAGGCACCTGAGACAATCATAGAAAATATAGTTGTAGAATGGCTCAGAAGAGAAGCAATATTCTCAGAATTGAGATTGCAGAAAGTGTTGGAGGTGGTCACAATCTACCCTAGGAATGGAAATTAGCTACCAGATCTCAGGAAAGAAGCTGGACTCATGCCAAACGTGAGAGAATGTTGTTTCTTTTATGAGGGGCTTTATATAAGAGTTTTCATGCATTGGGCTTTTCTTCCTGGTGACCTAGCGACGTGTGGGATTCAGGAAAAAAAAACAGGTGAAAGGAGCCATTAAGAAATGAAATTAAATTGTTTTTTTTTTCCTGGAAAATGCCATATGCATTTTTTCCCCTGCAAACTCCAAGTTGTTGTACTTATAATTTGTAATCAGTGAATGAAGTAGTAGCATACATGCCAAATGATTCATTAACCTTACCTATGAAATCAAAAGTCAGGTTTTGCTCTGGTTGCTTTTTAAATGGTAGACTGTTTTGAAGCTTTTTCCCATTTTTTTGGTGACAGTAAGAGCCAAGTCATTGGTTATGTTTTAATGAATTGATATCGTTCTTTAGGTCTTGCAGTTCTGCTAGGGTTTGATAGAACTGGGCCATAGAAGATCTCTTGCTCTGGTCACTCATTTCAGCTCTTGCTAATTGTCTTTAAAGACAATCTATAAAAGCCAAATGTAATTCTGGTCCAGAAACTGCATTTCAGTTCCTTTTTCTTGAAAAAAAATTTTTTTTTGACAGCTGTGCAATAAAACAGTCTGTGTTCTATAGTTTTATTTTTAGAGGTCTTTAACCTGAAAGCTAACTACAAAATCATGGCTATGCAGTTGTATCATATATAACTGAGAAAACTCAACATAATTCAGAATTTTGGCACTTTTTATCGCTCTCTTCCCCTGTATTACTGCGACCTATTTAAGTATTTTGTTTTGTTTTCCAAATCCTGTTGAAATGATCCTATTGATAGTTCTTAGAAAATCTGTTGTTCTTGTAAATATGTGAATCTGAGCAGTATAACTGTAAGTAGTATCTCCACATTTTAGAATAAAGCTTTATTTTGATATGCATAACAAATAATGAAGTTATAGATTGGTTTAAATTGACACTAAATCACAGGAAAATCAATGGAATAGATTTTAGTTTCACTATTTTTACTTTGAAACTTTGTAGTATTCCAGGCAAAAGCTAAGTAAATAGAGACTGGTAAAGGGTCTTACCATTACTGAATTTGAAAGTAAAGATCTTTCACATTTCCCAGAAGTTAAGTCCCCTTCTGAAATAGGGTTCGTGGCACTATGAATGATATCTTGTGAGTGGTAGTAAAAGTTCATCGTTCTTACATAAGTGTTTGGGATTTTGTCTCTTACAGGCTATTAGGTTACATAGCTTGAGTGAAAAGGCTGTTTTGAAAAGAGTCAAAGTGACTTTAATATATTGTCCTGAGACATTAATGTAATAAAAAACGTCAGAAAAAAATCTATTTTTGAAGCATCTCCTAGTTTGATTGCTTCAGTAGAAAAGTCTGTTTTTTCTGTATTAAGAACAAAGTGACTTTCCATTCTTGAGCAATTCACTCACTATCTCCCCTACTTTTAAAACAAAATAGTTCTGAGACTTTACTATTCTCAGTTCTGCCTGGCAGTACAAAATTAAGTTTCATTTAGCTTCTGTTGTGATCCCTCTTTAAAAAAAAAAAAAAAAAAAAAAGTGTTTTTAATTAGGTCTTTATTGCTGTAATCAAAGCTGGAGCTACTAATAGGATTTTTTGAAGTGTTTAGTTCTCTGCTTACTGAAGAACAGAGTATTTGGTGAGTCTTGTTTTCAGTGCTTTCTTCCTAAACGAGCTGATACAAAATGTTTCTCAGATGTATGCTGTTCTCTCAGATCATCACCAAAAATAGAAACATGGGAGCTAAAATTAGACATCATTAGTTACCTAACTGTTAATCATTTCATAGGCTAAGAAGATTAGGTTTAATTGACTGAAATGTTACTTGCATTTACGGGGTGTAAGAGGAGTTATCAGCTATTTTTGCTGATAGTTTGGAGTGTTTTCATACCATACTCAAAAGCATGAAAGAGAAACCATTACGCTAGGTAGTAACAGGGTTAAAATGTCAAAGTTACTGAGATTAAAAAAAAATAAAAATCTTTTTTGACTTTTTCAGCATTTTTGGGGGATATTGTGTATCCAGAAGGAGTAGTTGTAGAACAATATGGACATTACAGAAGTTAATTTTGTAAATAATAATTTTGAAAGTAGTGAAAGTGGAATTGTATACACTATAAATTCACTGAAATGTTATTGTTTTACAGAAAAATCTTTGAGATATATAGTGCAATATGTGAATTACACTTTGAATATATGATTTATTTGTACAGTATAAATGGAAAACTGATACCAGTTTTGAGGACTGTGGTGTGTGGTTTTTTTTTGACTTGACTACTAGCAAAATGCATGTGCTGTTACTTCTGTAGCCTTCTGTTCCTAATCCTGTTTAATCCTTACCTTTTTACCTTATCTTGTTCTTTTTTTCCTTCATTGCATTTCTTCGCATGTGTGCTCTGAGGCTGATACAGAGTGTACTGTGCATGTCTGTACAGTGTGTAGAGTAGTGAGCGCAATATACTGCTATTCCTTAACACAAATAGTTTAATATGCAAACATGATATAGGCAGTAATCAGCTGAATTAGTGTGAGGAAGCTCTCGGAAGAAACTTTTTTTGCTATATGCAGTTTTATTGTAAGTTAGAATTGGACTGGTTCCTGTGGCTTTTACAAGTGAGCAATTGATACTGCATTTATTAAAACAAAGCAAAACCACTGAAACCCTTTTTCAGGTAATTTATTTATTTGTTTTCCTAAATATTGGTACCTACTCAGTTTTACATTAGGGCTTCCTAATGAAAACTGAAGTGCCTCAATCTCAGCAAATGATGGCTAAACTACAGTAACCTGTTTCTCTTTAGTAGGATGAAAATGTTTAATATTAGACTATTAAGCTAAACAATGCTTTTGTGCATATTCTAAGGAACATATCTAAGATTGAGGAGAGGCCCAAAAGTTAATGTGATGAATGTGTAATGTCCCATTAAATTGTGCAAGGTTGAAGTTAGATACTACAAGGAAGTGTAGAAATATTTTTAAAGTCCCTAAAGCACTGAAAATATACAACAAAAATACAATTGCTGTATAAATATGTTTTAATAAGTGTGTATGGAAGTTACTGTTCCAGGTATGTTCATCAACCTGCTCTGCCTTATTCTTCATTGTTTTTGATAAAAGCAATCCATCTAAGCAATTTATAAATATTTGGAGTAAATATTTTGTGAGCTGTGGCAAACCTCCTTATATCCCATCATCAGCCTCTGTCATCAAAACATCAGTTGTTTCCTTCACAAAGAATAATCAACATATATGTATATACACATTCTCCCCTTCTGCTCATTCTCAAGCAGGTTTGGTAGAACAAAGATAGACTCAGACCACTATTTCTGATGCTAAGAGGCAAAATATAACTATCAGGCAAGGGTTTCATGCATTTGAAAGGTAAACCACTGTTATTTGGGAAGAGTTTATAATAAATAGATTTAAAAAAAAATGTATCCAGAAATTGGGACAAAGCAGTCTTGTCAGAATAAGGCAAAATTACTTGCTGTAGCAATTCTTCACAAAAATTCTTGTGATTCTGTGTGTGTGTGTGTGTGTGTGTGTGTGTGTGTGTGTGTGTGAGTGAGGGAGAGAGGTTCTTGTCCCCGGTCGCTTGTTTATATAGTGTTGCTATTAAGGATAGGCAAATGAGCCAAGCTGATTGGTTACTTTAAAAACCATGAGCTACATAGATTTAGTGTTCTAACACAGAGCTTTGCAATATCATTTTCCTAAATGTCCAGCAGAATTTATGCTATACTAAGCTTCATTGTATGCTTTATACATTCTTACAGTACCTTGTTTATAAAATTGACTCTTAAAAGTAGCCAGCTAAAGAAAATTTATAGTGCTAAGGATTTTCTTTCTGTTAGAATATAGACTTTTTTTAAAATTGTGTAGAATAACTCATTTATTCCCCCTTTTATCTTCTTCATCATGGCCTTTTAATGCAGCCCATGCATTTCTAAATGATTTGTTCATATGATTTAACATATAATTACATAGAGGCAGTACATCTGAGATGAAATTCTGCCAAAAAGAGATAAGCCCTGAAAGAGGCTGACATATTGGCTATGGATTGGTGTGGTGTGGTGGCTTTTCTTTTTTTCTTTTTTTTTTTTGTTGGTTCGTTTTTTTTATGCCACCCTATCTTTAGCACAAGACTGCAGTTCACACCCTGTTTCTACATGATGAAGATCGGTCTAGCTGTATGTCTAAAGTGAGAGCCGAGATGCTCTCTTATCCTTACATTAAAATTATATATAGCTGCATGGGTTTTAACAGCACTGGACTTTACTCTGTAAAGTAAGGGACCCAAGTTAGCAATTTACTATTTTAGAGATGCAAGGGCTAGTCTAGAAGGTTTCATATTGCCAGGTCCCAATTCTGTCTGCCGTTGCTGAGCTGTGATTCAAGTATGACATTGACTGTTCTGTGATGGAGAAGGGGGTTTCTCACCATGTTGTCTTTGTGAATCATCTGGCAAGGTCAAAGTTGCCCAGTTTCTAAACCTATAGCATTTTTAGGTATTCCCCAGCCGCAACCGCCATGACACTGATTTCTAGATCAGTAATAAATGCAATAAATTATTTGATTGTGGAACCAAAAATATTGTTTGGGTATGGTCAGTTTTTTTAAAGGTTAAAAAATAATATTTGCTCAGACATACTCATGAATTTGTAGAACCTCCTAGAGAGTTGATTAGCTTACCAGAGTACGATCCTTAGAAGGCATCTGCTCTGGGATCAAAGTGTCTGGGATCAAAGTTATGTATGAATGTGCCTTGTTGCAGCTCTTACCCTGAGCCTGTGTGCAGCTGAGCTGGATTTGTCAAGTGGCTGAGGAGCTGCAGTAGTTGACTAAGTCTTATTTAATGTTTCGTGGTAACTTCTGAAGACTGAAGGAAGGGTAAGATTGAAAAGTTGACATGAGTCTTGTGGTATGAGTGGTGGTAGCCTTCCAATATTTGCTAGAGGAAACATTCATACTTTTGTTTTGTCACCATTATAAGAGGGATCCTTCCTGTTTCCGTATTTATGTGGTATAGTTAGCACAGAGTAAGTAGGTCCAGATCAGTGTCAGTCTTTGTAATTTCTGGTTCAGATGATTTCCCCCTGCCACCAGTACTGTGTTAGGAGGGCTGTTGAAAGTAGCTGGATGCCCAGCAGCAGATTACACTAGTTTCTGTCCACTGCCCATGTGGGCCATCTTTCTCTTCCTGCACTTTCTCAATTCCCTGCCTTATTTACTATGCAGGAGCTTCTTGTGTGACTGTTTTCTAGACAACTCAGTGCATCCCCCATCACTTTCCTTAAAGCATATTGTTAGCTTTATTTTGCAGACAATGTAACTGAGAACATAGGTTTGAGAACTGTGAGAGCAAGATTTGGGTTAGATAAGTAAACCTTCTGGGTTCAATCCCAGGTTCTGTCAAAAGTAACTTTCTCATTTTTCATGCCCAGAAATAACTGAAGCTTTATAACAATATGTTATAAAGCTTTAAAAGCTCAGTATTGGTATGTCACAATCTAAATCTGTCCAAATATCTTCAGGAGGTAAATGATATATTTTAATCAAGAGCAGTTTTACCTTTTTGAGTCTTTTCTTAAAAAAGTCTTATCATAAAGGGTAACATTTTGATGTTATCCCTTTATTTGAGACTTTCTTAGTAGAACTGATTAATAATCACCCAACTACTAATTAGCATTTACATTTTCAGAAGTTCAAAGACAAAATAGCTGAAGTCTTTAGCAGTTACTGTAATGCATGCAAGTGACCAGGTACTCTTAGTATGTGTTTGTATCTGTCCCAGTTGTAGCTGTTAGAGCACTCTGCCTGTATTTGAACCAGGAACATCCAGAAGCTGACAGAATCTAGAGGCTGTGTTTAGTTTTGCCTCCGTATTACATCTATTATTTTATTATTCATTTGAGTATTTTAGTTCTTAGTTCATTTCTAGAAGATGACATTTGAAATTAGGTTTTCTATGTAAAATCTTTGCTGCAACCTTAAAAAGTCTGTTGCTACTAGTTTAACTTGTTGTGCTTTATAGTGCCTCTGTGGCACTTGCTGTGCTTTGGCAATGCTGTTGTTACATAAGAGTGCTTTGGCATTTAGTAAAGTTACATTTTAGCCTTACTCCTTTTTAACTTATCTGTAGCTGTTGTAAGGCAGATTTTATTAAAGTTAAATATTGAAAAACTGCTTAAAAATTTGTAATTAAAGGACAACTGCCCTCTAAACCAGTCCAGCTCAATGAATTAGACTTAAAATTTTAAATGAGCTGTTGCATTAGAGAATAAGCAATTTTATCCCTTGAAAGGGAAGGGGGTGAATCTAAAGAAAACAGCTCCTTTCCATCCTCCTGACACATACCCTTTAAATTTTTCTTTCCAATAGAAGTTCACTATCTTTTCCTCCAAAGGCTTAAACTCTTGTTCTTTATCAGTATTTGCGCACACATTTGCACACAAAAACAGTTTGCTAAACCCCCACTGTCATCCTTGTTTGCAGGTCTATAACCCAGAGGTCCTCCAGCTCCTGCTACTCTTGTCTCATATATCCAGCTCATGCCCAAAGTTGTTTACTTTGACACTAAATAAAGGAGTGAACAAGCTTTAACTGTTATACAGGCACAAACTTTCATCCGGTTTTGTCTTTCACACCTTTGATCTGTATTCTGTCTTACTGAGACTTTTCCAGGCTTGCTTCTCAAAGTATTTCACTAAGTAGAAAAATTAGGGAATAGTTAATGGAAATGGTTTATAGAGAAGCAGGTGAAGTGGTAGAAGTACTTTTAATCCAAGTCCTAATTTATTCCCGTTCCATATTTTATGGTACACAGAGAACTTACAGTATATTTGCATGTGCCTTAAATTTGCTTAAGTTTCATGTTTCTGATTTTGCATTTACAGCAAAGTAAATTTGATGTTTAATACTTTATATTCTTCTTCACTAAAGATAAATAAAATATGATAGCCCGGCAATAGGAATGGAGGACCATTCTAGAAGTGAGAAGGCAGTATTATGTATTTAGTACTTGGTTCTCTTTCATCACAATTCTCACTTCTGTGTGTACCAATTGTAGCAATTTTGGAACAGTAAGGTAGGCCTCCAGATACCACTTGGAGCATCTGACTGCTTGTTTTGGAACAAACAGAAACCGTGACTATCGGGAATCATCTGGAAAATGATTCTTTATTTCACAAGAGTGGGTAAGTCCATTGAATGACAGTGACTTTTCCGGCCTTGTAGTAAAGGAATTGAATGGGATCAGTATAAGTGGAGCTAACTTCTGTAGTCTCTCCAATGGTGAAAATCTGCTGTTAGTCTGTCCCAAGGTCTATAGGCTCTGTCCCATTTCCTTCAAGAAAGCTGGACCTCCAAATCTTGGAAATGCCAGGGCAACAGGCTGTTTGGCTTTTTTATTGCCAAGTATAAATACCTTGAAATGATAATGCATGTGACTTCAACTTTCCTTTTACACAGGTTTGGGAAGCACATCCAACTATAGTGCCCAGTAGCTGAACACTGTGATGTTCTTTGAGTCTTCAGTAGTCATGTTAGCCAGCCCATTAAATCAATTCTAAGCTTTGTTTCATGGCTTGACTTTCAAAACTAATGTTAAATGTTATTCTGAATATACTTCTATACTACTAAATAGAAGAAATGATTTTTTTTTTTTTACAGATTCACATTTCTTTTTATATCTGTTGTCTTCTCTACATGTTCAAGACCATCACAGTTGAAGTTACCTATCATATATTGTTTCTTACAAGATAATCACAATATATGAAGGGATTACACTGTAACAGTATGATCTAAATATTTTTTTATTTTTTGTAGATCAATGTGAGAGTTACCACAATGGATGCAGAGTTGGAATTTGCCATCCAGCCCAATACAACAGGCAAGCAGCTCTTTGATCAGGTAACTTGTGTGTGTGCAATATAGTTTTTATATATGTGTATATTTATATGTATACACATACAAACCTATTATGGGCATTAAGGCATAGTCTGATAAAGTAGAAGGCTTCTCATGTCTAGATTTCCATTGTTTCCATTACATTATCTGAGTATGCAGTCATTTTGTTTGAACTTCATCATTAATTCTAATGGAATGTGTTAAACTCAATAACAACTCTGTGTAGAAAGATGAACAGTGAGGTTCCAGTTGAATCGTGTGTGGAACTGCTTTGAAAGTAATGTTTTGTTTTGTTTTTTTATGTCTAATCACAGTGTACTTAACTGCAACATAACTGTAAGAAGTGCATGTATGAGAAATTCCTGTAGCCTTCAGTATTGTCAAATAACGAATGTAAGGCAGAAAATTCAGTGAAGAGAGCTGCTATCTTCTTTGTCCAAGAATAGAAACCACAGATATTACTTCTATTCCTAAATATTTGAAAAGTAATGTTGTGCTAGGATCTTTTTTTTTTTTAGTTAAATTCCAGAGGGAAAAAGTGAAAATTATGTATTTTAATGTGCTTATGGGTTGCAGACCTATCAGAGCTACATGTTCTCACTTGGCGGTGTCTTCATCTTACTTCACTTAAATGGGCTGAATGAGTAATTTCTTGTAAAAGGTTGTTTTCCAATTAATTCCATGTGATATTAGAAATCAGAATCTTGAAATAATTTTATTTGATCCAGGTTGTGCAGTGTTCTAGAAAAGGTAAAGGGCAAAGGCTTGTCAATGTGCCATTTCTCTTTTCCTCAAATAACTAATAAATACTTAATATTATATAGGTCTGAGATGCATGTATTTAGTTAAAAATGTGGAAGTATTCCAAACTACTCTTCAAAAACAGTTTAACTATATCATCAACAATTCTTTTGTGTAGAACTGTCATTTGTCCACCCTGCTGTAGATCCTCAAAGTATGTAATGCTGAATATTTAAAGAAGATGACATACTTAAAGAGACTTTAATGGGTCATTTAAATGCCTTTAGTATGTAAGCTGAAAGAGATAATCTCTTCCCTTGTTTTTTGTAACACTGAGCTTTTTCTTTTAGAGGAAAGAAACCTCATTTCCAAATTTTTTTTGGAAATGACTGTCTGATTTGTACCCCTACCCACCCACATCAGTAGCAGTATGTCTTCAGCCTCTACATAGGAGTAGAGGCTGTCACTTACAGGTGGATGCATAGTGATGTGTTGATCCTTCGTGACTACTACAAAGACTTCTTGAAGAAAGGGGAGCAGATAGCTTTGAAGTGTAGTAATGTGGACAATTTGGGGGAACAGGGCAATGGTCCTGCTTTTTGTCTAACCAATGGCACCATCAGGTAAAAAGCATGTATTCTGTGGCATCAAAGCCTCGAGCTGTTACTTCTCTCTTGCCAACCTTTGCTATCTTTATCCATGCAGTCTTGGGTGGGGTGACATTCTGCTGTGTGATGTCTTGTGCCCAAGTAATCAGTTTCATCCAAACCGGGGCTTTCACAAACAGGGAATAAAGATACAGTTTTGAATTCTTTCTGTGTCCTGGCATGTTTCATGCTCTCTTCGCCTATGTTCCTCAATTCACTATGTGGCTTTTGACATCTCAGCAGCTCTTGTAATCAACTTCTGAAAGATTTAAACTGAAAAGTTATTAGGTCAGACAAAATCAGCCAGCATAGTCGTGTGTGAGGGGAGAAACATTTTCAGCCTGACCTTAAATCTGTGCGCGAGTTCCATAGACTAACATTAAGAGCTGAACTGTATTGCAAAACCAGCATGAAATTTTCAGACAAAAGTTATACCATTTCTCTATGGTAAGAAAGTTGAATAGCACTGTTACTGAGTGCGTTGGTCTTCAAGGTTAGTGCAGAGATGGTGGACATGACAGTACGTTGTTAGTTATTGCTTACAGAAAATAACCTCTCCATTATTTTAGCTGTTATCTAGTGTTTCTCTACTGTTTTGCGAACAGTTCTTCCTTTTTGCAGTCAATGGGTGTTTTCAGCTTTTAACTGATATTTTCTGAAGTTGATTTGTTTCCTGGTCAGAGTGTGTTTTCATCCTTTTCATCTCCTAGCAGACAAGACATACTTCTGATGTCTGTGGCTTTGTTTTCTCTTCCATTGTGAAACTTGATAAAGTTCTTGTTTATTGCACAAAACCATTTTTTTTTTTTTAAATGACTCCTTTTATTTTAGAGGGTGTCTTTTAACATATCTGTCATTAGTCCCCTTGGTCCATCCTGTTGTTGATCAGAATGTGTGAGTGGGGATCTTTGCTCTTTTAGTCGACCGGTTTCTCATCTATAACTCTTTCCTAGGAGGGGGAAAGAATCCCGTGATGGTATTTTACCACAATTTGGAGGGGGCGGGGGTTGTTTGTTTTTGACAAGGTCTTAGCAGTGAGCGTCAGAACTCCTGGTTTGGTGTAGTTCCCATTCTGGAAAAATGTGAGGGTTCTCTCCTTTATTTCAAGTTATGCCTTATGGACAGAGCAGCTGAGCATCTGCAGTTCTAACTGACTTCAGCTGCAGCTCGGAGTGCTGGTTAAGTACCAGGGCTCGACTTGTACAACCACAAAGTAGAGAGCATTCTCAGAATCGGCTACTAAAGCTGTGAGTGAAAGGGGAGAGGAGGAGAAAAAGGTGTGCCTGTGTGATTGTTAAGACATAATACACATACGCAAGGGATCAGAAATAAGTTTGCAGAGCTTTCTTAATTGTGACATTTTCTAATTTTCAAAATCTTAATTTTGCAACCCGATAGTACTACTTTAAAGTGGAGGAGGATCTATGTGTAAAATTCTATTTACCTCACATGCATCTGAATAACCAGCTTGCCAGCATGGTTCAACCTGAGCCCATACGTAAGTACTGCCGTACTGGATCTTTCAGAGCCAAAATTTACAATTGTTTAATAATCCTCATTGGACCTTTCTGATTAATTGCTTATTGAATCCACATGTACTTTTACTATGCAAAGGTCTTATAAGATAGTTCCACAGTTTCATTATATTCTGTGTCGTAAAACTGCTTGTTTTGAACTTGCTGTCTAATGATTTCAATTGATTCTCTTAATACTTACATTTTGAGAAATAATGATTAATCATTCTCTATTTTCCTTGAATATGACATGCAGGTTTTGTAGCTCTATATCATGTTTTTCCCTCTTCATTTCTGTCAGTAGCCTTAATTCTGGTCTTATCTATGCAGAAGATGTTTTATACTGCTGATCATTCTTTTTAACATTTCTCAACCACTTCCAGTGCTACAGCATCCTTTTAAGGTGATATGGCCAGTCTGTGTGTAGTGTTAGAGATCTGGGAATACCATAGATTTGTACAGTAATACAACAGCATTGTTACTTTTTTCCTCTACTACAAGGTCTTTCTGTTTACATAATTAAGATTTTTTTCTGTTAAGTACAGTATTTTGTTTTTAGCAAATTTCATCTTTTATTGAAGTTAATCTTCCTTTTTATTGTTCATTCAGAGATCTTTCTGAAAGGTTTTCTACAGTAGATTTTGTCACATCAGTTTCATCCTTTTTTTCCAGAGCATTTATGAAGTCCTGTGGGACTTCCCTAGTGGTTACACTGCAGGTAACCACTCTGTTGTGAGAAACGTGTTCTCCTATTTTCTTGCTTTTTAACTGGTTTATCCATAAAAAAAGACTCTATCTCTATTCAAGGACAATTTTGTTTTGTTAAAAGCCTTTGGTGATGGACCTGACCAGTAATTCCGTAGGAAATCCTTGTACAATTTATCAGCTGGATCATCCTTATCCTTTTTATCACTAACTCTTAGAAGAAGTCTAAAATATTTGAAGGAGGTGATTCTTCCTCATTGCATCATATTTATCCATGAGTCCACAAATATTATCCTTCATTATAGCTTTACTGGTTGTCTTTTGTTAAAGTGGACTTACTTGTCTGTAGGTCTTCAGACAGTTCCCGGACCTAATTTTAAAGATCAACATCATGCTTCTTACCTCGTATTCCTCAGGTGCTGAGTTTGATTTATGCAGTAAGTTGCACATCCAATTGAAAGTTTGGCAATACTGTGTTTGAATTTATTTAGAACTTTTAGGTGAATTCTCCCCTGGACCTGATGTTACTATTTTATATTTTTTTGTTCTAAAACATTATTCTTATTTCAGTTTGAGATGGTTTCTGTAAGTTAACTATCATAAAAGATTCTGTTTAGTGATTACAGGTAACTGTGGATTGTTTATTTTTAGGTGGTGAAAACTGTTGGTCTTCGTGAAGTCTGGTTTTTTGGGCTGCAGTATGTGGACAGCAAAGGCTACTCAACTTGGCTAAAGCTAAATAAAAAGGTAATGATTCCCTTACATTTAGAAAAGTGTATGTTTTAAAAATACATAAGGCTTGCTACTTTAATGTTATAGGTGAGATGTGTCTGATTTCAAATTCAGTTGAAAAGTTGCTTCTTATTGTCTGTTTCAAATGACAAAATACAGTCTTCAGCTTGGTTAACTGTAAAGGAGCATAATCGCGTTGCAAAGTTGCATCAACATTTAATTTGACTGCGAAAGAGACATAGGTTCTGTATTTCCAATACTCTGGTAATGTGTGCATTAATAAAACTTCAATTCATATGATCCTGTTTTCATGTAGTAAAATATGATAGAATAAGAGTTTCAAAAAAAAAAAAAAAGTAGTATTAGTAGAGATTCAGAAATTTGCCTGTATGTAGCCATAGATTTTTGAACAAGTTATCTGTTAATAGGGTCCTAACCTTTTATTTAGGTATCTAATAGGTAGTTTGTAGGACTTCTGAATACAGGATTGGGTACATCATTTGGCAGAAATATATAAAAGTTGCTTTATAAAGCCTTTAGCAAATTAAGTTGCTTATAGAGTTGAGGACCAGCAAGCGTATGCTAATTTCCTTAACTTTGATTAAGGCAGTTCTTGATATCCAAAAAATGTTTGTTTATTTAGAAAAAGGTTATAAGATAACAATGGTTCTTAAATACAAAACAACATAAACTGGGTTTAACTTGTAAGTTACTATTTAAACATTTGTATCAAATACAGTTAGGATTGATAAAATCATAGAATAGATGCAGAAAATACAGCTTTATTATGGCAAGAATACAAATCATCATTATCCCCCCCCCCCAAAAAAAAACAAAAACAAACACCCCCCCCCCACCATCTGAACCATTTCACTGGTTCACTGGTGAGGTTAAAGTGAAATATGGAATATGTAAATCGGAAGCAGGTGGACAATAATGAAAATGAGCAAATATTTATTAAAATTCACACTGGAAATGTTGACTATAGTAATCATGGTGCCCTGGGTATATGATTAAATGGTTGCATTATATTTGTGATTTTTGATACTTCTTACCAGTCAAGCAAACAGATGCATGACTTCATGCAGCACTTGAAGTTTTAGATAGACTGTTCATGCACGTAAAATCAAAAATCTATACAAAAGTGCTTGTAGCATTGGAGTCTATGAGAGTGGTTGTTTTTTATTCTGAATGTACCTTCTGCCAATCACTATTATTTGATGTTAAAATGAGTTTAATTTTTGGATGTTTTTGCTCCCAGACAATCAGGGCTGAAAGTTGAGCCCAAATGAAATAAAATAAACTTTTGAAAGTCTGAGTAGACAGCTGTTTAAAACTTGCAAAATGGCCGCGTTAATCTCAGAAAATTTACACAGGAAATTATGATGATAATGCTTATCCATTATAGAAAAATATTGTGTTTACTAGAACTAAGTTAACTTTTTACACAGGAAAAAATCACGTGTATTTAGTGCAATAGTTCAAAGACTTTAAAAAGAATCCAGCTTTCCAGCTGTGTTAAAGAAATAGTTCTTGCTAAAGAAACCTTTTTAAATACCTTATTTTTTTACTTCCTGTAATTCATCCTCGAGTATAGCTTTGTTTTTTGTTTCACAACTTTTTTTTCAGATTTTACTGTGATAAATACAAATTCACGCAAGACTACAAGAAACTTAAATGGGTCTTTAAGTAGTACAGCAAAATCATCTGATTTATCTAAATTGGTGTACTTGATTCAGTGCCATGTGAATCATGAGTCAGTTTCAAAGGGGACTTGTCAGGGAGCATTGGATTTCAGTGCAGTGGCTGAAGAGATTATTACTATTAAACTAACTGTATTTAATATACTATTTAGTGCTCCTTTTAATTTTTATTTCTATATTGCTCTCCCTCAGGTAACACAGCAAGATGTAAGGAAAGAAAATCCTTTGCAGTTTAAGTTCAGGGCCAAGTTTTTTCCAGAGGATGTATCAGAGGAATTAATTCAGGAAATAACTCAGAGACTTTTCTTCCTGCAAGTGAAGGAAGCTATACTAAATGATGAAATATATTGTCCACCAGAAACTGCAGTTCTTCTGGCTTCTTATGCTGTTCAGTCCAAGTATGGAGATTACAATAAAGAGATACATAAACTAGGTTACCTAGCCAATGACAGACTTCTCCCTCAACGGTGAGTGAGACTACGCGTGCTTTTGCATCATCTGCTATATATAAACTTGATTGCAGTGCACTTCTTATAATTGAAGTATTAAGTGCTAATGTGCATTTAATGGTCGTTTTCTCAAAGGAATGCATGTTTTGCATTACAAAATACATAAAATGATCTGATATTTCTGCAGTTTTCCCTCTGTTGAATTAAAATCAAAATCTTCTAAGCCAGTAAGTTTCCTTAATACCCATTCTTTTTCTTCAGTTCTTGATATTTTCCTACACTTTGGGTAAATGATAATAACTTCCTGAAATTCATTATGAAAAGTGTTGCAAATAAAATATATAGCAGAAAAATACTAGGCTGAATGGAAAATCCTTCTTTTCCTGAGTAAAGGGAAAGAAAGGAAAGGCATCTGAGATGATTTCTTCAGTATAATTTCCTCTCACGGTCTTATCTTTGTTTAATTGCTCTCTAAAATGCTTTCTCTAGGAATGCTTGAAATGGAAAATACATGGAAAAAAGCATAATAAAGTTATCTTATGCATCTGACTCCTCTAACTGCTGTAATACATTGACAGTTCTAAATAGGTCAAAACATATGTCCATCATTGCAGGCCAGTATAAGTAAGCCCAAACCAGTTTTCTTAAGCTGCTTAATTACTGGTTTATTAAAAAAAAAATGGGGGGGGGGGGGGGGAAGCATAGTCTGCTAACTTGTCTTAATGTGTTACATATTCTTCCAAATTACAGCAAAATGAAAACTTGAATGTATCTGTAGAGACAGAGATTAATTTACAAGATTTTTGTGTGAGGACTTTATAGGTCTCCATTTTTAGGCATTTTCAAACATTACATTTTTTGACTTTACTGAGAGTTGAGATATGGCATGGCATGGCTTTTACTATACTAAGTGTATAAAATACCATGAAAAAAGAAGGTTTCACAATGTTCCAAAATGTATTTGTTGAAATTCAGTTTTTACTGTGTCTGGGTTAAAAAGGTGAGCAGTTTATAAGAAGTCGTGTTTAAACCTCTCCCACTAAAGCAAGTTATGCTGCATACCAAACTTATTTTTATAACTTCAGATTAAATTTTTTGTCACTTTCATTTAATAGTAGCTTCTTCTGTTAACAGTGTGTTAGAACAGCACAAACTGACAAAAGAACAGTGGGAAGAAAGAATACAGAACTGGCATGAAGAACACAGGGGGATGTTAAGGTAATTGTGTAGAAAACATTTCATGATCTTTACATTTTTGGGGGTTTGGAACTTTTGGGTTTAGTAGGAATTTCGTGAGGAGGGGTTATTTTTGTTTGGAAAATGCTTTCTTTTTTTATTCAGGCCAGGGTAGAGAGTTACCAATCTTCTGTGAAACAAGAGGTGAGGGTTGATGAGTTTCCAGTTCAGTTATTGGTTACCTGTGTCATTTTTAGGCAAGCTTGTCATCTGCCTTTTTTTGTATTTGCCTACCTACCTCTAAAATATATTTAATATTTCCTTAGGTCCCAGGGTGAAAAGACAAAATGTAATGTTTGAACTGAATTTGGTTATTAACATAATGAGCTATATAAGTATCTGAATCAATGTACAAATGAATTTCAACGAAGAGGTTACATTCCTAACTAGATGATGTGTCAATTAGTTATTCTGTGATTCCCTTACTCATACAATTTACTTTTGATTTGACTTAATTATGTTATTTTCTTTCATCAGGGAAGATTCTATGATGGAATACCTTAAGATTGCACAAGATTTGGAGATGTATGGAGTCAACTATTTTGAAATAAAGAATAAAAAAGGAACTGAATTGTGGCTAGGAGTTGATGCTTTGGGTCTGAATATTTATGAGCATGATGATAAGTAAGTGGCTAATATTTCTGTTGGAATTCTGTCCTAGGAGACCCTATCCAAGATTTGTACAAAACCCACCTTATTGCATGTTTCTATAACATCTAGCAAAACAAGTTCTCAAAGACCTTCTAATCTACATAAAAGACAGGAAAAAGTGATAGAAGTTAAATACTAGAATATTTGAATTTTAAAGGTTAAATAGGGATGCAAAGTAGGGGAATGGAAGAGCAGTTCTATATGAATTTAAATTTGCATTGCTAAATATGGATGTTTGATAGTTAAACCATTTCTTGTGTGATTTCTTTTTGTACTTTTCACTCCCTTAAGACCTCCTCTTTAGTCAGGATGAAAAGGACATTGAGAAGCTGGGCAACATATTTAATGAGAAACATATTTTAAGAGCAGCAATTAGAATTATAGCTGTTAGAGCATGAAAAACTTTGGTAACCAAAAACTAAACCTTTTAGACATCAAAGAAAATTGATGGTTCTTGTGTCCTGGTAAAGAGATCAAAGAATCTGTCCTACTTGAGAAGTGATAGAGCTGAAATGTGCAAAGTTTGAAGAATCATAAAAACAGAAGAACAGACTTGCTGTTTTGTTTCTTTCCAGACACCTCTGTTATTAGTATTTGATGTTAACAGTACTTTCACAGTGATGAAGTTAAACACAAGTCAAACACCAGATAGCTGTTATTAACTGAACTGAAATTTCATGCTCTCTACTTATGTTTATACTCCCTAACAAAATTCTGTAAGCTTTAATTGCCATTAGATGGCAATATAACTCTTAAAAGATGGAGGAAATATTCAGAGAATCAGACCTAAAGAACTACGTCTTTTTGGTATTCCTTCATTCCTGATAGTTAGCAATCAAATACTTAAAATATTTTTCTAATGCTCATACTTAAGATAATGTAAATAGAAAAACTTGCTAGGCCTATGGAAAAAAAAATACTTACAATTATGCAGTTGGTGCGTAACTTTAATTGTTTCTGATCTTAATTTATTCAGCTTAAAATGCAATGGGAATGAAATTTAACTTAAACTTTAGGAATGCAGGAATATGTATTTTACTGTTAAGTTAAACCATAATACAGCATTACTAAAGGTTAATTTAATTTCAGTTTTTCAAATGACAGACTTTTTTCAAATTATATACTCATTGAAATAGCCATCCTTTTCACTAAAGTTACAATTATCAGTTGCTTATAAAGAATCAGTACATGATCGTGATGTTTAGTATATACTTAATGAGTAGGTAAGTCACAGATTGAAATCTCTTAATGCCTTCTATTGTAGTGCCATTGTCATATGTAATTTATTCATTTGCTGAGCCTGTATTAATGCATAAAAGTTGCCTACTAAAATATACTTGAACTGTTGTCATGTTTAGTAAATGTAACTTTAAAGTGCGATAGTGAAAATGGTGCAAAATTGGTAGACTTATGATTATTGGACTTAAAATACACATATTTGTGCTTCTTCTAATGAGAACTTTTTCTCTTTGAAGGTTGACACCCAAGATTGGTTTTCCTTGGAGTGAAATAAGAAACATCTCTTTTAATGACAAAAAATTTGTCATAAAGCCAATTGACAAAAAGGCCCCTGTAAGTAGTCTGTAGGATAGTATGCCTCTGTATGAAAAGTTTTAAACATGAAGGGACCTGCTCTTGCACTATGGCACAAGTAAATATTTTGTGCCACTAATTTTTCATATTGGTAGAATAGCCAGTATTCAAAAAGAAATATTTATTTTCAAGTATGGTATGTTCAACTTCTCATTCTGGTTGATATTCTGTTAAGGTTTTTTTTTCCTTTTTTATTATTTTAAACAGTCAACTAATATTTTGTGATGAGTTGAAAAGCTGTGGTATAATATGTTAGATCTTTTTCCACTTTTGTTCTCTTTTGTTTGTACTACAGCATTTTTCATGAGACTTTCTGGGGCAGAACACTGAATTAGCTTATGTATTGAAATAGAGTGGAATATAGTCTCGCTTTTTTGGAAGTTTAAGTAAACTTGTGCAGAATAGCTAACCTCTACACAGAGGAATCCAGATGTGATTTTGAATTTGTTCTGCAAGTTCTTTCCAATAACTGCATTTATGGATTTGTGGTATTGGATTGGTCAGAGAAAGAAGGTTAAAATATTTGTAAGAATAAATTTAACAAATGCAAGCATGCAGTAATGCTTTGAGTGTTATCACAACTGCATTTTTTAGATTAATGGATATGCTGCAATTATTTTTGCTAGGATTTTGTTTTTTATGCACCCCGTCTGAGAATTAATAAGCGAATTTTGGCACTGTGTATGGGAAATCATGAATTGTACATGAGGAGGAGAAAACCTGATACAATTGAAGTGCAACAGATGAAGGCCCAGGCTAGAGAGGAGAAACATCAGAAACAATTGGAAAGGTAAATAACAAACTTTCATGAAACAGAAAAAAAAATTCTTCTACCCTTTGAGAAAACAAAATCATAGTATGTTAAACATTCTAGCATTCTAGAAAAGAGAAGTCTCCTTTTCTTTCTGTAATCTGTAAGCAGGTTTGTAGACTGGCGTGACTAAACTGTCTTAATAGAAAGCCGTATCTGTTTTGAGCTTTCAGCAATACTAATGATACCTGTACAGTTGTTTCTCATTAAGGTGCTTTTGTTAAATAGTCTTAATTCTCTGTTACCTGATTCCTAAGAACTTGTACAATCTACCCGAGAACCTTTAAAACAAATTCAGTGAAGAATAACATAATTTATCTTTTGTATATTAAAAAATACAGGTGCTTTTTCTAGCCTAGATAAAATGTAAACCTTTTCTGAAATGCAACTATAATTGTGGATTTGACTTGGTTAAACTATAACCAAGGCTGCTTGTCTGTTACAATCCCAGTCATAAATTTTTTTGTACAATATTTTGAAATCCAGAAATTTGGTTCTTTAATTTGCATTGTAAACTGAATTGAAACATTTAGCTTCTTTACTAACCAAGTTAAACTGAGAAATGGACTGTCAGAATCCTGAGAGAGCAAAATTTAATCCATTTGAGGCCTAAAAACTTTTATTTTTAGGGCACAATTAGAAAATGAGAAGAAAAAAAGGGAGATAGCAGAAAAGGAAAAGGAAAGAATAGAGCGTGAAAAGGAAGAATTAATGGAACGCTTAAGACAAATTGAAGAACAAACAATGAAAGCTCAGAAAGGTGAGTTCTTGCTATTTCTGGTGGTGTTATATGTGGTGACAATGGTTTGTTCACTTGGCTGGTTCAGATCCACAATTTTCTCATGTTTTTGGGGGAGGAGGAAGAGGGATTTTTTTTATTTAAAAATAACAAAAAAAATGACATATTTATGACTTAATTAAAGTAGTGTTTAATTGAGAGATAATAGATGGTATATATATTTTAACAAATTCTAATATGGCAAGAGCTTTAATTTTCTTTAATAAAATGGAAATTAATGAGTATGCTATTTAACTCAATATTATGAAATGCTTGAAGTGCTGAAAACCTGGAGTTGGAGAAAAAGATTCAAAGTATTTCCTCTAGGATTTTATTGAATTTAGCTTTTCTGTTGCAAGTTCCTTGTCCCAGACTCTTTCCCTTCATTTTGCTTGCTTGTCAAATTTGGCCACGGGCTCCTGTCTATTCCCAAAACACAGTTCTATTTTTGTGTTGGACCACCCTGTTGAGCCTCCACTGCTGTACCCAGTCCCTCCTGTCCATGTGTTTTTTATTGTTGTGTTTTTTTTCTTCGCTTGAGTATTGGTTCACATTCTTGAAAGTTCAGTTCCTCTGTTTTGTTCATAATTCTTGGCTTCAGGCGTGATATAGAGAATCCTTGACTATATTTGTGCTAAATAAATTGCATAAACCTGGGACAGATTTCTAGCTCTACCTTCATACTTTTAAAATCTTACCACCCATAACAGGTTGAACGCAGCCAGACAGCTGACTCCCAAACCTTGGAATTCGGTAAGGGAGAGTTATTTGGCCTGGGCCAAAGCAGTGCTGGCGTGATTCTAGAGGTTTAATGGTGTGGACAGGGAGCTCCAGTGCTCAGGAGCTTCTCCTGGTGCTGTTTCACTTGATGCCATAGAAGTAGCTGTCAAGAGCACTGTGAGCAGTTCCCCTGACTATCACATTCCTGCATCTCCTTGCCTAAGGCAGCTGCACAGGTCAGATCGGCTGTTAGGGAAGGCTCTGCTTCCCCAGCTCTGGGCTAGGACAGGCAAAACACAGGTGCGTTTTCTGGAAGCAACAGTGAATCACTAGCAGATCTCGCACAAGCCTTTGAAAGATGTGTATATGGTTGTAATTTGACTGAACTTGGGCAATATTTTGTCAGACAGTGGAAAAGACACTTTCTTGACACAAACTTCTCTGCAAATTCCAGCCCTTGCTTAAAATCGTGGGTATGCTAAAGCTTCTCTGAGAAAAGATTAAAGCATTTTTCTTCTGTGGGTTGTTGTGTTTTGGGTTTTTTAAAAAATCGGGTGAACAAGTTTCCTGTTTTAAATTCTGGCCCAAACAAGTAAGCTATTTTAAATAAATGAACAAAAAAGCAATCTAAGGCAGAACACTCACTAGGAAGAAAGTCAGTTCAAACCTTTTTGTGGAAGTATAAGCACCTGAATATACAGAGATGTCAGGGAATTTAAAAATAAGCAGTGTCTCCAAAGCTACTCTAATTTGGTGATAGTGTTCCTGTTGATGCATTTCTAAAGATTAGGGAACAGGATGAATGTTAACTATGTCATAGAAATTAAATGTTGGAGAAATTGACAGGAATTATATTTTAGTGTTCTTAAGTTTTGTGTGGTGACACAGCTGGTAACTTATTCTGAGTGCATCTGTATTTCATAATGAAGTATCTTTTTCTAAAGCATGAATTACTTTGTGATAGAAGTCTTGTTTATAACTGTTTCTTATAAGTTGACATACTACATATACTCTAAGAAATCTGTTCTAAAGGAAAGAAAAATATAAAACCATCAAAAATTAGCAAAATGGAAAGAAAACAAATGCTCAACTCCCAACAGATTTTTCATCTTCCAGTGGCTCTTATAAACAATATAGTCTAATTTCTGACACAATATATGAAACAACATGTTCCCATGTTGTAGCCTTCTATTGTTCACATATAAAACAGCGTTTATATATATGGTGTCTGTGCTTTGTAGCTGACATAAGTGTTCTCCATCTTCCTATGAAGTTTTTTTCGTGTTTGAATAGTGTTTTTAAATATTTATTCATTTTACTTAATTTTATAAGTACTGCGTTTCTACAAGTAAATCCACATGCCTGTAATGATCTGTCCCTGCTTTTGTCCTCCAAATTTGGATTACCAAAAATAATCCTACTAAACAAGAGAATCTTTACTTGGAGTCTAACACTTAAAAATAAATTTATTCATTGTATTTTATACAAGTCCTGTGCTGTTCACTTACATGTTAAGTCAGAGAATAATGGCAAATCTGATCCAAAGGGCACTCTGCTTCTCACTTACGCTTTTACTCTTTGCTTCCACAGGTGTGTCTTTGTATGTTTTGCTAACTGGCAGCCACTTATTTTGTGAACAGAAATAAATTCTTGTATTTACCAATTCCCTTGTCTGTGCAATTACAAGAGACATTGCTAATAGTTTAACAGTCTGTCTTACCCATTTGAATAAGGTGTCCAACAAGTTTTATGGACATTTTAAAACGATTCACTTTGTTTTCCTTCCTGTAAAATGAAAAATGAAAAAATATTTTTGTTAATGCCTAGGCAAAAAATGTACAAGAACATTTCTCCTTAGAACCAGGAAGGAGCTACAGAAAGACTTTGTCATAGTTGCTTTCTTTTTGCACATCAGAGAAATATTTTGCCTATTCAAATCTTACCTTACTGGTGGATTGTTTCTTCCTATTTCACTCGTATCTGACTTGTCCTGTGGATTGCAATATTTTGCTAACCAGGCAGCTAGACAACTCTTATCCCTCCCTTGATTTCAAGTTGTCCTGTTTGTACCCTTTAGAAGTTGGCTCTGTTCTCTGGAGAAAGTTTCTGAACCTTTCAGTGGGTCTTAGGTCATTTTGCTAGAGGCAAAACTGAAGTCAGTTGTGATTAAGGAATCTTTGTCAGGCACTTCAATACAGTATAAGAGTTTTTGGCTTCTTTACCATAAGAGAGTATGACTGACTTCTAAAGAGATTTTATATACGTTAAGAGAGGGTGTGTATGCATGTTTATATATGTATATTTGTGTACTTTTTTTGGTGAGGTGATCGTTTTCTGTAATGCTAGGCCATCAGTCAACTGCCAGGTGAGGTGAAGAATATCCAAAATATGTCTTAGAGAGGAGGAGGAGGGGGGAAAAAAAACCAAAAACCACAGAGGAGGGGTGTAGCTTCAGACCACATGCTCGACAGCTCTTCTTGGCTTAAGTCAGGCTAACTTGAGCCAGCCTAGTGAATCTTGGTCAGTTTTCCAGGTCACATTATTTCGAGCATGTTATAGCTGTAATTTCTGTGTTATGTGTGAGTAGGAGGTAGGTAGTGATATCTTATCTGCAAATTTTCCTTTGGGCAGAGCTAGAAGAACAGACTAGAAGAGCTCTAGAACTGGATCAAGAACGGAAGCGTGCAAAGGAGGAAGCAGAGCGCCTGGAAAAGGAACGTCGAGCAGCTGAAGAAGCTAAAGCTGCTCTAGCCAAGCAGGCAGCTGATCAAATGAAGAACCAGGAGCAACTAGTAAGAAGCCTTAACCTTGTTTTGAAACAAATTGAAAAATATGGCTGAAAATTATAGCTTTGGGGTTTGGTTACATCTATTTTGTCAGATGAACAAGTGTGTTAAAACACAGGTACAAGTATGTGAACTATCATATGTTACAGATTGTTGTGGCGCTTTATTAGAAAACATTACATTTGCCACTACATGCAAAAAACAAACAAAAAACACCTTTTGAGATGTGTAGGAAACATGATGGAGGAGACATTTCAGGCTGACCACACCTGTTAAGTTCTTTTTCTAATAGTGTCAAGTTTATCCAGTTGAGAATGAGAAATGCTTCCTTCTGCAGTCCACTGGGAAGCCTGTTCTCTGTTGCAGCAATTCCATTCTGAAGCTTGAAGGTGTGTTTTGGGGTGGGAGGGAGTTGGTGACTATTACTGTGATTTTTCCATCTCCTACATATACAGTGCTTTCTTGCATTCTGTGCTAAACCAATTCTAATTCAAGACTTAAACGTACTGAGAAGGGCACCATAACTGTCTAGGAAAGAATTTCTTGACTACAGAACAGCTTTTGGTCTTCTGCAACCTCAGCATGACAGACAATGCTGAAGGTGAGATTTAGTCTTATGGTACTGAGATTATGGTCCAGAATCATCAACATATTGGTGGAGTTATTAAAGCTGTATTAAATTGAAACAGACCCAAATGTTGATTTGTATCTGCAGCTCCCCCCCTGCCGCAAGCTTTGGAAGTGCAGAAGACAGATTTTTCTCTTGACTTATTCCTATCAGGCAGAGTACTGATTCTGTCCCTCTATCCTATTTTAAATTTCTATTTTTAATAAGCAGAAATGATGGATGATAACTGAGTCTTTCCAAGTCAGATCACAGCAAAAGGCTCTCCTCTCTTCCATTGCAGAGCCAAAATGGTATCAAATTAAAATTTCTACTTCATTTTCTGTTTCAGGCAGCAGAACTTGCTGAATTCACTGCCAAGATTGCACTTCTAGAGGAGGCCAAGAAAAAGAAAGAAGAGGAAGCCTCAGAATGGCAGCACAAAGTAATGACCTCATGTTGTGCGAAGTCCAAACTTCAAAGAAGCTAAGGGAGATGAGTGCAGAAATCCCACTGGAATTCCATGAGTTTGAATCTTACTCCCTTAGGCTTCAGAGAAGCCTTTCTTAGATGTTTTAGTCCCCTAGTCTTCTAATGCCAAGCTATATTTCTACTTAATTTGTTTCTAAATTGTAGATTGACATAAAGGAAAAAATTCTCATCACAAAGGTATGGTCAAAGATCTAAAATGGCTTCTGTATGTACAGTGATGAAATAGATGGGAGCTTCATGCTGGAAAATAAACACCTCAGGAGCCATATAATAAAGATGCATGAAATCATGAGTGGTGGTGAAGAGATAAACAGGAACTAAGGCACATCAAATGAAACTAAATGTGGTCACTTAAAGCAAAATGACATTTATTCACAGAAAATATAGTTAGCTATGGGATGTTAATACTAATTCTTTCCATAGGTTCAAAAAATGATTGAACAAATGCATATAAAAAGTCCTGGTTGGATATTAAATTCAAAGACCTCACCTTTGGTTCAGGTAGTCCCTGAGCCTCAAATCTCTGGAGGATAGAAAAGTTGGAGAACAATCATTGATTGCTCTGTTCTGTTGTTATTCTTGGCTACTGCTGAAAATAGGGGGACTGGATGGACAGCTGGTACAGCTGTTCTTACATTCATAGGCCTTTTACCCTGTATTTCTGTTCAACAGTTCTCAGCCTCTAAGCTAATCCTGGTTCATTTATAGAGAGGATAGTTTCCTTGTGTCTAAAACATCTCAAATATTTGTTTCAAATTCTCTCATTATTTGTACATCAATTTTAAAATGCTGAGTATCTGAGTATTGTTTATTATATTTAGGCTTTTGCAGCCCAGGAGGACTTGGAAAAGACCAAAGAAGAATTGAAATCTGTAATGTCTGCTCCTCCTCCACCTCCTCCCCCACCAGTTATTCCTCCAACAGAGAATGAACATGACGAACATGATGAGAACAATGCTGAAGCCAGTGCAGAACTGTCTTCTGATGGTGTCATGAATCACAGGAGTGAGGAAGAACGGGTAACAGAAACACAGAAAAATGAACGTGTTAAGAAACAGCTCCAGGTAATGAAGACTTACAGTTTTATCAACATAATTAAGGCTTTAGATTTTCATTCTTTATTTGTCAAAAATCTCAGTGAAATTATAGTATGCCAAGGAAACAACTTTCTTATCACTTACTAGATGTGTTACTAATTTACCAACTGATATTATTCATGGTGTTCTAGAAGCAAAATAAAAACACTGGATGTTAGGTTATACTTTATAGATTAAAAAAATGTTAGTATGTTGTCACATTGGCCAGTAAACATTTCTAGTAATTATGTAATGTCCAGGATACTGAATGTTAAAACACAATGCTTTCCTTTTTGAATACTGAAATGTATTGTATGGCATAAACAGATGATTGTTTAATAGTATTTGGGTTTATTTGTAGTTATTTGCAAACTTTGTAAATGCAAAAATAGAAAGATACCCATTTAGGATGAATCTTACTTCCATGAAACAGATTATGTCTACCAAGAGCCTTGCCACTCAAAGCGTGATAATCTAATGTTAGTGGTAGCCTTTTACTGTGTTACACAATGTGTATTTGGGAAAGAAATGAAAGAAATGGAATGTCATGTACTTTTCTGGCAGCAATATCTTGGTAGTAAGTGTGTGTGTGTAACATATTCATTTCTTCTGCTTTGCCAGTCACTGAACAGAAGCAGAGAGATAAGTGTGATGTCTTTTTAGTCAAGTAGAAATTGAAATACGGTCATTCTCCTGCTTTATCCTTCTGGTCTTGGATATTAGGGTATGGGGCCTTTCTTGGTAGCTTGATACCTGCACTGCTAGAAGGAAAGAATTCTACAGTCTCCTCCCTCCCCTCTGCGATCCTTGTGATAGGCCTCACAACTTCACAACTTCAGTACAGCCAGGTCTTTTGAGTTGCTGAACAGCACAAAAAGCATTTCATAGGGTGGCATTCAAGAAATCCCTATCCATATTGCAGAACATATATTATCAGAAATTCCAAAATCACAAAAAGAGTAGTCAAAACACTTAAATACAAATATTTTATTCAACAGGCTTTAAGTTCTGAGTTGGCTCAAGCCAGAGATGAAACCAAGAAAACACAAAATGATGTTCTTCATGCTGAGAATGTTAAAGCAGGCCGTGATAAGTACAAGACTCTTCGACAAATCCGACAAGGCAATACAAAACAACGTATTGATGAGTTTGAAGCAATGTGAGAGCTGTTATTTTGCATATATGTTCCTCGTAAAGCTGAACCACCAACAGAGAAAAAAGCAGGCCTTTGCAGATTTGATGGATTGCACCCCACTTTGCCAAAGCACTTAATACCAGTTTGACTGCGATGGTTTAAAGAAAAATTTGGGGAAGCCATTCAACAATAAGGCAGTCTGTCATCCCTGGCTTTTTTGGAGGGAGGGTGTGGAGAATGATGTCAATTTTTTTCCCTATTATGTTTTCATTTTCATTGTTTCATTTTTTTTCTTTGAAAACTGATGTGAAGTATATAATGACTGACAAGTGTACGTATTATTTAAACTTTAAGAAATAGAAAGAGTAATGGAGCTGAACCTAAAATGAATAGGTACTATTGTGGTATGATGAAGTTTGGATTTACATTTTTCAATGTAACCACACCATTAGGAGTTTGATATTACTGACTTTTAGTGTTTTTTGTTTTTGTTTTTTCCTCATAAGTGAAATTCTTTGGTGTTTCATGTCCTGTCATCATTGATGGTTTTCTTTGCCTACCTGTTCACAAAGGTCTGGATTGCAGGTGGTAGTTCCAGGAGATGTTGTTTAAATGGAACGCTACCTGTGGGCAGCATGTCTGCTGATAGGCTTGAATAAATATTGCTTTTCATAGATGATTATTTTAGATGCACAAAATGTTCTAATGCAGCAAAGAAAAAAACCCACAAAGCTCTGTATGCTGTTTGCTTGTAATTATTTTATTTGCAGTAGGGAAACCTGGACCTTTCTGGCAAGGGAGCATATGAAAACATCAGTCCCAGGGAGGGGACAGTATCCTACCTCACTTCTAAATACATGATGACTGGTCCTTCAAACACCATGAAAAAACTATTTAAATTGATTATCACTGTACAGTGATACCACAGGAAGCTAGGAGTCCTTACTCCTAAGGTTTTGTTTTACTTCAAGATGGGTTTATAGTGCTAAATACTGTTTAACTGCCTTTTTGTTGAGTTTAAATTGTAAAAGCATCTTGTGTTTGTTAAAGCTGTAACCTGTCACTGGTATACTATCTTCTGCGAGGGGTGTGGAATGTGTGTGTGTTAGCTTGTTTTGGGGTTTCCAAATGAAAGTTCACATAATTGGAGGAAAAAGCATTTGTAGCTTCAGTTCACAGTGAAGCTAGTATTGTAATTGTTGTATCTGATGTCAGATCACTGTTGTTAAGTACTTCCCGTCTTGAAAAGGAGACTTGCAATTTTTTTTTTTTTTTTTTTTGAGGACTCAGCTTAGAAATTGAGTTTTGGGAAATAACTTTGCAGTTAATGTGGACTGCAATTATTCCTTCTTTTATAGTACCCTGGTAAATATCTATAAGGGAAGAGCCCTGCTTTCTCTGAGGATGGTTCAGCTCTCTTCTGTTTGATATTATGCACTCATAAATTTACACTTATCTATTAAAATTTGCCATTTTATTAAGCATTTTTTCATGCACAACAGGTTTAAATTTCTTATGAACAGTCCAACTAAGGGTGGGGTTTTTTTTTGCAGAGTTAGAGGTTGGCTATGTGGGGTCACATCATGAAAATAAAATAAAGATACATTAATATATTTTTGGTTTGTGGGGCTATACATATCTGGTTAACCTTGAAGACTGATGTGCAAATGGTGTGCACACACTTCAAAATGCTGCTTGGTGGAAGTTGGTGTTTCTACTTGCAGTGCATTGTGAGAACACTGTTTCACAGGCTTCATACACCGAAGCATGAGCAAATTTCTGAAGTATTTGAACAGCTTGCCATAGCAGGTGAAATACTGTGCTTCCAATGAGTCCTTACATTTTTCCCTGGAAAGTGTGCACTAACATTGATACATCAGTTTCAGTGTTGGGGAAAAGTACCAGTAAAGTTTGCTGTTCATAAATCTACAGTATATAGAGTAGGGCTAAATGGATTAGATCCATTTATAAAGCTGTGTGATTTTTTTTTTTTCTAAACAACCAGGAACAACCATTTGTAATATGGATTTTCACAATGAACAAAGTGGTAATAACTGCTGTCACCAGCAGTTGGGAACAATTACTGGTGCAGAAATACTAAGAATACATTTAATGATTACTTGGTGAAGTAATTTTCCACATGCTTTTTCCTTTAGCATCATTTTTTGTGTTGTACAATTAAGCTACAATTACATCTACTATTTTGGATAACATTCATTGGTTAACAATAAAGAGATACAGTTAATTTCTGAGGTCCGTTGTTGTTATTTAATGCACTTTTTTTCTGACAGATCTGCTAAATGCATTGTAATAGCCTTTTTCCAGAGCTGTGAACAAATCTTGATCATCAGTCTTTGTTTCACACTGTGGTCAAAAAAAAAAAAAATTATATCCCTAGAGAATAGTACTCTGCCAAAGAAATAACCACATACAGTTGGGAAGAAGCACTGGTGATTGTCGATTCAAAACAGGATATGAATCATCAGAGCAAATTGGCTCTGTTGAGAACAGAGGGTAATTTGGCCATGTAAGAGCTGTAAGGGTAATGAAGGAACTTTCAATCACTGCCTACACATTGCATAGCCTTAGGATAAGTGAAATTTAGTTCAATAGGTCATTGGCTTGTCTTAAACATTAAGAAATCTTGGCATTTGTTTAACTTTTTGATACTACACATTATAGTGAACAGTGCTCTCAAATACATATTTTATATAATAGCAAGCTTTTTTTTTTTTTTTTAAACCTATCTAGTGCACTCGAAGAAGACAGGAACAGTCCCATATAAATAGGTATACAAATTAATGTGCTAAGCAGTTTTCACATAAATTAGGTCTCCTCTCAGTTGACATGCCATTCTATCTCTTTATTTGTTTGGCCTTGCACTCAAGGGCAAGCACATAATCTTTCTTTTTGTTACTCCATGTGGCAGAATTGCCTAAGATGAATTAAAACACATGTACTTGATATCCTTAGTGTGCATGTTTTTAGTTTTATTCTTCCCTCTTCTCAGAGCCCCTCCTGCTGAAGTGTTAGATTCCAGTGTCTCATTTATTAGAGAGGTTCTGCATATGTATGTGATTTCAGAATATTGTGCTTGAAAGGGGAGGTAAGTGCTTTGAAGGGTGCTTTTTTTTAATATATATGCTGTTGAGGTGGAGAGAAAAGGATAGAAAATAGTGCCATACTTTGTAGGACAGACTAATACAATCACTTAGACTGCCTTTGTGTGAAGGAAGAGATTCAGTTTTTTGAAAGCAGTTCTCTCTGCACATAAAAACCTGTATTTTCTGTTGGTTCTATCTTATTTAAGTACATGTTTCTTACATACTCTTGCTTAGCTTATCCAAAACGGAACAAAACTCTTGTCAGACTGTGGCCTAAATATCTGCCTATTTAAACCCAACCAGTTTGGAAAGCATTATTGTGCTTTTCCCTTTTTCTTAGAATATGTTCTCTAGGGCTGTTCAAGTTACTTGCTTAGGCATTTCTGAGGAAAAACGAAGTCTTTTCTAAATGAAATATTTTAAACTTCTGCAGAGAAAGTACCTCAAATATATTTTCTTTCTCTTTAATAAAGGCAATATAGAGATTAAAATAAATTAAAACTTCTTACTTTTGAAAAAACTTTCATGCAAGCATTTTTCCATGGTCATCCTAAAAAGTCTTGTTCTCCCCTAGACACTGGATTAGTTTCAAGAGTAGAGGATTTTTACCAAAGATGATAAACTGAGTGAAATGAGGTAGTTGATGCTAGTCTTCATAAAGAGCAAGTTCTGCAGAAAAATATCAACATAAAATCGAAACCTTTCTTACAAAAGGGCCTAATGCAAAGCTCATTTGTTGTTAGAAATTGTCCCATATCCATTGCTTAATGTATCTGACTTGGTGATAAGATTTTCCTGAAAAATGTAATAATTGTCACTGGATCAGCATATAAACTAGGATAATTTCTGACCCTTCAGAGCATATTCTGTTTCTGCTGCTTAGAGATGGAGAGTACCTGCCTCCCGGACAAAATGTCCATGATAGCTGGTCAGCCGCAGGGATGGCAGAGATGTCTCTAGCTGGCGGCCGTTGGCACCTGCTGGGCACTGTGTGCCCCTGCCCTGGTCCCGCACTTGCCAAGCGTCTTCCCTTTTCTTTCCCTAGCTTGCAAGCATGCGAGGTTTACACAGCCGGTCCCTTTCCCCGTTTGGGGAAGCAGTCAGCAGCAAGGGGCTAGGGGACGGAAGGGACAGCATAATCATGAAGAGTAACGATAGGGGAATATTAGAAAAGAATTATTATGTGTTAAGCTAGAATCCTTATTCAGCCCATTTGTTCACTTACTTAAGTTGAGGACCTCTTATCTGTGAATTCATGCAACAGCCAGAAGTTATATGTTTAACAAATTCAGCAGCTGATTCATTAGAGGGAGCTGGGCTTTTATTTCATAGAGCTGAGCCCAGAAATACTTTTCCTCATCTGTCGGTGTGGACCGGCTGCCTGATTTTTGTTTGGATTGATGGAGTCTATCACTTGTGTTCGTTCTGCTATTTGCAGATTCTGAGTTGATAAATTGCTCCTTTGGAGTGAAGTTAGAGAAACTGCCTTTGACTTGTTTTGCTTTTTCTCCCTTCCCTGAGCAGAGATTGCTGAAGTATCAAATGTCGATGTTTCATTTAATGTGGATGAAGATGACTCACACCCCACCCCCCAAACTCTAGTCCTCAAACCATTACATTTAATATAAGAATAAGAGTCTGTATCGTTTGTGGCAGTGCCAGCAATTTTCTAGATATTCAGGAAGGGATAGATTTATGCCCACATAGCTCACAGTGTAAGGAAAGACAAAGTTAGCAAAGGGAAATGGAACATTTTGAGTTGTTGGCATTCCTTTAGATGTTTATATTAGCTTTTGTAAATAATATGTCAGAGTGTTTCTGTTCACAGCAGTAGATTGTAGGCCACAGAAGAAATGAGGGGAAATGGAAATTTACATCAAAAGAGGCCTGGTTGGTGTGAATATTCCTAAAGCATGTGTGCAAAAGAGTTAGTGTCCCTTCTGCCCTGGATGAATGGATCAGATGAAAAGAGATCAAGTTCAGAGGTAGGACAACTACATTGCTGCTTTTTTTTTTTTTTTTTTTCTGCTATCCTATTAACACCAGAGAACTTGCTATAATCTGAATTTTTAGATGAAGGCTTTTAGAAAGCTTGCTGCCTAACACCAGGAAATCTTGGAGCTTAAGGTCATGAGCACCTAGACTGACCTCTATCCTATAGCTTGTTGAATTTCAGCAAAATACACCTGAAGTCTGGTGATTTTGCCTTAGGGCATTTCTGCCTTTGCAAGATAGGAGCTGTGTACAAGCATAGTTCTAGCTATCCCATTGCTTGTTCGAGCAATGTGAAACCCATGTGTACCCATGTGAAACAGTAATCTCACGACAGGCTCAGTGACCACATATGCAGAACTCTGCTGGATCTCATATCAAGTCTACAGCTCTCTGTGGCCTCAGCTTTCACACTTATTATTAACGCCTGATTTCTTCTTCATTATATTTGTTTGATACATTATTTAACTTCTTAATCTGCAATTTTTACGATTTTCTACTAAACTTAGCTTCCAGTAGTATGTAAATGGTTGGCTACTATGTTAGATGTTTTCTTGAAATACTTTATCTTGATGGGTTGAAATAGTCTAGCTTTGCTTGTATTTAAATGACACTTCTGATTAATGAATGATCTCAATGAATATGGTAATTGCAGTCGTATTCCCAGAAAAAGGTTCATTTGCATCTGAACTGAAGCTGAAAAGTTTTCTGTGACATGCACTTCAATCTCCAACGAAATAAGTTTAGAATGCATAGGCGACATCCAGAACACACAGACCAGTCAATCCTGCCTTCTTGCTTATTATTGAGTACAAATTCATTTATGTTTGAGTTAGCAGACTCAGTGTTTAGGCATTTGAGAAGGGATAGCAAGCTTGTTCATATTAAAAAAAAAAAAAAATCTAAAAACAATAGTAAGAAGTCTGTCTTTATATCAGGAATCTGCACTTCTGCTGTATTTTTCCTGTTCTTTATAGTTTTCTTCAGTCTGGAATTATTGGATCTCCTCTTTTGTGAACACTGTTTCAGGCATCTCTCTCTTGCTGCTCAGATGGATGGCAGTTGTTTTGCTTCTCTGTACCATTTGAAAACACACAACTCTTCCTGGTTTTTCTTTTGCGTTTGGGATCTTACATTGTTGTTTTCAACAAAATAGACTAACTCAGATTTAAATTTAGGACTGTTACTGCTACTTCTTGGAACAATCTCTGGATTAATTTTGGCTACATGTTCCCTTATCAAGCATGCATGGCAAACTGGTATATGACACCATATAGAAGAGATGATAGCAATATTGGTTAGTTAATAATTGCTAGTAGCATTCTGGAGATCAGACAAGCTCAGAAAACAAGTCTGTTAATGTATGCAGAAAACTGGGGAAGATATGAATCACAGTGTTTACACCCATGAGGTTCAACTTTGAGCCTACCCCTAGTCATGCATAAAAGGGAGCATGTGGGAAAGAAAAATTCCCTAATTTCACTGCCTAGCCTAACTGCATGGCTAGACTGTGCCAGAGAAGGAACTGGGACACGATGGTTATGCCTGCTCGGACAGGAGGGCAGGCAGGCAGGCACACTTGCATGGTGCTGTGGCTTTGCGCTTCAGCACAACATGGCTGTAAAAACACTAAAAAGAAGAGACATGACATAGTTGGTTTTTTTCCTGTGGACTCTTCTGTAAGAGTCAAGGTTAATTAAGCTCCTGCCTGGCTTTGAAACTCTTCTGCAGGTCACCCTGGCAAAAGCTGAAGTCGTCTATGGCTTAAGTGCTGGTATCTTTAAGGAGTTATCCTATGGCTCTTCAGCCCATCCTGACTTTAAGAAGCAGTAACAAGTATGGGGGGAGGGGGAATTCTCTAGGCTTTGGGTGGCTCTTTTTATACAACTTTCTCCTAGTCTTTGAACTGATCCCCACTTCTCACCTGGTTCTACTGGTGATGTTTTTTTCCCCTTGCTAGTGCATCATGCCATTTATTACATCTGATGTATAATTTCAGTTTAGATCATCAGTAACTTTAATACAATTGAATAATTTTGTTTTAGTATGAGGATGCAAATTAAGACAGGGAAGGTGCCGCATAATTATTAGTTTAAAAACAAACTGTGGAGAAAAGAAAGTTTAAGCCTTAAGACTCACCCAAAGAAATATGTTGTAGTTTGTTAGTCAGCTAATGTGAAATGACTGGAGACAAGCCGCTGCATATAGCAAGGTAAACCTTGTTTTCTCAAACTAAATTTATGATAGCAAAGTGCTTTATTAATATTCACCAGTCTCTCTCTTTTTTTCCCTTTTTTTTTTTAATTTATTTGTCACTTGCTGGATTATTTAAAGAGCATTGGAGAAAATAATACCACGTTTTTCTCTTTATTTAGTCATATCTCCTTTCATTAGTTCTATTGTGGCTTATTCAATCAATTTAAGGATAAAAATGCCTTTTTCCTCCCCAGTGGTTTTGTAAAGTTATATTTGCCAATGACACTAAAACTTGTTTTGCAATCTGGAGCCTAATGGATGAAAGGAAAGTATTTTCTGAGGGGCATGTACTGTCATTTGCTTTGCATTTAACTGAGCTTGATTTTATATATACACATATGCATATATATATATGTATATGTGTGCATGTGTATATATATACACATTCACACACATATAAAATATATATAGTATGGTTAAAGTGGAGATTTCTAATATGATATGTGGCATCAAGCCTTATAGTGACTGCATCAAGGTGAGCTACACAAAAAAGTTGCTACTTACTTTTTTATATAAATTTTGATCTTGAATAGGTTTAGTAATATATGTGGTAGAAAATAAGCTTTTTAAAGCTATTCCTAACTGTGCTTAAGTCATATTTTAAAAAATATTACATCATGCAGAGTGTATATGGTTCAATTTTATCCTTGATATCAAAATCAGATATGTCTATCTCGATGTTTTATTTTTATCCTTCTGCAAAAGCCAGTTGTTTCTGGGCATCTATTACTGCCAGGAAACTTTTTATTGGTTTCAGTGCTACCTTCATAATCTAGAGTGTCACTCGCTTGGCTCCAGAGGAAAAGTGCCAGAAATCTCTTCCCCCTCCCTGCCAGGAATTCCTCTAAGATTTTTTTTTAAACCAGCACTGTGTTTTTACTACCTCTAAGTCTTAATCACCCATTTCTGACTTGATTCTGGGAACAGAGTTCACGCTTCTTCCATTTCTGGTCAGAATTTTATTTGGACGTTTTGCCCAACCAGATTTGTGTTGAGTCCTTCATTTAGAATTCATGTGAACTAATGGATAAAGCATTGTATCATTTGGAGTAAAAGCATCACCGTTGCATTTTATTTCCGTATGCTCTAGCCCTGGAAGTTCCCACTGACTTTCTATGCCAAAAAATGATCTGTATGGGAAACAGGCTGTTGTATAAACTTTGATGTGACATTCCTACGTGCTGTAACCTATGGCTGCACTAGTAAACATGAAAAAGTGCTATTGAGGGTTTTGTACATTTAAATAATAACTTATGCCCCACGCTTACTGAATGATGAAGAGAATCTGGTAATTAAAATATTCTTGGTTCCTTTTGAATAAAAATTGAATCTATTAATACTTACTGATGAACCATTTCTTAATAAATATCAGAATGAGACATTAGCATTCTAATCAATATTTTAAATTCAGCATTCCTATTCTTTGCATATTCAGTATATATTTAAGAAAATGTTGAAAAGGAAAACAATTTAAAGCAGTTTCAACAAGGAATTTTCACAAAAATCAAAATTGAAAATATGTTTTTCAATCAAATATATCTTCCCTCTGAAAACACAGCAGAAAACAACAAATTTTGGCTCATGGTAACGTTTGCATCAGAGAACTTCAAACTTTTGGAGAGAAGTAAGTTTGAGAGAGGTTCTGTTACGCTCAACAATACTAAACATTTTCTCCAAAGGGCTCGTGCGAGGTAATGAACTGAAAAAACTCAAACAAAGAGCTTGTACAGCGAACAGCACACATGCTATGCTAAAAAGAAGAGTCGTCTGAAATAATACTGGCTGTGATTGAATGTTCTACAAATATGTCCCATATTCAGTGTGTTTACGCACAATGCATCCTATTTCAGCCACATTTGAAAGCACTTTTAACACTATCTTACCTATGCCGCACTCAGCTGTGGTTTGTGTAATTTGCATTAGCAAATTTGTCTTTTAAAACTATTCCCCAGGTGGATTTTAGGTACTTTTTACAATGCTAAAATCTGCCATGAAAAATTTACTGATATGTGGAAAAGATGATCTGACTCGGGCATAGAAGAGCTGTTACACAGATTTAGACCTGTTTTTCAAGCATGGCTGAAATTCAGGGAAGGCAGGTTCTCACTATCTGTAGGATCCTTGGCTCCAAGAATAACTTATTTTTTAAATCACTCTTTTCTGACACTACCTCACTCTGATGACGTTTTGAAAACACAGTTCAATCAGAAAATAAGTTCAGGAGTTTGATACCTCAAAATAACTACAGGGAGTGGATTATGGCTCTTTGTATGGCTTTGCTTCATAGTTCTAATTATTATGTTTGTTTAGTATCTTTTGCTAAATCTGCTTGGTTTTTCTGTGTCTTTTTGTGCAGGTTACAAAAATACGATCTCTTGCAGCCCTTAGGATAGAAACATGGTAAAGATCAGCAGAGGACCTGGGGTCTACCAAGGCCTGCTTTTGTGCTTCTGTCAATCTGGACAGTTTACAGCGCTTTAAATTAGGTGCTTCTTGGTCCATCAAGAACTTTCTGGACCAAAGTGCTGTTAGAACATTTCTTTTCATTAATGTTTAGTTTTCTCGTGGTCTCTCTAAAGCTTTTCTTTGTTGCCTTTTCCCAGGAGAAAATTAGCTTTTAGAACTATTTAAGCTGTTGTTCTCCTCCCCAAAACCAGGAATTACTAATTTTAATTTAAAATGTGTAATGGAATGTGTTAGAGTGAACAGTGACATGATCCTTCAAAACATTTGGGGATCTTTGAGGCTTTGACCACAACTGCTGTTGTATAGGAAGCCTGACTATATCCAGCCTGGGTTAGAGGAAATAAGAATACATACTTTCCAAGTTTTATTGGTTTTATACACAGTTTCTAATAGCCTTGATGATATATGAATGGTATCAGATAATTTTTCTATGTAAAACCACCAATTTAATATGTCTGTATATATATTTGCAGTGTAAGAAACTATTGCTACTTGCCTTTTTGTATGCTATTAGAATGTGCATACTGTGTATACATAATTGCATTGAATTGTGCACCAAGCACAAAAGCCTAAATAAATCAGTTTTAACGTTAATCCAAAGAATCACTGTTCATTTGATGACCAGCATTTCTCACTGTTAGACTGTACCATTTTTTTCATTTCTCTGAAAATTATAATTCATTCTGTAGTTCCAAAAAAAGTGGTGTTTCCATGTCTATGTCTTACGCTGTGATCAGATGAGCGATATGAAACTGGAACTCAGAAAAGTAAATGGCTCCTGAAGGGAAGGATGGGACCTGGTAATGGAGTAGACAGACGGACACCTGAAGTACTGCCAGGCTGAAATAGCATCCGCTGGGGTTACAGCGCGCTGTGCTGGCTGGGGCAGTGGGGCAGAGGGAGCCCCGCTGCAGGCAGCAGCCCCTGCGCTGGGGCCCCAGCGGCTGTTTCGGCAGGGCCCTGCTCAGCCCTGGGGGGACATGGGTCGGGCCCTGGATCTCGGGCAATGGGAAACCAGGGGTTCAGGTTAGGCCAGCACAGGGGTTCGCGACCTGCTTGCTCAGCGCTGAGAGTTGCTTTGAGAGTTTTGTTCATTTTCCTTAAGAGAAGCGGCCCCTTCCCTGTGCCCGTGTGGGTTTTGGGGACTCTTCCAGGGCCCAAGGCATTGTAGCAGCCAAGCTGAGAGAAGCAAAGGCCTTATTGGGATCAGCTACAAAACCTAGGTTGTGTCAGAAGCGGTGGTCAGAAGAGGGAGGAGGGGGGTCACTTTGACAGTGAAACCTGAATTAAAGGAGTATTGTGTTTGCGAGTGGCTGGTAAACGTTATGCGAGTGAGCACTGCTCAAACCCAGGTGTAACAACTCTTGTGTCACTACACCGTGTTCAGGGCTGCTACCCCTGGCTGCTCCGCTGCAGCTCTTTGCAATGCTCTGCCATTCAAGCAGCTTGCAGTTCTCCCAGCTTTCCCTTACGCTCATAGTCTGAGTCTGTATTATCAGCAATAACGGCAGAATTTTTATTATTTCCTGTGGTACCTGATCTTCTCAACTATAGGATGCCACTGCTCTTTCCTGCGCGTGAGCCCCAGCAACAGGTGGGTGCAAAAGAGTGAAGGGTGCGTGTGTGTGTGGTGATGGGGGTAATAATACATGTGCATAGCACAGTGTGATGGATGATTCTTGTTGAACCTCTGCTTTCTGTTCTCCGTGAATTTATCTTTCACCAGACTTACAGTAAAGCATTTCTTCAACAGCTGTAGCTTCAAGCAGCCTTCCCTAAGAAGTTGTTTACTTCAAGTTTCAAACAGTAAAAGGTAATAGAACACTTTCATGCAAATACATCTTCAGTACAACTGCAAAATGTTCCCAAGGATTTTATCTACTGTTATATTGCCTCTGCTGATGGGTGCCCACAATGGTTTTTGGCTTCTGTTGTCAGTGTTCAAGTTCTCTGGTGGTTGGGCTGCAGGGTGGGAACTGAGCTAGGTGAAGTATGATATATTTTAACAGCTTGATTTAAAAAAGAAACTTGAACAAAAGAGATTTCAACATAATGAAAGCTTCTTACTGCTGATCATAGCTTTGTTTAAAATGCAGTAGCTCAGAAGTAGTTATAACAGATCAGATCAGCAGCTCATTAGCTAGAGCGAACACGTTCACATCCACTGCTGATGGCCACCAGTAGATGGGAAAGGTGTAGAGACCTCCTGAGCAGGCTGCTGGGAGAGTCTGTCCCTGGAAAATCACCTCCTTCCTGTCAGTAGCAGGCTTTTGTAAACCCTCATGGCTGAAAAATACAAATTCTTCCATGGAGGTAAAAATCCTGCCTGTAGTGAAGGTTTGTCAATCACTCCAGTGGGGTCAGGATTTTACCCTGGTGAGGTTTGTATTACTGCTGAAATAGCAGATTAGGAATTATTCATAGCTAAAGTTCTGGCTGAAGTATCTTTGTAGGGGAATTTTTGAGAGTTGTATAATCAAAAATGCTGTACTGCAAGGAAGGAAACCAAGAATTCAATCATACGTCTGCTCAACCATCGTGAAACAGCCACGCCTGGTCAGTAAGGTTGAAAACAACTTTTTATCAAAAGTGATATTTTACTTCATTGTATTCCCCATCTCTCAAATCCAGACTATTGTCACACTCGGTGGCAGGCCTGGAGCAAGCTCCCAAATTCAGTGTCTTCTCCTGGTCCTCATGGCAGTTCAGCAAGGGTCTTTTCACTCATTTCACCAGTGGTCTTTGCACGTGGCCACAGCAGGGGCTGGATTGCAAAGCAGCTAGTCTGAGGCTGGCCAGGGCCGTGCCAGTGACCAGTGACCAGCACAGAGATGAGGTGACTGCTCTTGGCAGCCCAGTTATTTCAGAGCTCAGCTGACTCACTGCTTCATGGTGCTAAATGTGAAGGATAATAGCATAAACCTACATACTTTTTTTTTCCCCCAGTTTCCCTGATTATATGACTAAAGTTCCAGTGCTGTTTTGCTTTCTACGCTTCATGCATGCTGGCAAATTATTGAATGAAAGCCTTTGTGTATTCCCATCCTGCCCTCCAGATTCCTATGACAGCACTTTCTAGCAGCTAGCAGGGTGGTGTTATTCCACCAAATTAGTTTTAAATGTCAAAAGAAAAGGGTGGGGTGAACAACACCAATTTCATTAAAAGCCTGATCCATGTTTAGAATATGGTAACAATCCAATTTCCTTGTACCATGTGACTCACTAATACTTTCCTTTTTTACCAGGCTGACATTTTCCTCTCTCTGAAGCAATTCTAAAAATGTAGCCGATGCCAACCAATAGCAGCTCTGGTCTGTCCTGTAGACAAAAAGTTTGAGCATTAATTAAATCATGTAATTACAGATAAGAGACAAGGGGAACTCATTTCCTTCCATTAAACAAACCACTTGGCCACAGCTCCATGACCCAGAGCAGCTGGCTCTGCTGAGAAACGATGACCATGAAGAGTCAAATGCAGACTTGGTCAGTGTGAACACAGCGCATGAGTGTACGGCTAGCTAACACATGCTGTGCAGGCTCTCCAGCTGCAAAGGTGCCTTTTTTTGCCACGTCTCATGATCCCTCTCCTCAGGTTGTGTCCTGCTGAGCAGAACGTTGGCCAAACTGCAAGCAATGCACCGGCTCTTCCAGTTTGCCATCCCCAGATGAATCTTGCTGCACTTGCACAGCCGTAACCCATGGCCAAAGCAAGGAGGTAGAGGCAGATGAGCTGTCATGGCTTCGCCCAGTGGAGATGTTGGCTCTTTCCGCCCAAGGACCGAATGGCTGAGCGTGGCATGGGACCAGCACATTGCCCTTGCGCAGCAGGAGCTGATGTGGCTCAGCCATCGGTCAGGGCAAGCAGGATCTCTGGAGTATGACACCGATGATGGCCTCTTCCCTGGGGCTTTTCATCAGTCTCCAGAAACGCTTTACAAAATATGTTTTGCAGAGAAGCAGAGTGAATTTACCTGCAAATATCATCCAGCCACAGAAGCCAGGAGCCAACCTGGTCTGGTGATACCAGGATCCTCCCCTGGGGGACAAGGCAAAGACAGTGGCGAGAGAAGGAAGGTAAAACGGCCCATGTCGGTGTCGGTGGAAAAAAATGCAGGAAGAGCTACCCCAAAATCTGAGAAATGCCTGGGGCTGATTACAGCTGTAGGTAGTCTTTGTCCACCCCTCCAAATTTAACTGTGACCAAGCCCTAACAGTTTAACTGTTGCAATTAATCTGTGAACATGTGGATCATCACAGAGCGATTGACAACTGTCAGAGGAGCAAGAGGTTTTGAAATGGTTTCAAAGACAGTTGAAGCATGGTTAGGAGACAGAAAAATACACTCCATAATTCTGAAAGGGGAGTTTTGCTGCTTTGACTCAGTTCTTTTTCCGAGAAAAAGATTGTTTCTACTTTTGAAGCTGACAAAATACAAATTAAATCAGGGTTTGCATGTCTAAAAGCTTGGTACAGGCAGAAGAAAAAAAACGGAGTCCAGCACTTTCCTCTCCCTACAACCCAAGCATTGCTGGCAAGAGCACAGAGCAATTTTAACTTTTTCAGGTGACTCACCTCTGAGTTACCAGGTCAGTTAATATACAACAGCAGTTCTGGTTGCAGCAGCACAATCGGGGGATCTCTGTAACGTGAAACTGGCTGGCGTAAGAAACCTGCCTGGCTAATGCCTATCATCATCTTCTTATCCCTAACTCTCCTGTTGCTTATGCTTCACCCAGCTCATGTAAATTAATAGTGGCATTTAATTTCCTTCTTAGCTACCTGCTGCTCCTGACAAATTCATACGGGGGGGGGGGGGGGGAGGGGGAAGAGACACAAAAAACCTTCTATGGAGGCTATTAAATACAGAGTGAGCTACCACCTCTCTCCAGGAAGCCCCCATGCTGCAAATGGTTGGCTGCTGGGAAAATATTCTGCATAAATGTCACTGGGCACTCACATTTATTTTCCTAGCAGTCTGCTGTTGGCCACCATGAGCGATGGGCATTCCCGTGCTCTTGAGCTAAACTCTTGGTCCTGCCCTCTGAGGCTCCAGAAAGGCTGGTGATGTGGAGCCGTACTGAGCTCTACCTATCTCCCACATGCTGGCTTTAGGCAGGTCCTGCTCAACCTGAAGATTTTGCCAAGCTCTCCTTGGAGAAGCCTCTGGGGTTTGTGTACAATTCTGGGTTTTGGGCACAAAAACCTCCAGCATGGCACCCCCAGCTTGTAGGCAGCTGATCCCTCCTTGGTGATGGCTGTACAATCTCTCAGAGGCTGCTGCTCTATTGGGAAGGTGCAGTGGAACAAGGCGTGAGCAGGCAAACCTCATAAACAGAGAAAATTTCAATCATTTTCAGCAAGCTGCTATTTCCAACACACTGGGTCTCTCAGGAGTGGGGGCCTGGGGTTGCTGAACACTGGGCTCTCTCGCTGCTGTTATGTTGAAAAGTAGGACGATGGTGGCATTTAATGAGAGGTCCTGTCATGCCCAATTCCTTATAAGCCTTTCTCTGCTGTAACAGCAAACTGGCTGTCCTTTGGAGCAAACGATACAGAGTTTGCATCCATTTCTTCAGAGGAGAATGAGCTCAAAGGTCCTGTAAGGCGGGATGGGTTCTCCACTGTAGCTGCAAAATCAATTTCTCTTGCTTAGAAACAACCTTACGGGGAGGATCCCCGTGTCATCACACAACAGCCTCTTTTGCAGCCTCTCCACTGACAAAGTCACTCAGGTTGCCTAGTTTGGGTTTCAACTTCAGGGTGAGTGGCAGAACCCCTTCATCTCCAACACTTCGACCTGTATCAAAACTGCCCTGAGATCTGTCTGGCTCAAATGCACTCTTTCTAAAGCCACCATCAGATAAATTTGTATCTCAATAACACAGTCTCACCTCAGGCTTTCCAAGCCTGCCTTGACTGATGTGGATGAGCAGATCCTGATGGCACTGGGGACTTAATGAAGACTCACCTGAACTGTGGAAACTGACCCACCTTCCCTGGATCACCCAGCAAAGGATTCAGAGCTGCAGAGGAGCCCTCAGGAAGGCTGCAACCACCATCCTGTGACACCAAACCAAACTCCACCAGCACCAGCAACTCAGAGGCTCAAGCCAGAAAGCCTAGATTTGGCATTCTTTGCGCAGTCGCGTACAATGAAATCCAACACATCTCAGCACACCACCTGTGAGGAAACCAGCATGTTCAATGACATGCCAAATTATATCTCATGACTTTACAGTGCTTCTGAATTATCCAGTATAAAACAGGTATGTGACCTCAAAAAAATGAGGAAAGAACATGATTCTGGTAAGGGCTGCCAGGTCTCATTGAAGAGGAGAAGAGTTACATCTGGGAACTGAAACTGTGGAAAGTTATTTAATTCTGTGAAAATTGATTTTTAAAGCAATACATTGGTTAAGATCAGCTGCAGCACTTCTACTGCAATTCCCTCAGTGTCTGGAAACTATCACTGATGAGCATACTATAACGGACTGAATGGATCTTTGCTGTGTGCTAAATACAGGATTACAGCCATAAGCATAACTAATAAATTCCTGGAAGATGCCTATCTTCAGTAATTAAGCAACTCTAAGCACGTGCCAGCTGGCTGGAAACTGCACTCTTGGGGTGGTTGGCGACCTCATGGAAGAGAATAGCTGTGATGGTTTTTGCACCAGCCCCCTGTAGTGCCTGTCCTGCTAGACAGGCACCATCGCTCACAGCTGCTGAGCAAGATCAGGAAAATTATGCAGTAGAGAGTCAAATAGGGAAGTGAGCAACGCAGCAAGGGAAGCTGCAAATATTTTACGAAAATCATTGCAGTGGGATAAATACCTGTGTAACAAAGAAAAGCTATAACCTGCTAATTAGCCCTCGCACTATACTTAATACCCAAGGCTGGTAACCGCCGAGGACACGCTCCAGGCCGCATCACCTGCATCACCTCTGGCTCGTCACCACAGCAGGGCCGGCAAAGTGGTGCCCGGGCGCCACACAGGGCGAAGCCACCCCCTGCCCTCTGCAACTCAGCTCTCAAGTTTTTTGGCTCTTGAGTTCAGAACAGCTCAGCTCCAGCATATCTCCCACCTTTACTTTGTTTCTTCATCTGAAATGGGTGAACTGTGTTTTTTTCTTTCCTTATTTAAGCAATGCCTTCAGTGAGCACTGGTTTGTTGGAAAAAGGAACCATCTTCTTGGGCTGCAGGTTGAGTAGGATGGGGGCCCTGGAGAAATGTTTGTCCTATTTTTAGACAATTCTGCTCAGCCTGATAAATACAGTGGAAATAATTTGCACCTCTGAGGCCATAAAATGGGTCCTTTATTTACTCGTGTTTTGAGGGATGGAGCCTCTGCCCTCCAATATTGTATTTTCTTACCAACAGAAGAATATGATACTATTTCAAAAAGTGTAAGGGAAAGTGTCCAGAGGATGCTATCTCATCTACTGCAAATAAACACATTTCTGGATCTATCTTGGACACACAGGGCAAATGCTTTGGAGGAAAACTTGAAACAACTGGCCAAACAAATCAAGATAAATGGCAAACCTTACCGCGGGTCATAAATTGATCTCTTCCCACTGGAGAGATGATCGTTCAACCCAAATCCAGCTGTTTAAATACACACACTTTGCTCAAGCTACAAGCATTGATTTAGTGAAAAGTAGCTATGTCAATTCAAATAGTACTTCAGAAAAAATGACTTATTACCTGCAATCAGTGCAATGGCTCACTTTTTAGCTGTGACTGGTAAAGAACAGCAGATCAACTCTTGCTCAGAGGGTGAAGCATATCCCAGGCTTTTCTGACAGTTGTTAAAGGCAGGCATTCACAGAGTCCAGCAGCAGATCAGAAAAATGAAATGCAAGCAAAAAAACCCCAATAGTTAAAGATTTCTTGTATCTACGAGACAGAAACTGCAGCATGGAGAAAATGCATCCTGAAAGTAGCATCAGAATCAAGTCTGACTCATCTCAGTCACACAAAAACACTGCTATTAGTGCATATATATGAAATGAAATCACTGAAGAACAGGAATAACTTCCCTCTAGGCCCTGTTCTCAATCAGGCAGGAATTTCCCCATTCCAGCTGAAGGTGGGATTTCGGTATGGGTGGGGGCAAAACTGAAAAACCTTGGGAAGGTTGCTGGCAAGCTAGTACGCCCACAAAGGTCATTTCCCCTCCTCCTCTCCAAAACAGAATTTCAGCATTAAAACTGCAGACAGAGAGGAAAGAAAACAATCAACTTTCATTCTTTTTTGAATAAACACTGTGGAGAAAAGGTGAAAAAAGGCATCAGTTCTGCAGGAGGGCAAGGGCTTATCTCACCTCAGCAAAACGTTAGCCCTTAGTCTGCACTATGATATCAAGCTTGGCAGGTGCTTTGGTGGGTGACCTGACTGCAGCTAGTCCTAGGCCTGTGAGCTTGGGATGTGCAGAAGAGAGAAACTCTGTGAAATCTCCGATGGGAAGAAAGGAAGTACCAGACGGTAGGAGGAAACCTTCTGCTACAGGCTTTTTCATCACAATACTAGTTCCACCAGAACGTAACTGTCAAAAGATCTGCTTTATTTTGGTGTGAAATGAAAGAAACACTTGGAAATCTCAGCGTTTTTTCCCTAACAGAGTTCTTGCTGGGGGCTACCCCTCTCAGCCCGAGCCTGTTGGGTCTCTGCTCTAAGTCACTTCGATTCTTTTACATCTACACTTACTTGCACAAAGAAAAAAAATCTGGCCGCCATGAAGCTCCAGGTCCCTCCGCAGTGAAGGCGAGGACGGGCTGCAGCCTTTCCATGACCAGCGTAAGCCCAGGCAAACTGCACCCTTCAGAGTGCAGCAAAGCTATAGCCAGGAGAAAGGTACGAGACATGTGGGTCCCTGAAAAGATCCTGCAGTAATTTAATGCCAAATTACTGCATTAAAAGTGAACTGATAGTCTATAATAATTTCATACATTTGAAGCCCTTGGCTCCACTACTGCTGATAAAATATACTCAAAGTGAGTTTTGTCGTGCAGGTAAGAACACAAAGCTATCTATAAAATCACTGCTAACTTTTGTGCTGCTCTCAATTTTTTTTTTTTTTTTTATGAAACAAAAACAGCCCATCAATGAGGAAAATGAATCTTTATTTTTTTTCTCTAAAAGCAGAATCCATGTACATGGTTTTTTGTATGGTTTAAGAGGTGGTTTTAAGATGTGAATAGTCACATCGCAGAAATAATACAGAACAACCGGTGAAGGAATGAAGAGCAAGTTTGACAATTACTTTATCAAGTAGTCTAAACATGATTTTTAACTATTGTTTTTGCCAGAGTGGACTTCAGGACAATATTAAAATCTCACCTACTTAATACAATGTACAGAGCTAATGAAGGGAAAAAGAACTACAAAATACAATTATTGCTGCTGTTTCTGCATTTCTATTTCCTTGCATGAAGTTCTGTAATATGTTGGTAAAACATCTTTTATATATCAGTTTAGTTAAGAATGGCATTCAGATAAGTAAAAAATAACCAACCAGCCAACCTAACTTGTTAAATTAGACTTCATCTGAGACACAAACAAAAAAACATCGTCTTACAAAAGATGGCGGTTTTTGTCTCACAAGATGAAGGGTAGATTATCACACCTTTGAAACACTGAGCACCAATGTGCTTAAATTCCTAAATAGATATGGTTTGTACACTGTTTCCAAATGATCACAAATTGCAATCTGCGCCAAATGATTTGCCAGCACCAATGAAATACTACCCCTCTATGGAAGCAGACTGTTACCTGGTTGTGTTGCAAATATAGGCAGACTCAAGGCCCTGATTCCTCCAGCACTTACACACATGCCTACTTTTATTCATGTCTTCTCTAATTTCACTAAAATCAGCCAAAGCAAGTACTTGTGCTAAAGGCAGACATATGCATAAGCATTTGAGAGACTGGGCCCTCAAATGGCTATTTCTAAATCTGAGAGAGGAAAAACATGTCTCAAGACCGAAGTCCAAGATTCTCACAGGGCGCAGAGACTATTACAGTCATTTAAACTTGAGAGGTTAAAGGGTAGATAGAGTAACGAACAATTCAAACAAAAATTATGACAACCCTTTAAGAATTGAAAATGGAAGCTAGAAAATGATTTAAAGCATACTTACAACTATTAACAACACACTGTATTTGATAGTGCCTTTATAAATAGCTACTATAAATTTCACATATACCCATGTATTATCTTGTAATGCACTGCAAAGAAAACCCAACATACAGTAGTATAATTCACATGTGTACAGACATTTTATGTGTGATAGATGATTAGATCATCAGTTTCTGATGAAGTCTTAAGAGGTACATGAAATATATGAAATTATTCTCAAACATCTAAACATGAAGTCTGAATATACCCTGTGTTATCTAGCCAAAGGTTAGCTGGAACAATCATTTAACACAGATGATTTCAGGATTAGTTACATGTTTAGTCTAAACAATGTGCACGTATATTTTTATTTAATTCAAACAAATTCCTTAAACTACACTGTAGCTTCCAAACTTCTCTATAATCTACAAAGAATACAAAGTGCATGATTTGACATTTATAAAACCTTAGCCCTTTTATAAAAAACAAAACAAGGTAACAGGGTTTTGTTCTGTTTTAAGCTTTAATCTACTGTTTTTCATATTGATAGTTTTCATTTCTATACTAAATAAAAAATATAAATGGTACTCCACCACGCCCTAACGATGCAAGGAATAAATTAGCAAGTCACACTGTAAATCAAAATAAATAATTTCTAAATTATATTTATTAAAAATGGTCTCTTTAATTGCACAGTATTTTATTTTTCAGTAGCAATGCAAAGTCAGTTGGGTATCATTCTAAATGCTCTAGATAACATGAAAGCATTGTGTCTCATTTTTTCAAGCTTTACACATCAAAAATATCTTGGTCAAACCTTCAACTGATAAAACTGATGCATATTTTGGTAGTCTCTTACTGTGGCAAGATACTGTGGTATCTCTCATGCAAGGCATTTACTCCTCCATCTGTCACCTTGCTGGGGTAAAAGCCACCAGCTTTCCGTTTCAAGTGAGGTACTCTGGTTTACACTGACAGGTTTGATTTTTTATAGAAGTATTTACCATTGACTATTACTTTCACAGCAGAAAAACATCAACAACTCGACAACAGTCCACATACTCAAAGGCTGCAAAAGACCCCATCAAGGGCTTCTCCAGATTAACACTACTTCTCTTGGGAGTATTACACAAATATATCAGACTTTTGGCTCTCCCAAAACCTATTTTGCAGTGGAGGACTGAGTTACAATTCAGACATACCAAACAAAACAGGATATCTGAAAAGATATGATCTTACCTTAGACTATTTGCAGTAGTTGGCAAGTGGGTTCATGGTGTGTGTATATATATATAAGACAACGTAGTGATTAACACTGTCACAGCTTTGCTCTAAAATAAGAGCCAAGTTTAGTTCTGAGTAATTCCGTTCAAAAGAACGGAGCCATCAGGGGAAAAAGGTTGACTGGGCACATTTAGCTCATTAAAATAACTATTCATGGGACATATTTAAAAACTCTAAATATTGGCAACACACTGTTATACAAAACAGTGTGGGCAGATGCCTAATACAAATGTGCATTCAAAATACTGGATATCTACATACCATTACTCACGTAGCTAATAATAGCTTGGGATTGTATTTAAAAACACGGAGTTTCTGGTAAGTATCAAAACAATTCTCAAGTACCAAAGATGGGAAAGTGCTGCCCTCTTTTTAGCCATGGGGCAGGCCTAACTCTAAGGTACTTTATTTCTAACTGAAATTCTAGCACTCGATTAGAGTGAAGGCAAGATCAGTGAATTATCTTTTACTGTTTAGGAAAAACGTGATGTTACAGTTCTGTTATTTGCATCAATGCAATTGCATAAAACAAATTAACATTTGACCAGTATTATCACTTTCATGTTCATTACTGGTGTCCCCTTTGTAGGCTGTTAAATATATAGACTGATCTCTTCATCCTGGAAGAGCTCACAAACAACTGCTCATTCTCTCTATCACTCACAACAACAACAAAGGAAATATCAAGGCCCATATTTTGTCCACAGTAAATTTTCTCTACCCAACATAAGATATTCTAAGGGGAACTAGCACATCATTGCACAACATTTAAAACCACCAAATAACTCCTGTTCTTATACTTTTAAAGCATTTTTAGTGCTCTAGTACAAAGCACAGAATTTAACATATTTTAAGAATTCTCTAGCAATCAACACACTTTCAGGGATTCAATACTGCATTAAACATACAGGGAGACAATCAATACTGATAACTCAGAACTGGGCACTTTGGCACACAGTCCCACGCGTCTCCTCTCACAGTTTTAACAACATGGCTAGGCCTGCTGATTGAATACTCTAAGCCAGACTGCTACATGTATATAGTAGGAGCATTCTGATGCTAATGTGATAGGGAAAAAGATAAAATGCCTCTATTACATACATATATTTCTGTTCAGGTTTAAAGGAATTCAACTTTTGGCAGAAGTAAATTCCTACATAAAAAATAAATGTAGAAACTCATCTTTTAAAAACACAAATATAATTGCATTATTAAAACAGCTGCATCTACACTATGGTGTAGTACTTAAGTGTAATTCAATCAAAAAAAGTCTTTGCATACAACTAAGATGAGATCCATTTACCATTCAAAACCTCAGTGTCACTGCTGTATCAGCCTCTACATTAAAACATGTTCTACAGATAGTGACCAACCAAATCAAGGGAAAACTATTGTCACAAGCGAACAGGTCCTCTCCCTAACCAGACAACGCAGGACAGATTATGCACAGCACCTCCTGTATTGTCACAGGGACAGATGAATGCAGATCCCACACCAACTCAACAGTAAAAGCTGTATAGAACCCTACTTCCTGAATTAGTTTGCTGAACATGGTTCAGATTATTGGATATGTCTATAAGCACAATGCTTTTTAGAAGCATTTACTGTATACCCAAATCCTACTCGTTGCAACACATGGTGTCACACAAGTAGTGAAAATGTCTTCCTATTCAAAGGTGCTTGGACATAATTTTCAGGCAGCATTTTACCTTTATTTTAGTGAGTTTACACTACAAAGATTTTAGAAGGAAGAAGATGCCAATTGTTTCTTTTTCTTTTTAGCATGTAAAATTGAGACAGACACCTAAATAAATAACTATTTTTAATTGCCTAACTCTTATTCTATGTCTGAAATCTATAATTTTTAAATAAGGGATAAAATGTTGCCCAAAAGACTAATTATAGTTATACATTTGTGTTTCCACTAGATCTACAAATCAAAATAGTTCTCAGTTTAAAAGATACAATTTGTATCAACAGTAAAAGGTACTTTCTGGTTCTTCAGGGCCTTACTTTAAATTCCAGCAAGTGTACCAAAATTATCAACAGTAACATTGTAAACTAGTGATTTTTAACACTGAACAACATTACAATGCATGGAAACCTAAAACTGTAGGCAACTGACTATGTCACATAAACACATCTGTCATCAATTGCAAAATCTATTTCTATTATATAAAAAAAGCTTACAAGGTGCTAGTAAAACCCATGACTTAAAACCAGAAATATCCCTTACTAGTACTAAAACAGACTGTTTTGTCTGTTTCTAAAACTACACTATTTGCGTCAAGAATTAGGCCTACATGATACAACAGGCCAAAAACTAACTTCAGGAGCATACACAGTATTTCTTCTCCCCCCAATCCCTTCCTCCCCTATCCCCAACCAAAACAGAAAGAAAAAAAGGTTTAAGTTATTATTTTCAGCTACAATATCATTACCATAGTGCAGTTAACAAATGTTGCATATCCTCAACACACACAACCTTTTCAGGCCAGCCTTGATAAATAGCAAGAAAATTGAACAGTATCTTAAATACAAAACTTGCATTGAGATAATTAAATTATTTAAAAACAGGTAAATATTTTATGAAAATCATATTTTATCCAGTATACTTGTGCAGCAATACAAAGAAAAAGACATAAAACAACTAAATGGAAGCCTAAGATTTCAGGCCCATTTCTACTGACCAGAAATACACACAGCTGGATAACAACATATGGGAATTGAAACAGGGTGGCCTGCTTTTAGGAAGTTCTGAGCATTTGCAGTTTCTATTAGGTTCAAAGAGAGCTGCAAATTCTCAGCACCTTTGAAAATCAGGCAATAAGGCTTTCATCTTATCCATAAATTAGTAAAAAAGATTTTTTTTTTCCTCTGATTGTATCTGATCTTACTAATCAACTGCATAACAAAACATGTAACTATTCAAACAAAACAAGCAATGAAAAGTGCCATACTATAAAATACTAATATATTGTTACCCATTTCACCATTAACTGGTAACTTAATTTGTTTAAAACATAAAGTCAGTGCTGTAGTAAATCTTTGTTTTCTATAAATAGATGATTATAGCACAAAAAAGTCCATAAAACAAACAAACAAAAAACCATATTTATGTTGTTGTAAAAAGTTCAAAAACTTGGCTTGAAAATTGTCTGCCAGAAGTAGCAAAATCCTCTTTCTGCAGGTTGTTTTAATGCCACGCAGCCCAAGGACAAACATACAGCAAGTTAAGAAAAAAAAACAACAATAAACAAAAATCCCAACAACATGTTACAAGGATATAGAAAGTGCTGCATATAAACCCCTGATGCACCAAAGATTATAACCAGAGACCACAGATTTTATATATATATATATATATATTTATACATACATATATATATATATATATAAAAATAAAAATTTAAACTGGAACATTCTCCAGCCACGAATATAGCCATTAAAATTTTTCAAACTAGAACATAAAATTCATCAGTTACTTCCAATGCATGGGGCTATACATACAGACTCCATGATACAGTATTTCACATAAATGGATTACTATATAACCTCCTTGCTGAGAAGGAGATCCCAAATGCTATTGTAGCAAACCTCCCTCAGCATTAGAGCTGAACTGAAAACTACTAGACACCACAAAGATGCATCATCTTTCAATAACCTAGCTGAGATTTTTCCACTAAAATGGCTGCAGCGAGCTGCTGAGCATCTGTCACGTGAGGGTTCTTCTTCATAACAATTCTCACAAGATCAGGGGGGAAGATGTTGCACAGGTTTATGTAAACCTTCTCCCTGGTGTCTTGATGCCTTGGAGGGTCTTGAGGGATTCCACAGTAAGGTACGCGCCAAGTCTGGTCCTGCTGTTCAGGTAAGCTTTGGAAGGCAAACTGCTCGTAACACGGCTGTGTGGGGTTACTAGGTAAAGAGTAGGTCTGACGATAGCCATATGCATCAACTCCGTAATTTGGCCTATCCCAACTTCCAAGCCCGTCTTGGCCAGAATAAGGCTTTCTATGTCTTAATGGAGAATTATCATATAAACGCGAATCTGAAACGCTGTCTATTCTTGTGGACACAAGCGCTCTCCCCAGATGCATGGTCTTTGAATGCGCTGGACTCTGAGATGTAGAGTAGTCATTTGGACAACTAGAACGAGCACCGACTGTTGGATGCTGTAGATGCACAGCCATGTACGGAATTGGAGGTTTGTGGTGATGCTTTGGTTCTTCATGACTATAACTTTGCACTCGTGTTAGAGGCTCATGGTAGCTTTGTAAGAAGGGCTGAGAGTTAAGGCGGCCATGGGGGTGCATATGTTGGCACTTCAAGTTCTCTTCCAGCTGTGGGTCAGGCGAACTCACATAAGAGCGATCGCTGTAGCCCACATAAGAATCACTACTACCACAGCTCACGCTCCCTTCACTACTGCAGTCAGAAGCTACAGAACTAATCCTGTAATCTGTGTCCAAGGAGAAGCGCCTTTCAGGACTACGTGGACCAGATATACTTAGATTTGAATATGCATTCAGCATAGAGTAATACCCTACGTCCACAGGAGACTCACATTTTGGATACTGGTCATAAGGCATTGGTGTTCCGTGATTTTTGGTTGCCATCATCACTGTAGGATACTGTCCCTGTGGTCTTTGATCCTGAGGTGGGAAGTGAACTCCAGATGGAAGGCCATTGACTAAAGGGGCAGTACTTTGGGGTTTTGCAGCAGAGGAACTTGGTATACTAACTAAAGAAGGTACAGACCTGGTTTCCAATTTGTTTTTGGTGGGAAGCTTTTCCTCCAAGTCTTGATAGACTTGAGTCCTTATACTAGGATCCGATTGCCTCTTTGGAGCAGCACGCTTCAGCTCAGAAGTGCCATCATTCTTAGTGCTACAGGGAACACTATTGCTTTTTACCAGTCCTCCTTCACTTGTAGTTTTGGCAGCTGTGCTTCTAGACATGGCACGAAGTTCATCAGCTACAGATCGCTGAGGTTGATTTCCTCTTTCTGGATGATAGTATTTGCATTTGTGTCCATAGGTACATTTCTTCCCTATTAATACAAACATAATGAGATAAAAACATAAATCAAAATCTTTTAATCATTACACAGTGGAAATGGCCTTCATTTAAAGTTTTACTGGTGATTTGAAAGATCTTGCAAATGTTTTTGTGTGTCATGGTATGAGATTTAAGATCTACTTTCTTGTACTATGGGAAAAAGAGGTGGTAATGTGCTGTAGTTAGTGCTCTAGACAGACAGACTGCTACTACCAGCCATGTTTTGAGCTGAACATGATGCTGTACAGCAACATATTTGCTGTATTGTGCTAAGGAGATATATAAGTGGGAAACTTAATGCAAAAGTCCCACAGAGTCATAAGACCAGCAGATATTCAGCTCAGTCAAGATGGTGGTGTGCCTGCTGGGATGCTCAGCAACTAAACTTTAGGCAGCTCAATCCATTTTCTGGAAGAAAACTTAGACATCTTATGGCCTAAGCAGGTTAGAGAAGGGCTTTCTGGACCCTGCAGAATTTAGGTGCTGTTTTGGATCTCCTCCTGCCAATCATTAATAAAAGCTTCTCCTTTAGTTCAACTGGCATGTAAAAACATGCTCCTTAACTAGCATATGAAAAAAATCATTTCAGTTTCCACAAACTCCAGTGCTCAGCATTTCGAATGTTCAGAAACTAAGACCATGATGTAAAACCTCTGTTTAAAAGTTTTTATTTTTGGTCATGTTAAAATAAAGCAGGAACTTGGTCCCCAGTCCCAGCAGTAGAGAAAACTGATGAGTTAAATCAAATTACCATACGGACATGGTTGCTTCTTATGTTCTGGTACAATAGGCTTCTTTCTAAGAAAATTGTCCAGACTTGGGCCATGGCGGCCAAGAGGATCATCAGGAGGCATAAATCTATAAAAAAGACAAAAAAGTGTTATGGAAATAAGCAGGGATTTTCCTAAACCTCATGCAAAGACCAGAACCTCATGATCGAGTCCCTGCACCATAACCTCATATACTGACATTTTTAACCCGGGTTATTTGAGATTTACGGTGGAATCAGAAGGTCATTTTGAAAACAGCTGCAGCTCTTGATGTCACTGTACTGCAGCTGTGCAAGACCGCATTTCTGTTGTAGGTACTGCCCACAGAGATGAGTCCCAGAAAAAGACTATGTGAGCACCCTGAGCCTGCTTCAGCCACCTTCATTCTAGCCCAGCTGGCTGCTCTGCAGCACAGCAGGGCTGCACACAACCTGTCCCTAAACCAGTGATGGGGCAGCAACACAGGCATCAACTTCTTAAATTGCCACAAATAAATTTGCAAAAATATGTTGTTTGTCTGTACCAAAGGCTCTTTCATCAATATTTAGGCACTCAAATACAAGTGCCTGTTTGGCAGAGTACTGATTCACTCCCACTACAAGAAGCTACTGGTAGTAACTGTAGTTATGCCAGGTATATGAAGATACCATACATAGATCTGAGCAGATGGTTGGAGTAGAGGCCTCCTGAGGGCCCTTTCAATCTGAGCTGTTCTATGATTTTACAGTTTAGGAGTCTAACCATAGGCACTCAAAAATACTGGCTTAGTATATCAAGAGAATAGGAATCCTATACCTTAGCATACATCAAATATACCAAACACTTTGACATACACCAAAAGACGAAAAAAATCTAGAATAAAAAAAATATAAAGAGATCATTATGGAAAAGCTCTGGCAAAAAACAGCGTTCAAATGCTTTTAATCAGAACACCAAATCTACGATTGACTAATCCTTTTATTTTCCTAACATGTAGCTAATGATTTGGGTAGAAGCTAACAAATTCCTACAAGTCTTCAAATTGTTCCTTTCTCAGTTATTTTAGTGGCACATATAAAGACAGAATGACTTACTTGTCATTAACAAATGAATACATCAGCAAGCGTTCATCTATGAACTTCTTCCATTCTGGCTTTTCATTAGCTAGATCCCTGTAGTTATCATTAGAAACAATGATGCCATCTGACTCAAAAGCCAACTTCACTATAAATCGGTCATCGTAGCATACCACCCTTCTTCCTTGCACTCGACGGGATGGTGTGAACACAAGAATCTTCTCTTTTTCTAATTTACGCAAGATTTCTTGGTCTACAAGGATTAAGAATCAGAAGTTAAAAAAAAGAAAGAAGAATATGTTTGTTTGATCTCCAAACACATTAAATTTGAGGAAGAAAACCCAAGCATTTAGGAATAAATGCATCTGAAATAGTTATAGTCCAGCAGAAAGCATCGGATGCATGATATTTGAAGTTAACAGTCAGCAGTCAACTGGCAATACTTTCCAGAAAAAAAAGAACCCAACCCAAACAACAACTCTCCTCCCCACAAGCCCATAACCCCTCCATACCATTTCTAGAACAACACGGGGGACCTTGTTCACTTTGCTGTGTTTAAAACAAATACTACTTATCAAAATGCCCATGAAAACCTCCTCTGGTTGAGGAAGAAAAAAACCCCAACCTTTAATCTTATCAGATGCTTTAGTGAATAGGAGGGCTATCTCCAACTACTGTCAAGAGTTTCCCATAACTGAACTCCTTGCTAAAGACAGACCTCTTCCATCCCTGTGCAGTACCCACCAAGAGGAAGCTTCTGAAATAGTTCCAGTTGCTCATATTAATGGAGCTGCCTCATAAAAGTCCCTCCCCATCACGAGAGGGGTTGCCACTAGTGCACACAAGGCCTAGAAAACCTATATCCTGTAAAAACACTCAGGCTCTTCATAAACTTTAACAGCTTCCTCTAAAAAGACCTCTGATGCCATCTTGTAACCAAATTACAGAAAGAAATAGCAACAGCAACAGGTCTTTTGGTGACAGTAACAGTTCAGAATGTATTTTTCCTTGAAGGACATAAAATTTTATATAAAAAACTGTACCAAGTCCAAACAGATTTCTCTTTAATTCTGCTAAATACATGTATTTAACATTTTGCATAATTCCTTCTTGTTCTACACTGCCCTTCAATCACCGAGCCAATAGCATTTTCTCTTTCTCTGTGTGAAATCTGGAGTTCCCAAGGAGCTTGGGAAGCTGAGCTCGGGCTACTAGTGAGGGCAATTTGAACTAAGATACTGGATGTAGCAGCAGCACACCAAGGACTGGGGCACATACCCCAGTCAATTCTGCTGGCCGTTGCTGTCCACAGAGCAGGCAAGTTATAAAATGAAAATAAATAAAAAACCAGGCAATATCTAAAACTGCAGAATATGTTTGCACAGTGAATACAACTCCTGGCTTTTAATAATGGTTTACATCTCAAGCAACTCAACTGTTTTGTAGCACAAGAAACTTGACAGGGAACATCTTCCATCTAGAAAAAAGACTCCAACAGGAAGAAATACTGCATTAATGTTACATGTGAGTAATATAATTGATATACATGTTTATCTGCTTACTAGAAAAAACACAAGTTTTGAAATCCAGCCATTTTGTATTCACTTTTCCCCCTTGTGGTAATAAGAGTTTGATGGAAGGTGATATTTTTCCCCACTAAGAACAAAATACTTGCCATGTTTAGATGAATGGCAGGTAACAATAAGAAAGATGCAGTTGTTCTTTAGTCTAAGAGGTTTTCCACAAATATTCAGTTTAGAATCATCCTTACATTAGTCATTTCAGACTTTTTCAAAATTCCAAATGGCCACATACTTCAAGTACATATCTTTGGAAATGGACTGTCAACACAACTTATCTCACAAGACTAGCAGCAATCAGGCTCCCTCCATCCTGATAAGACAACTGAAGAACCTTTATTTTACAGAGGATACAATAACTAAGCTTGGCTTTCCCCCTGTTTTCAAGGTCCATAACAACATATGGCAAACTCATTTTTCATTGCTAGAGAGCTTGTCAATGCTAAACTAAAATTCTAAAATTCTCAAAACTCCTTCCTGGTCTTGTAGCCCTGTTCATAGCTCTAGCTGATATTACAAGCCAATTCTGATTAGTCAAATCTTTATTACTTGGCTAATGCTCTCTCTCACACCTCAAACACTAGTAACAGTGAAACAACTTGAGCAAGACCACCTCTTATGATGGGCTAATACTTCTTCCTTCTTGGGTTACAGTTTTGTTTATTACCTTTGCAATAATCTATAGTAAAGATTTATCGGAGTAACTTCAAAGAAAGGCTCCAAACTGCCTGTTATGAGGCGACAACAACAGCTTTCCAAATATTTTCTTGCATTAACAAGGTACATTCTAGTAGCAATCAAGCAAATGATATGAAGTATTGTAAAGATCTTTCCAGGTCTTTGGAAATGCATGTGAAGATCAAAACATGCTTCCATTTTCTTTTAGAAGGAGCAGCTACTATTCTCATAAACTTTTTTTCACCTTAATTAAAGGCAGCCATGTCTTCAAAAAACAAAACAAAACAACCCCCCAAAACCTTCTAAATTCCAGGGGGTTTTTTTTACTCCAGAATCCTCTTCTGCTTAAACTTTAAGGCAGCAGGGAGGATGACCCTCTAGCCTTCATAAAAAAAAGCAAGAAATTTGATAAAGAAATAAATACCTCTACCTCATTATTTTTTTCCTGGATAAACATATTTCAAATAAAAATTTCAAAAGCTGTCTCACTTGTTAAAAGTAATGATCAAAAGGGGAACTTTTCCCTTTCTGTGAGGATAATTCCATTAATTCCAAGTATAAGGCACAGTGATTCACTGCAGGTGACCAGCAGACAGACAAGTCTGGGAAAATCTACTCACCACAAGAAAGATCAGTCAGTGAATCAAAAACTGAAACCTCTTCCCTGTCAATACACCATAGGTATAACAATTATTAAAAATGACAATTACATTCTTCAAGAAATAAGCAATAATGTTCAGGGAAAACTTAAGAGGCAAGCAGCAAAGCAGGTTTTGGGCAGGGCACTGTTTTGTCTTTTTCCTTCCTGAAGATTGCAATGGGACTAATACACCAAAGAAACTTTTTACTATAAAAATTTTCATTTCTAAGGATTTGTTCATTTGAACAGTACCACTTACGCTGCACAAGGAACAAAACAAACCAGTGAAAGCAAAACCGAACTTACCTGTGATGAGAGCGTCAGGTCTCGACTGTTCTTTCCTCCATGCTGGCACAAACACTGTAACATCCTTGTGTCCTCTTTCCAAAAACCAGTCTACTGCCAATTTTATTCCTCGACAAGAAAATACTTCTTTGTTCCCATGGCTGAAACACACATTAAAATTCCTAATTATATGGCTTTGATTTCATACAACCGTAAATGGAATGTAGCATAACACATATCTACCCATTTGAACCTTGCCCAGACATAGCTATCCCTTGCAAAATGGTAGAGGCCAAAGAGAGAGAAAGCAAGAAGGAATACTGAATCTGCCCAAGCCTGCAATATGTGTACATAGATTCTACAAATAAGGCAAATATAAGCAGAGAGAGTTAAAAATTCTCAAACATATTATATATAACAGGCACCACAGAAACTTGATGAGGCAAAACAGTAGGGCTGGAATACTGACGTGAAAGAGCGCAATTTATTTAGGAAAAGCTGGTAGATACACTGAACGCTTGTGGGCAAAGGCAGTTGGGGAAAAGAGAGCAGAGTCTTTGCAGTGGGAATCTTCCAGATCCCATCTAAACAGAGGAGGAAATAGATGAGAGCGACTCCAAGCCAAAAGGGGTGGCAAGCGTTCTGCAAGACAGATTAGACAAACTGGAGAGACTGTCCAAAATCAACAAGACCAAATCAAGCTTTTGCAAAGTACTGCACTTAAGAAAGAGAACTTAAACGCACACGTAAAAAAAAATGTGGAGAGACAGAAGTTCAGCAGAATATGATCAGACACAAGCAAAACAAAGATGCACATCTGTTGTGCAATAACTGTCTGAGGTAAGATGAGAGATGCAATTATTTCATTTTCCAAAGGCAGATGAGTCCTCAGCTGACTTCTTCATCCAATTCTGGGCACCACATATTATGAAAGACACAGATAAACTGGAAAGAATCCAAAAGAAAGCAAAACAAGATCTATGGGAAAGGTTGCCGGAAGTGCATCTAGTTAATCTGGGGGGGAAAAAAAAAGAAAGCAGGCTGTGGAGGAACAAAACAGTCTTCAATACATAGGATGTCATTAAAACAGAGAACAGTGATCAATGACTGATCAGTTCCACTGCATAAGAGCAGAGAGGTCAGCCTAACCTGCAGGAGGAAGAGTTAAGCAGTATATTAGAAAAGGCTTTCTAACTGATGAATGGGACAACCAGCCTAGGGATGTTTGGCAGTCTCCTCATGGACGCTTTGAAGAATGAGTCCAACGGCTCTGCAGGGGATGGGCCACATCCTGTCCCAAGCACATGGGGAGAACAGAAATTTCTTCTGTGGTCTCTCCCAGCCCTGCAGCTCTGTGTAGCAGAAAAAGCACACTGGCACAACAGGGGCCCATTACTTTTCACTTGACTTGCTTGTCAGGTATAGCATGCATACTGCATAATCTGCTTTCCAGAAAGGTAAGAAACACTTCTTGGATCAAGCAGTGATTTGTAAAAGGGACAATATGATGAGGACTAGACACATTGATCCTAAAAGTTCCTCCTACTTGCATGTTTCTAGGTGAATAAAAACAGTAGCAAGTTATTTTAAAACTTTTTTTTTCAGTAGGACCATTGTAAAATACCTGTTATTTCCAGCTTTCTAAAATACAGCATTGCCTATACATTCCTTGATACCTTGAGGGAGCTTGTGTAATTGTGAAATGGATGAAGTGCCACAATAATAGTGAGAAAAAAATTAAAAATAATATTCAGATTGCAGAAGCCTTCAACGAATACGGCATACACATACGTGATTTAAATAGATAACTATACTACATCCTCTTCTAAAGATGCTGGAGACAGGATCTGGAGACATAATCACATACTAAGATGCTGCAATTCTTACAGACTGCAATAATCAAAGTTTGTGAATTTTAGCTGGCGCAGGGCACTCTAAAGATAGTTTAAGCCTCTCTCTGTGCCTTTAGGATTATACTAGGAAGCTTATCAGAAGCAAGAGGTGCAAGTATCTTAATATCCTATTTAGCTTTGAGTATAGCCCTCTGCAATAATACATTCCCTGTTTTATACAGTAATATGTAATACACTATTACAGTGTAATAACATTGTAGTAATAATAAAACACAGCAACACTTTTTTCTAGGTATGGTTTTATATTATACATTTATTCTTGGGTTTGTTTGGCTGAAAGAGCAGTAACTTTGTATATTTCATGATTTCCCAGGAACAGGAAACCCAGCTACGCATGAACAGACATCTGAAATGCGCACACACACATACACAGACGAAAAAGGGCCACCAGCCTCTCCAGCCACGGCAGGTTGCAGAGAGGTGTCATCGGACAACACAAACACAGGACACAGGTGCACTCAGGATGCAGGCCGAACATGACATTTTTATTTCAGCTGAGCAATCTGAGGTTTCCTCTCTATGTGCTTCAGCCTCCCTTGCTATAAGGCCTCCTTTGCAAAGCCTGATACAGTAAGTTACTGTTAATGCTATAAGCAAGTCATGTGCAATAAACATATTGTAATACCTTTTAAAACAGTTGAGAAGAGGTTGCTCCAGCTACTAGTCAAATTCCAGTGAAAGAGTGATTGCTCTACTGTTATTACTCTAAACAATCTCCATGGTTTCAAAGGGATAAAAACACTTTTCACTCCCTACAGTGAACATGGTTTTTGTTATACAGCATTTTAGAAACAGAATGTTTCCTCCTGTAAATCTGAGAAGTCATTTCTGGAATGAAATCCTGGCCTCATGGAAAGAAATGGAAATTCCTTCCTATTGCTTTCCATCGGATCGAAATTCTAGGCATACTTTTAAAGCCAGAGGGATGATCAGGCAATTCGGTTCCCTGGTTTCTCTCTCACCTAATACAGACCATTAAAATCTTTTCATCTAGAATATAAATGCGAAATATATTTAATCTCTACATGTGGGTGTGTATAACAGAAATGGGAAATATATTACAATGCATACTAACTTTTCTGCACTGCTGAGCAAGGAGATTTATAGCTCACATAAGTCTTCACATTTTTTCAGACACATGCCTAAGCTGGTATCTGAGTTGATAAAAATTCCAAAGAAATTTAAATGACCAGTGAGAAAGTCTGTGAAGATGACATGTGATTAAAATTTGCCCTTTTCTTCTGTATTGTTGCTATGTAGATTTGATGCTTTCTTTTTTGCAGTCTTTCTGCTTCATCAGCTTTATGATACATCATATGATGAAAAGATTGAAATCATGCTTCTTCCTCTGACTTGTTTTTCCTTCTGATGAGGTGTAAAGAAGAGAAGAAATATTTGTACTTCTTTGTCAAGAAAGATATTTTTAAATATCTCTTCCCAAATATTAGAAGTATATGAAAGCTGAGAGCATTCAAGATGACAGGCAGTAACACTGGTTGAGACATTGGAGTATTCTGCTTTGGTTCTGCTTGCCGACTATATTTAATCTACCACTGTGATTGGAAAGATAGATCAAGAAAACTCCTTAAGAAATATCTAGTTCACTTTCATATCATGCACAAATGGTTCTTTTTTACCACCATTTTTATATTTGGCCCATTGATAGCTGTGGTTTTATTTTTAAATGAGAAAAGAAGTAGTACAACACTGAACACTTCCTGAGCAAAATCAGTGAAGCATTTCTAGGCTAGCAGAGTTAGCAGAAGTGTGGTAAAACATCTGATGAAAACATTTTCATTTTCTCTGTTACCTTCCTAGCCCCGAGACTAGATTTTCAAGTGACTAAGTTGTTGAAGAGAGTTGTAGTATGCTTCCAAAATGCTGACTATTTACAATACTTGCAGGATTTCAGGAGTGCTCTTCTCCAATATTCAGACCACCATGGAGTTACCAAATTTTGAAAACTACAGAATACTTATACACTTATTTTATAATGGCAAGAGACATTAGAGCCAAGGTCTAAAATAAGCTCTGTTGCAATACATATGCAGGTTTTTATCCAACGGAAATGTGTTACATATCAAGACACTTCACAGGTAAAAGTGTATTAATTAAAACTAAGAACAACAAAATTAAAACAGGTATCAGTCTAATGATAAATTTAGAGAACTGCCAAACTATTTTCTTCCATCCTGTCAGGGAAGGAAAACAGTGTTCGGTTCATAATATAGAAATATAAGAATTTCCATCCTGGATCAGATTGGTGACTCATTAGCCTGGCTTTTTTTTTTTTTTTTTTTTTTAAATTAAAAGTTCCTCTAATTTCCTAACCACAGTAATAATTTGTACCAAAGCATTTCTCAGTAACCCGGGCCTTCTGTCAGTCTTGCATTTGTTCCTTATATACATGTTTTGGTGGAAATGTGAAGTGGATACAAAGAGAAGTTATACTCAAAGCTGCCAGTAACAAGCTCCTATCCACATGATCATTACTTGTTGGAAAAATATTTTTATCTATTCCTTAAAGTGACTTCTCAAAACAATTTAAGAACCAAATCAGACTACAAAGAAAACGCTGCATTAGACTGCTGGTGTCACTGGAAGATGAACGTCTGAAACGAGGTTGTAGTACCCATCAAGTTCAGTGCCACAGTTTGAGAAGTGGCTAATGCAGTTAAACTGTTAAATGGAAACAACATTTGGCATAGATGTGACAAATCAAATCATCCTTCAGTTGCCACTGCATAGAGTGACCTACAGATGTGGCAAAACTTCTACACAGACAGGGTATCTGAGAACCTCTCACTACCACCAAATGACATGCCTCATGGCTTGCACATGGGGACAAGACTCCGTGGCCTAAACAGAGATGTCTAATGTTGGTTTAGGCACCTTTGGGTATCTCGTACATCCTCCAGCTGCTACTCCTCAATGGCATGGGGGTCTGGGCCTGTGTCCCATCTGCCAAGCCAAGGCGCAAGTTTCAGATATATCTAAAACATGCAGCTGCAGGGAAGGCTGGGAACAAAGGCTATCAGTACAGTGTGAAATGTCTTTCTGAAGTGGGAGCACATTTAGCTAAAAACAATAACCCAAACCAACATCTTCCTCTTCCAAATAAAAACTACATATGCAATGGTTATTTCAGGTTGCCTTTTCTTTGTGCAATGAAGCACCATCAAGCACCATTTAAATATACAAGCCAAAATTTTCCAAAAGGGGAGATTAAAGTTCATTACCTACATGCCTTTGGAATCCTAAGGGTGAGGTTTTCAGTAAAATCTAATTATTCAAAACAAAATTCATTGATTTTAAGCTGCAAGCTCAGATGGCATGTTTTCTATATATAAATTCAGATGACATGGGTTGCCTATATAATTCTGAAGGTGGTTGTCTGAAAAAAAATTTTTTTCTAAATACAAGTACGACACATCTGGTTATTTGCTTATCAATGCTGTCTTCATGTTGCTCTCATGGAAAGCACAGCAACAAGGAACTGGACTTTTTTTTGTTTAGATGTAGCTTTTCAGCAAGAAATTTCTCAACAGCAGTACATTTATGTAAAATCTGAAATTCATTCTTTTTCCTGTTAGTGAAGAAAGTTTAAAGACACCCGTGGCAACCACTAAAAACTACAAATGAAAGACAGAAGCACATAAATAAAATAAATTTTCCAGCTGTCTTTGCAACTAACTGCTCTGTTCCTTATTCCTTGCTTTTTGGTGGCAAAAGCCTGTTTTTGATTCCAGCAAAAGTAGTATCACGACCATCTCATAACTAATTTTAGGCAATTTTCAGAGTACCAACCTTGCCTTTGAAAAGGACAAGCAAAGGAAAAGGAGTGTCAGATATGCTGCACAGCTTTTCTCTTGCCTTGCTGCTTCTTCTGTCTTAGGGGGGAAAAAAAAAAAAAAAACACAGAAAGCAGGTGTTTCTTCTCTTATAATCTGTTAGACTTGGAGAAAAATGACCTTCTCCTCTCTACTCCAGATTGCTGAGGTTCAGCTGAGGAACCTCGGTATCTGTGAAGAGCAGGTCCAAGGCTACACTGGAGAACAAAGCGACAGAGTGGTGACGATCTGCTGTTGTTGCATAGGCAAAATTTGCTTCTTTTGCCTACCTCAGTTACATAAAGGCAGGATTTAAGGTAGCTTGAACTTCAGCAAAGAGGGACCCAGAATTACTGTCGACTGAAATGTGTTCATTATCCCTGTAGTATATATACTGTGAAGTTTATGCTAAATAAGGTGTTGAGTGCTCTTTTTTTTTTTAAAGTGTTAATGGACAAATACTTCTCTTGCTCACATGGACTAAGGTTCTAAATTAAAATCTTAAATTACAATACCATCTACATGCAAAAAAACCATATTATGTAGCAGTGTTAAAACTGCACAGTTCTCTGGAACATGCATCATTGCTCAAGTAGGGTACAATTGAATCCTAGGTTCCTAACATTTAGTCCCACTTCCGTCTCAGTTGGGGGTAAATGTATACCAAGTGCTCTACAGCTGCTCTAGGGGGTTACACAATGTTCTGTTCAGCTCTAATTTATATAGTTTATATGTTTATATAGTTTATATGTTTAAAAACCAGTCTTGCCTCTAAGAATATTCTAACAAAAGATTTTGTGTGTTAGGCTTAAACACAGTCAATTTTCCTGTTCTGTGAAAGGATTAAGTCAACAATATGAAAATTAGAACAATGAAAAAACAAGAACAGATTGAAGCATCCAACAGAAACTAAATGGCAATTCTCTAACTCATGGGCCGCAAAAGCCACCTTTCTGCTGTTCAGCTGAAAGAGGAGGTTTGTTTTGTTCTTTTACACTTTAACTAGGTCATATTATCTAGCCAATATTGGAGCATTAAAACTTGAAATACCCAAGATGCATTTGATTAACAGCTTTCAGTTTAAGGGACCAATAACAAGCAATGCCATCTCAAAGTATAATGAAGGTTTTCCAAGCATTACTGAAAGACCACTAGAGTAATCAAGATTATCGTTATTATTATTTTTACTATAGCTTGCCAAAGAAGCTTTTCTAGAACAGGATTAGTCACCAGACAGCATATAGGCTGGATCCGGCTGGCCAAAACAAGTTATTCTAGCCCAAGCTGTGCTCTGTGCTGCCCTTTATCCTCCAGGAATTCACAAATCTGCCCACTGTCACTTGACTGGATGCAACCAGTTACACAAAGATGCACATCTAGTCATGTATTCAGACAAATCCTTCCTTCCTTCCTTGTGTCAGAACTAGCTGTTCTCCCAACCACATAGGTGGCTGGTTTCATCAGCAAGTCTAATGGCAAACAATGCTTTTTGAATTTTTTTTCTCCTGGATTGCGAAGCTGAATCAACTCATTTTGCAGCTGCTCAGTCACTAGATGAGATGCAGATGGGGCAGTACCCCTGATAGTCAGGTAGAGGGGAGGCTGAGAGCAAGACTGTCACTCTGTGCCAGTCTTTAGATGGTTTATGAAACCACGTTCTTGCTCAGTGGACATACACTTAGTCATGCAGTAGGGAGACATGGCAGCCCACAGTGTTTGATACTTCCAAAACAGAACAAGTGTCTCACACCACTTGTATTATTGGATATCACTCACCTCAAACTTCTTCAGAACACCATTTTCCCCTGCATACATCAAATAAACCCCTTAATGGGAAATTACTAGTTCCTCTTTAAAATAATTGTAATAGTAAATGGTGTCATCAAGAATGTGTCTTATTGCCTGCAGCTATGATAACATGGGAGTAAGAACACAGACTGCAGTCTGCCTATCTCCGAGCACATGGGAGAAACTTCTCAACAACGTCTCCCAAAGGACTAGTTACAATTTTGCTGAAAGCACAGGCACCATTTCCCATTAGCTAGCTATTCAAGTGAGCTAATCGAAAATACCTTGGAAAAGGAAATTAAGGAATAGATTTGCCAGTTTGTAGGTGTTAGGTACTCATAATAGCACCCTGGACATTTAGATACAGAAATTTGAGCAAGATTATACAGAAATTCACCTGCAGTTCAGACATTCTACACTGTTTTGAACACTGTTCTTTTTACATGTAAAAGCTGAACTACTCCCTTTTAATGTTTAAAGTGTCTATTTACTATTACCTAATTTCCTGAGGAGGAAAGGATGGATCCTGCAGGTCAACAACTGGTTGGGCAGCTGGTGTCAACAACAAGGGTTCAGTTTTTACAGCCATGGGACACCCTTTGAGGGATCAAGGACTGCTACGAAGGGACAGAATCCACTTGACCAAGTAGAGCAAAAATATCTTTGCCAACAGTCTGGTCAAAAGTGGAGCAAAAGCATCTTTGCCAAAAGGCTCGTCAACCTGGGGAGAAGAGCTTTAAACTGGGAGTGACAGGGGAAGGAGATGATGACCCAAACAAGCAAGGAAGTAGTAGACCAGGATGGTAAGCAAAGGGTGCAGTGTGACATGGAGAGGAGAGACCTCTTAATGAACCAAGACAGGGCTGAAGGTGACCCATCTCAAGCCTATGCACATAAATAAGAAAGTGCTGAGAGGACAGCATGATGGAGGAAGCTCTCTTACCTTTACAGGGAAATTGGCATGACTGGGTGCCTCTCTGAAGCGCCTGTACACTAACACATGCAGCATGGGGAACAAACAGGAGGAACTGGAGGTCTGCATGCAGTTGCAGGGCTATGATCTCATTGGGACTGCAGAAAGATGGTGGGATACCTCACATGACTGAACTACTGCAATGGAAGGATACAGACTCTTTAAGAAGGACAGGCCAGGAAGGCATGGAGGGGCGAGTTGCCCTTTATGTGACAGAGTAGTGGGAATGCATGGTGCTCTGCCTAGGGACAGGTGATGAGCCAGCCGAGAGCTTGTGGGTCAGGATTAGAGGGCAGATCAACATGGGCAGCATTGTGGTGGGTGCTTGCTACAGACCACCTGATCAGGAAGAATTAGGTGAGGCCTTCTTCAGACAAATGGAAGAAACCTCACTCACAGGCCTTGGTCCTCATGGGGGATTTTAACCACTCCAATATCTGCTGGAGGGACAACACAGCAAGACACAAGCAATCGAGGAAGTTTCTGGAGTCCATTGATGACAACTTCCTGACACAGGTGATCAAGGCGCTGATGAGGAGAGGTGCTTTGCTGGACCTCATATTTACAAAGAAGGAAGAACTGGTTGGTGATGTGAAGGTTGGAGGCAGCCTTGGCTGCAGTGACCATGAGTCAATAGATCCTGAGAGGAACAAGCAAGGCAAGCAGGATCACAACCCTGCAATTCAGGAGAGCAGACTTTCACCTGTTCGGGGATCTGCTTGGAAGAATCCCATGGGATAGAGTCCTGGAGAGAAGAGGGTTTCAGGAGAGCTGGTTGACTTTCAAGGATCACCTCCTCCAAGCTTAAGACTGGTCCATTCCAATGCACAGGAAGTCAAACAAAGGTGGCAGGAGACCTGCATAGATGATGAAGCAGTTCCTGACTAAACTCAAACATAAAAAGGAAGTGTGCAAGAGGTGGAAGCAGGAACAGGTGACCCAGGAGGAATACAGAGAGGCACTGTCCAAGCGCGCAGGTTTGGTGTTAGAAAAAACAAAACTCTCTTGGAGTTGAATCAGGGGAGGAAGATGAAAGGCACCAAGAAGGGCTTCTACAAGTACATCAGCTGTGAAAGGAAGACTAGGGAAAATGTGAGCCTGCTGCTGAATGGGGCAGGGGACCTTGTGACAAAGGACATAGAAAAGGCCAAGGTACTCAGTGCCTTCTTCTCCTTGGTCTTTACAGGTAAGGTCTGCCTTCAGAAATCCCAGACCCCTGAGACCCATGGGAAACTCTGGAACAAGGAAGACTTCTCCTTGGTGGAAAAGGATCAGGTTAGGGAACAAATAAACCAACTGGACATCCACAAGTCCGTGGGGCTGCACCTACAAATGCTGTCATTGCAAAGCCACTCTCATTAAACTCTGAAAGGTTATGGTGATTGGGCAGGGGGTTTCCTGAGGACTGGAAGAAAGCAAACGTCTCTTATCTTCAAGAAGGGCAAGAAGGAAGATCCAGGGAACTACAGGCCAGTCAGCCTCACCTCAATCCTTAGGAGGGTGAAAAAGCAAATCCTTCTGAAAACAATTTCCAAACATATGAAGGATAAAAAGGTGATTGATGGCTTTCTATGATGATACGACTGGCTCAGTGGATGAGGAGAGCAGTGGATGTTGTTTGCTTTAATAAAGCTTCTGACGCCATCTCCCATAACATGCTCATTAACAAACTGATGAAGTACGGGCTAGATAAGTGGACAGTGAGGTGGACTGAAAACTGGCTGAACTGCAGGGCTCAAAGGGTTGTGATGTGCTGTATGAAGTTCAGCTGGAGGCCAGTCAATAGTGGTGTGCCCTGGGAGTTGATACTGGGGCCAATATTGTTTCGCATCTTCATCAGTGACCTTGATATTGGGGAAGAGAGCACCCTCAGCAAGTTTACAGAGGACACAAAATTAGGAGGATGGGCAGATACACCACATGATGGTGCTGCCATTCAGAGGGACCTCAACAGGCTGGAGAAATTGTCCAGCAGCAACCTCATAAAGCTCAACAAAGTGAAACGCCAAGTCCTGCACCTGGGAAGGAATAACCCCATGTACCAATAAACCCTGGGGCTGACAGGCTGGAAAGCAGCTTGCAGAAAAGGACCTGGGAGTCCTGGTGGACAGCAACTGACATGAGCCAGCAAAGCACCTCTGTGGCACAGAAAGCCAATGGCATCCTGTTGCCAGCAGGTCAAGGGAGGTGATCCTTTCCATCTACTCAGCACTGGTGAGGCCACATCTGGAGTGCTGTGCCCAGTGCTGGGCTCCCCAGTAAAACAGAGATAAGGATTTACTGGAGCGAGTCCAGTGAAAAGCCACAAAGATGATTAAGGGACCGGAGCATCTGACATATGAGGAGAGGCTGAGAGATCTGGGATTGTTTATGCTGGAGAAGAGAAGGCTCAAAGGATCTTGTTAATGTGTATAAATACCTGATGGGAGGATGTAAAGAAGACAGAGCCAGACTCTTCTCAGTGGTGCCCAGTGAACAGACAAGAGACAATGGGCACCAACTTTAATACAGGAAATTTCATTTGAACATAAGAAAAGATATATTTTTTTTGTTTTTTAATGGTGAGGGCAGTCAAATACTGGAATAGGTTGCCCAGAGAGGTTGAGGAGTCTCTATCCTTGGGATATTCAAATGCTGACTGGACATGGCCCTGAGGAACCTGCTCTAGCTGACCCTGTTCTGAGCATGGGGGTTGGACTAGATGATCTCGAGAGGTTCCTTCCAATCTCAATGATTTTGTCATTAAAAGTTGGTGGAAACCAACTGCAGACCTGTTGATTTGATTCTTGGACACAGAAGATTAAATCAATTAACAGAATTGTTTTAAGGCCCTGTGGAATACAGCATGCATTCATATTTGGCTCATTTTGTAAAGGCGGACAAGAAAATAATTAAGCATAGGAAGATGCATATCCTAAATATTTATCGTGGTAGTAACTGAGTAAACATTAAGGAAAGGTGGCTGATCCTGAGCTACTTCTGGAATATGTTTGTTGCAGCTCACAGGGAAAGTCACACTTAAGTCCACCCATCAAGTCTGAGTTGTGCTAATTAATAACACCCCCCAAGGCATTTCACAGCAGCTGAGAGCCATCACAGAACGATGAAGCTACAAACCACTAAGAAATGACAGACCAAAAGATAGCAAAATTAAAATGATAAGTTTCCAAACCAGCAGCTCTGTTTCAGGAAATCAGAACCTTCTGAACATTTAAAGAAGTGATTCAAACTTACATGAAATTCAGTTCCAACCCATTTTAGAAGTCTCTAGATGGCTTTTAGGTTGAATACTCAAATAGTGTTTACTCAGCTGGAACGTACTTCCTTTACAACTCAAGTTGGACCAAAAGATTAGCATGATATGGCAGGTAGAAAGAACTCACAGGAATACTGCATTTGGAAAGAAGCAATACCCATAATTTACGGGCTAATCAGTTTTGCTTAAGTCTAAAAAGGTCATCTTGTTGCCATAAATAAGACCTATATTTAAATCTCACTTTAAAAAGTCCTATTTAAAGGAAACAGACATGATTAGGAGCTAAAAAAAACCCAGAAACCTTTAGCCCTGAAACATCTTGCACCAACTTTTATTACTGAGCTAATAAAAACCATGTCAAGTCATCAGGAAACTAAAAAGAACCTTTTAAACTGTGACACTAATAATAAAATAATCCTTATGAGTCATCCAATTAGTTACTAATCAATTTGTCATTCATATTAGACATAAAACCATTTCTCAAGATCTCTTTGCCATTTCCTTTCTCCCATCTTTAACCACTGAGGAAGAGAGAGCTTGCCCATGCACTCAAGTTTCTTGCTATATACCTAGATGAGTGGCCAGAACGGGTGAATGCTGTAGAGAAGCATTACCTGTGGGCATGTAAGTGAAAGTCTAAAGGTACACTAGTCTCAGGAATTAATGGCAGTAAAACCTAACTCCCAATCTGACAATCAACACTGAAATTTTATAGACAGATTGGTTTTCATAGAACAACCTACCAAGAAGTATCACTTAAGACACTTATTTTCTAAGTCACTTGCTGCTTTATAACATTAAGGAATCTCACATCTGCTTTACCCTACTATATGTAATTGGATACAACAATTGCCCTTAGCAATATTGCCTACTAAAGGTTTGCTAAGCATAACAAGAAGTAAGTACTAGACAGGCAGCGGGAAGGAGAGCTCTGATAGCTTCCAACATAGGGCAATTGACATAATTAGGGTGATTGACATAATTAACCTATGGTTGCTTTAACAGTGAGTACAAACCACTGCACTCTTACTGGCCTCTAGCCTGATTGCAAAGATCTGCATCCTGTCTGGTTGAGGAAGAAGCCTGCCGCATACAGCAACCTGCATACAATTTTAAGTAATTATACAGAACATCAGTGCTTGAATTGGACAAGGTAATTCTGTTTCCATTTAAATATATTAGCAAAAGCTTCAGGGTCACATACCTCATTGCCACATTGCTGCCATCAATAACTATTGGCCTCAGGTTGTCACCATCCTCTGTCACATCCTCCTGCGGTGGAGACTCTGACCTCTGAGACTCTATGGAAGACGCTTCACGCATTACACTAGTGTTCGCATTACTTACGGTCTGGTCAGTCTCAGTTTTATTTCCAAGTTTGACAAGTTCTCCCAAAATATCATTTATTAAAGCATCAGTACCAAGTTTATTTAGTACAAGTTGAACCTGTTCTTCAGAGTAACCCAACTTAAGTGCAAACTCCAGTTTGGTTTGATATTCTTTCACCACATCAGGGGGCTTTTTGACTTCCTTAGGTACTATCTGAGCCTCTTCTATCCTCAAGTCTTGCAAAATTTCATTTCTTTTTAATATATGAGGCTCTAAGCAAGGAGATCGGCACAGCTGTCGGTGAGTCTTAGGCAATAAGTGTGCTTCTGATGCAGTATTATTCAGTCTCTCTGACTCATTATCAGAATTTGTGCTTTCTTCAGAGTCACAGCTGGAGCTTCCAGATGTTTCTTCAGATGCCTCCTTGTCTGCATCTTCCTTCCTAGAATTAACCTTATCCATTGTTGGCTTCTCCACCACTGACCAAGGTACAATTGCATTTATTTGTGTGCCAGTGCTCCCCACATAAAGATGGCCTAAATCATGCCCCAGATGATCCTTCAAGCCCATGAAGCTGCTGCATGTACTTGACTCCACTTTGCCGTTTTTCTTGTATTCTTGAATATAAAGTGTTCTGTATTCCTAAGGAGAGAATAAAAACGTTGCAGCTGATTACGTGTCTTGGGTTTTTCTTGCTCTCAGAACTCAGAACTAGGTTTTTTGCTAACTCAAAATTTTCTCATTTCCAAGGAAAAGTGCTGTTTGCTTAATGCCTGGATTTATTCTCTCCCAGGAGAGAAATATGATGTATTTTTTTTAAGACATGGAAAACTTTTTTTGGAAAAAACTTTTCATAAGGAATATATACAGCTAAGCTGATGAACACCTAACTATCTGTTTTCTGAGTGTATCAAATGTTTCTACTTAAACACTTTCAGAAATAAAATGGGTTCATAAAAGAATGGGAAACCAAAGATTACAACTTTGCTTACTGTAACTCAGAGATAGAACCCCTGTCCAGATTTAAAGTAACTGAGATATTCCATCTAACTTAAGATAATATTGTAACAATTGAAAAAAAAACCCTAAAAACTAATGCAGCCATAAGATAAGAGTACTAGAAAAGCTTTTCAGAGTAAATAGCTCAGGCTTTCTGCTGAATAGAAACTAGCATAACAGTAGATTATCTGGCTTGTTAGGCAAACATAAAATGTCATAATACAGAAAATGAATTAGTGACAGAAAAAAGCAATTAAATAAAAACCGATTGGCCCTAAAATGCATTATCAATTCAACTGAATGCAATCAAACTATTTCTTAATTACCTTATAAAGTGATAGTTAAGACAGACTAATTGGTCTCAGAGTGCAGCATCACTAAAACATGCTGGATTTGGAGACTTGGACTGATCTAATGCCTAATACAACTAATGGAAGTCTTTTAATGATTTCAACAAGCCATTAATCAAGCCAATAAAGCAACAAAATTAAAAACTAATTTCACCTACTGCACTAGATTTATGCAAGCCTTTCACTAGGTCAAAATCTAAATACATAGAAAGAAGTCATCTAGGAAAAACGGAAGAAGAAAAGTTGCATTTTTGTGGACCTCTTAACACCAGTCACATCAGTTTTTCTGGAGGGATTTTGCATAGTGGCAGTTGTACAGAAAATAGCTACCCATTTTGTCAGAAAGTTTACCTCCATAGTGTATGTTTAAAGGCAACTTACTACATCTTTCCCTTATTCTTTTAGATGGCTAAAGTCTCAACTGCTTCAATTAAAAAAAAAAAAAAAAAATATTTCTCATAGATGAAAATGGACCATATCGACCAATTGTACTGCAAAGAAAAATCTACATTAAGGGAAGACTACAAAACAAAGAACTCTTTCACACTTTCATTTTACAAGGCAAAATACAGAAGTAAGAAATACATGCAAAGGACTTTGCTTAAATTTGACAAATATTGTACAGACCAGTTTAATAAAGGAGGTTATACTGAGAAAAAAATCACTATATCAAACAGAATTTCTTGATCTACACTATGTAAGTTATAGATGTGTTTAATCAAGAGCCAAGATCTTTCTCTGTCAGCAAGGACATTAACTCTCCCTTCCCCTTACAAGTTAGCATTTTTAAGAGTGACCAAGTATTCTTAAAATACAGTCTACTTTCCTCTATCTGGGATAAAAAGCTGCAGAGCGTACATGGAGAAATTAATTCAGGCTTGTTTCAAGACAAAGGAAAATCAAGTAATAATTCCAACCTGTGACTTAGTAAAAACAGATTCTATAGGCACTGAAGGTTAAGACATCACCAGCGTGGTAGAGCGTTTTGGTAAATTAAGTTGTTGCACCAGATAACTTCATCATTTTAAGTTTAAAATCAATCATCAGCTTTTTCTTCTCCAACACCTTAATCCAGCTGAGACTGCTAGGAAATAAAATATGCTACTTTAAAGTTTTATTTAGATCTGATCTTGGTAGAAGAGAGTAAGGCTATAATACTCTCTCAAGTAGCACATCAAGGAACATTACTTTCTCTTAACCTGAAGCTTTAGGATTTTAAGCAACACCACAGATTAAATACAATGAGAATTTAGGAAGTGAGCCTTTTCACACGGTGATTTATTAACTAATGTAATACACTTGATAGAACAGTGCTAGTAACAAATCACAACAATATCCCAATAAAAGGATACAGTTAAAAAACCAACACTGTGGCCTTCACAGAACTGACACCAAAAAAAAAAAAAAAATCTCAAACAAGAAAAATCTATTGGAAGCAAGGCTGCTTAGCAACCGGCCTTTAGTTGCTAGGATGCGCTCCTTTAACATACCATCATGAATACTAGCACAGTGAAAGAATAATTTGGTATGAACAAAAGCCCATGAAAAAGACTGGGACTTAAGTGCGTCTGGTTTCCCCTCGGCGAACAATGCAGCTGCCAAGCCAATCTGGGAGCGCCGACGACATTGTTCCCCCAAAGCCACAATCTGCTCCGGCTGGAGGAAGTATAGTTAATGGGCAACACTTTTAAACTGGACTGAAAAGTTGAGCTGGCTCATGTACTGCCGCTACAGAATACACTGAGATAATGGGTCACTGCCTAAATCCATGTACTGTGAAATGTCATTTTAGCATTGAACTAAAAGTAGAGGGAGGGTTTTTTTGGTTTTCTTTTTTTGGAAGAGGGGGCAGGAGGTTGGACATTAACAGCATGGAATAAACAAATCTGAAAATGCATAGATCAGAAGGAGGGGTTTTTTTAATGTTAGTTAAAACAATACTTAAGTCATTCTCCAACTGTTTCCTTATTGAAGTTTTGTAAATGATTTACAACTACAGTCATAATATCCTCCATTGCAATTAAAAAAATAGTATATAGATGTACTTGAAGATAAGATGTTATATGAAACACTTCAGATGATCTGTACATTAACTACGTGTGAAAAAGACCATAAGCAGAGATACTTGTCCACTGTGGGGAATGTATACATAATGAGTGTGGCTTTAAGTCTCTTGTCAGTCTCCATCTTGCTCCAGTAGAATTGCTTCCTTTGCCTAACACTACTGTTTTTCAGAGACTATTTAGAGAAGATAGTAATAAGAGCAGCAGTTTTAAAATCTGCCACTGATAGTATATAATCACCACACTATTGCTTTAAAAGGGTAATTAAGTGATGCATCTACTGCAAACCCAAAGCTAAAGATTTCTGAAATAGTTTTGCATAAGCAGTGCACTATTCCCGGAATTTGGCCTACACCCTGCATGCAAACTGTATTTATTTTCAGACAAGTTTTTACAACATCTGTGAACTTTGCACACCATATTTGTGGTCAGTAACATCTCCTAGAAATGCTAGACTTTGGAGATCCCCACATGTCCTTTATGAGAGTCATTAACTAGAACCATGAAAATCAGCTGTCACTGCTAAACCCTGTTGGAGTTGATTATTTTATCCTGAGCTGTTTAGTGAAGAGTGATTTGCCAGCTAGTCTGTTAGAATGAATTTATGTTCCAAACAAACACTAGTGCACCTATACATAGGACAATGAAGCTCACAGAAAAACAGAAAAGGTCACATTTATTCAAGGGGTAACATCAAATGTGAAGAACTCCTTACATTCTTCACTTACAAGGAACTCATTATGCACATATGGTTTTAAAGTATGCTTCCTGATACAATGCAATATAGATAAGAAAAATATCTGCTACAAGTTCTGACTCAAGTCAGAGACAGGGGAAAAAAAAGTCAAAAAATTCTTGCCAAAAAAAGTCTTCAATTTTTGGTTACACTCACAGTTGAGTAAAAATTTTTTTATTTATGAAAAAATTAATAAAACAGTAAGCCCCAATTCAGACATACCTATGACATCATAAACTTTTAAGAAGTTAAACTATGACCTCAGACTAGCTTCACTATTAAAGGCCTAAAATACTCTATTATTGACTCAAAGATATTTATCAAGCATAAATGCAACACTCTGGATGAACACCGTGCCACTACACTGTAGAACCATATTCTTTCTCCATTTCTTAAGTCACCACTATTTTCCACTAACCATTAAGAGTAATCAGCTCATTAATTCACTTCACACAAAACACTTCTATTTCTAAAAGGGATGTGGGCAAATAGATCATCTAATCTTTTAATTTATATTCTGAATATTTCCACTTCCAACCGAACATAAGAATAGTTGTTTAATGCAAACTTAGTACATGAAGGAAAATATAACAAAGAGTGAAACAGAGTATCTTATAGCAAAATGTAACAGCAATTGTGTATTCTCAAAAGAGCTTCAAAGTTTCTGAAGATTCGCTCTACAGTGAAATAGTTCATCTTGTTTTCACACAGGAAGATTGTTTTTTAAGTCTTCTAAACAGTAAATGGGAAATATTTAGATCACAGCTTGTTGAAATGCTGTAATTACTTGTCACAAAAAGAAGTGCATAGCTGATCAGAAGGAAAAAATGAATGTATTAGTTATCCAAGTGGTAAAGATACTGCAACAATGCAAATAAAATAATGAATATGTAATAAATACCTACTGCTGTAGTTTCTATGTATTTAATTACCATTGTATTTCAGCGAGTGCTGTTGTCTGCATCATTCTATCTAACAAAGGAAGGATGTCCCATTGAACAGATTGGTTAATGCTCTGGGGCAACAGATGTCTACTGGAACTGCAGGAGACCAGCAACTGGTGGCCTGCCCATCTTCTGAAAACTTTCAATAGACTCATGCATATGTTCACACAATAGGGCATGTGGTAGAAATGCAAACCTCTTTTTAACCCTTTTATATGCCCTCTTTTCCTCCCAACTGATATCTGAAGGTCTTTTTTTTTTTTTTTTTTCTTTACAGGATCCTTGGAAAACAGGCTCATGGAGTATATAGTGTTTGTTCTTCAGCCTAACATCTGAACTCAAAACATAAAACAAAACAGATTACAAACTTTATAAAAATAACCTGGCTAGATTTGACATATCTAAGAGGCACAAAGTCTCTGACTGGAAAACGTTTCCACCTAAGAGTAGCCTAATGCTGCATCTTACACTGTAGTAACTTCATATATCCCACCATGGAGCCCTTCCTATTTTCACAAATATAGGAAATTTCACTCATCACATGGTACAGTTGAAAAGTTTAAAAAAAGAAAAAAAAAAAACGCTTTTTTTCTCTCGCTCCCAAATTAAGTAATAGTATATTTGGGAAAAGGGGTGAACATCCATAACTTAAAGTTGAAACCTCCCCTTCTCCCCAAGGGGCTAATGGAAAATTTGTTCTGTTGGTATACTGCCTACCATTTCCAAATTCTTGGAAATACAGCATTATTTATGCTCTTAAAAGTTCCTTAACAGAATGCACTGTGCTAAAAGATCACTCTTTAATACTCTTAGTCTTCAAACATAAATGTTTTTCTTTCCGTTTTTTTCAAGACACATACAAAGTGTGTAAATCTCAGCTGACACACAGGCTAGTTATGTTGTCAGAATACAAACTGATGTGCCAAAACATCCGAAAGGTGAAACGTCCTATTTCTGCAGAGAGAAACCCATATACTTACATTCGCTGGAAAACACACAGACATTGGCTTCTTGTAGCTGTTCCAGAAGCAACTCCTTAACACGATTTCGGCTGCAGACTTCAGGCAAGCAAGCAGAACAATGAATGGATGAACAGATGGACCCGCAACGTCTTTGCTTAACCTATTGCCGAGCGGCATCGGAGCCAATCACAACCCGCACAGCTCACAATTAGTTGGCCAGGCAGATGCAAGGCAACCTCCCCACCCTGCATCAGGTTTGGAGGTTTCTAAGATAAGCAAGTTGATGTCATTCTCAGGGTCTGCCCCGGGCAGCATGTGTATTAACGAGGGGTGTGCAGCAACAATAGGCCATACAAAAGAGACTAGCAGGCAGCTGCTGTATGAGAGCCAGAGTCATTAGGGAGCAGGCTGCCAACAAGAAACACCTGGCTTGGGCAGACTTCAGCTTCTCCTCATTGTTTCTAATTCATGAAACAAAGAAAGGAATTATTTTTAAGTAGTAAAAGTTGTGAGTTCCTATTAAAAAAAAAAAAAAAGCCCCCCCCCCAAGCCACAATCCTAAAGAATATAATCCCTTCTATAATGGAAGCTAAGAGTTCTTTGTATGGAAAAATATTAAGAGAAATAAGATCTATCAGTAGCTATTTGCATTTCCCTATTCTTGCTAGTAAAATTAATCATATTGGTAAATGCACAAAGAAGTATGAAAGGAGCCCATACCAAACACTGAAATGTATTCAGAAACTGCTTTCTGAATTTCCTGACACTTTAGTGCACAGTCAATAAAAGTAATAAGCTTGTATTTGTATGCAACCATAACAGAGTATTTAGAGGTATATTTCCAGTTCCAATGGAAAGTGAAACTGACTACGCTGAAAACATGTCATATTAATTCATGGAATACCGGATATTTTTAACCAATGGCATTGAAACATTAGGGCACTTGATAGAGAGGAACTATGAACCATCCTTTTGTTCTGGAGTCACTCATACTTGTTTGCAACAGAACTTTTTCCCTTTTATTTCACAAGTCTGTTCTAGATGCCAAGATCTTTCTGCTTCTTTGCAATGAAGAAAGATTTGAACAAAAGTCAGGAGCTAGGACAGAGCCAGCTTTTTATTGCTATTATTTTTATTGAGGTAAGCTGCAAGAAAACCCAAGCGCAAAATAAAAAACAAGAATTCCAGTGTTTCTCCCTCCAACATGTCCAATATCACAAGTCCTGCAATTTATATGTTTAGTGATATAAGAATAGCCATGTTTGATGTCTGCTGAAAAAAGTGATGTGGACTTTCATATAAAAAGTCCTGGTGACTTTAGTAAGGATAGCTCAGGGCAGATAAGTATGCAATTCTGAGGAGATTCTCCATCTGCAAATTTTCATCTGAATGACTGTGACAAAAGTACGTTTACTGAACTTCAGCATCATTACATGACTAAGAGCAATACTGAAAACCACAGCAGTAGCTGTCCTCCTCTGCTTGGGTGGAGAGGCAGTCTACTGGGAAGCATTTAGAAGAATGTGAATAGGTTTGTTAGAACCATATGAGTAATTTCCCAAGCTTTATGTGGATATTAAGTTATTCAGGAGAGTAAATGAAATCACATACCAGCATGCTATTACACTGATGCATTTATCATGTACACAGATATCAAGCTGCAAATCAAAAGCCCAAACTACAGTTTCTCTGCACTGTCCATTAAACACTAAGAACAGCTAGCTACTAACACTACTTTTTTGGAGTTTTTCAAGTCAGAGGCAGGAGACTCCTCACTAATTTCTGTCACTGTGAACACAAAGACTGAGAGAAAGCTACCCACGAGCACAGTGGGAAGCCTGATCTCCAGCACTGGATTAAGCTTCTTTGCAAACAGCGAATAAAAGCAGTGATCTGAAAAAGCTAATCAGTCCCTGCTGTGGTATTTAGACTACCTTAGTTGCCGGTATTGGATAATGTTAAGCATATTAAAACTTCTGTAGGCAAAATAAGAAGCCAGTCTAGCTTACCTATGTCCTGGAACTGCCCTTAAACACAAGCGGGATCAGTTGGCTAGTCATTAGTTTAATATCCCTCTGAACAGAGCCAAGCACTCCTGTTGTGATACCAGAAACTCCTGTTGTTTTGGCAGAGGATACATATGATGCCATTTATGTACATCCATAACAAACTGATAATTTTCTGGCATAAAAGTGGTGTACTTAGGGCTCTACATGCACAACGAGGACAAGTATATGATCTGGCTTAAAAGTCTGTATTAAAAATAATGTTGTAAAAGGCTTACTTGGGAAGACATGCCCCTCTGATGTCTTCTACAATAATAATAAAAATCCCACAAAATAAGTTTCCATACTCCAAGTGCATGTCTTCTGGGAACCAAGTCTAAACTTCAGTTGCTGATTAATCTTCATGCTACTGCTATACTGCAGCACTGACTACAACCAAACTGAAACTAGGTAACCTGAAGACTTAAGCTATATCGTTTCATTTACATAAAATATTCTAACAAGCTGTAATTGCGCGGAATTAAGAAAACATTTTCTAATTCTAATTTTTGCACAGTATCCATTACTTAAAGCAGCTGACTGTTCTTGAAGAATTTTTTTCAGATCTTCCCTAAAAGAAATTGTGATGTCCAAGGTTTACAAGATGTCAGATCATTCTATTAAATAATGCTTATGATGACTGAAAAACATTGGGACAAAAAAAGCATTCATATTAAGGTTTTAACCAGTACACTAGATTTCCTACTGGGAATGATGAGGTCAAGAAAGAAACCCCAGTAAGAAACAATATGAATCTCTTGTCCATCTGTGACAGGCTACAATAGCATCACTAGAAAATACACAGAGCAGATGAACAAAGAAAGCGCTACTTCTTTTGCTAAAACCTTCAAATCCAGTAACCTGGCTAGTTTAGCAATCTCCTATTACCATATTTAAAACACAGAAATGTTATTAAGTTATATCCAGTCACTGAAATACGGCATACGTAACAATCCCTCAAATTTCTGGTCTTTCAAGATCAGTTAAGCAATAAACACCTCTATTTCTTGGCTCAAAGATCAGACATTGTGTGTACCTCACAATGTGCTCATCAGGTTCCTAGCATCATTTATTTAAACAGCAGGCTAACACAAAGTTATGAACTGGTTGGAGATGACGCGCCCCATGAGCTTACTCAAGCACTTAATGGGGGACGGAGGTTTCAGGACGGCGCACAGCAAGGTGAAGGGGGACACGCTGGGATGCTGCAGAGGGACACTGACTGGGGTGAATCTCTCAGCTGGGCGAGGGATGGGGAGGAGAGAGTCCCCTCCCCACCGTGCCCAGTTTGGTATGAAAAGCATGCAGGGGAGGATCAGAAAGACCAAAGGAGGGAGAGCTGGAACAGCTGGGAAATTCAGACAGCATAGGCTGAAAATATTAGGGAAGTGCTGCTATAAGGGAAGTAAAAAAAAAAAGCTGCTAGTTCCAGCCAACTCTTGTTATTTCAGACACGTTGAAAACAAAGGCTTATTTAAAAAGAAATGATTTTATACAAGCATACAGAATAGTCATTCTGTAATTCTAGTGGGATTGTTGCAGCAATTAGAAAGAGGACTTATCCCATTAAAATATTTCATTATCTTTTATTGTAGAACTTCAGGCTAAATCTCCAGTAATAAACAATGTATTTGCAAGAATACACTGCATAAGTTAAAAATTAATCACATCCCATTGCATTTACGAAATAAAGACAAAGCTTGTGAACTTTGTCTGCAATATACTCCCGTGCTTTTGCAAAATATCCTACATTTACTGTTGTACTTGGGAACTGCAAGTGAACTGCTTATCTTTCAAATTAAGAAGCGGCCATATAACAGAAATTCCTCTTCACCAGTTTGTATCTTCAGTGACGCAAACTATCCCAGGTATAACACTTTAGAGTACCACTTACTATTCCTCAAAACTAAGCAAACTTCTTTCTAGACTGCATCTATATGCAATCACAAAAAAGACCCCAAAACTCTACAGCCATGCAGAGGAATGAATTACATGACCAGTAAAACATCTCCGGAATTCAGAAAAAAACCCCTGATATTATGATAAAGATGAGTGATGCTATTCTCTAGGCAAAGAAAAAATATTATCTAGCCCTTTTCAAAATTTCATTTAAATAGTATCAACTATAATTTCAAGAATGGTATGTTTATCTGTAGAAAAATATATAGAAACACTTCACATTTCACTTTTAGAGAGAAGACTCAGCTGTCTGTAGTTATCCTTAACATTTAAAAAAGCAGAGATGTATTTTCCAACAGGCCCTCATCTTAAAAGAGGGTTAGGAGGTCTGTAAATTCTAGTAAAAAATCTTTTAAATCATTAGTATTGACTGCATGTAAGACTTGCACAAAGTGTTGCAACATTCATCATTACATCCTCTAACACGTGGTTTAAAGAGAAGAGAAAAAACTTCAGTCTTACCCTAAGTAGCAATTACTTCTTTGCTGACTATGGGTATAAGTAGCTCCAGCCTCTCCTCACCTGTGGGTAGACAAAGGCCACGAGCGTGCGAGCCGTTTGTCATGAGATGATGTGGTGCCCACATGCAGCTGCATCTAGCTAACAGTTTGCCTACGTAAGAAGGCCGACAGGCTTGAGCCATAAAAATCAACTGTCCAGAAAGCAGTAAGAAGCATTCTGCAACAGGAAAAACAGTGAAATCGCCCTTCAGTATCACACTAGGAAGTAACTCCTGAAATGAAATATATTCTCTGAAACAAAGACTTTCATTTAGAAAGTGAATAGCTTTGATGGTGTGACAAAAAGAATCACCATGTTTAACTAAGAGGATTTACTCCTTACACCACTTGAGCTGCGTGTGAGCATAAGAACCCATCCTGCAACTCTGACTTCAGGACTGATGTCTCAGTGTTTCCTGTCTAAAATGCAAGGAATAGAGAGGTAAGTATAATAGCTTTTAGCTGTCTTTAAGACTGCACGTTAATCCAATATCTTGTATTTATTTCTGCCCTTTTAGGGTACGCAAGAGCCTAAAACTCCTTAATTTATTAAGAAAATATACTCAAATTAAAAATTATATTCAGAGTAAGAAAGATATATATATGTGTGTGTGTGTGTATGTGTGTGTGTGTATATATATATATATATATATATATAAAATAAATCACACACCACTGGTTTTTGAATTCCAGTCTACAAATACTGAAGGGTAAACCCTATTTTTACACATTTTGCAAAAGAAAGCCAAGAAGAGTCAACCTGCTGTCAATCTACATCTATACTGGGTCTTCTATCTCTACTGGAATTTTTTTCAGCAATTTGCAAGAAAACGCTGAAAACCCCTGTCATGCACTAATCTAGATGGCTGTTGAGCAACCATTCTCATCAACATCAGGACAGCACAGAACACGCTATAGATTTCTGGAACAAAACAGGCAACGGTGTTTATTTTAAGCGGAATGCCCGAGGGCACTCTGTTTAATTTCTTTCTTAATTGTATTATTTATGAATTGAAGCAGACACACTGAGATACAAATCGTTCTAGGAAAAAAAAAAAAGTTTCCAGCAATGCACACTAGATTTGATCTCTTCCCACTTTCAGAATGAATCATGCTGTCTGGATGCTTTCTGAACATGAAAATTTGAATCGTCTAATTAACTTTTCTTGTGACAATACTGGGCGGCCAGACAATACCTACAACTATACAATGTGTACACTGTCATGCTTAGCAAAGTACATTTATTCAAATTTGATCTGTCAGAACAAAATCCTCTAACGAAACTAACATGGTTATGTGAAAAAGTATTCTCTTCATTTAAATACAAATTTAAGAGACTTAGCTAGTCAACCTAACAGCTGTTATCTGTGCTGCAGACTATTATCAAGAGTTTGAAAGGACCTTCAGAAAATAGGCCCCTTAAATTGTCTAGTAACATGGCCAGGTTGTGTTTCAGGTCATGCTGCTGGCAACAGCGTTCCATAATCTCCGGGTTTCTGGACTGAGTTCAAGGTGTTGGTTGGACTCTATGTAGCCCTAAATGGTTTCACAGGGCTATGCTTATTTGAGAGACAATTCCTTTGCCTGTACCACACTGTTGCAGTTGTCGTTTTGGACTGGAGCCTTCTCAGAGAGAGCTGCCAGCAGTGGATTTTCTACAAGACTTTCAACCTTGCAATTTACTCCCTTTGGACTGGAAGAGCCAGAGAATATACCAAGGCCTGATGTTTTTACTCAGATTTAGAAAGGTAAGAATCAAGAAAGGTAGAGATGGTAGGATGCTTTGTCAAAACACACTCAGTATATAATTCTCATTTACCTTCTGGGGAAGCTTTTAATAGAACTGACAAGTATTAACAATAGCCAGAGTTACTGTAGCTGTAAACCCAAGTTCAGAAATAAACAAAAAGAAAACAGCTACACAGTAGAAGTCTATTTGACTACCTGCCATTATGGATTTTCTTCAGATTTACTGTAACCCAGAACTCAGGAGAGACCACCAGAAAGTCTGCAAACAAAACTAGGTACATCAGTCTTTGAAACCCTAATATTTTATCCATTAACAAAGCAGTTTGTTCGCTTTTGTTTAATAACCTAATACACCCCCAAAAAGACAAAACATCTGTCAGTGATTTTACATAATCTTTGTAGGTCTTTAATTAGAGTCATTTCATTCTAAGTTCAGAATTTTGCAACTTTTAAAATAGAAGTGAATGTTGCAGAATGAATTTCCTTAGGTTTAGTCTCCACCCTATGAATCTTTTTTCTTTTTTAAGTTGGTAAGCAGACTAGACTCTAGTCCTGTGACTACCTGCATGGATTCTTTCATTAAGGATAATATTTTGAGCCTTTTTTTGGCTCTCAGTTCACACATTTTGCTTTTCAAAGTTCTACCTTGTCATGAAGTTAGATCTTATGATAATGACAGATGGAAATGTGAAAATTTCATTCAGAACTGGTGATGCTATTAACATTTAGAATGAAATAATCAAGTTGGAAGGGATGAGCTAAACTATTTACAGAGCCTGCTGGAGGCAGTTTCTGTAGCGGTCTCACTGAAAACAGTTTTCTTTCCAGTGTTCCCACAGATATACCGATGAATGCATCCAAACTGCAGATGAACAATTCAAACTGCCTATGGAAGTACATCGAGCATAGGAAGACAGGCCAGACTTAGGATGATGACACTTGTTCGCATACTAATGAGTTTATCCAGGGTTTCTCTTATGACAGATGAACACCTCAAAAGGTAACTAATGAGTAACACACTACCGTCTGAAATTTAGCAAGATGTTCTCACCCGCAAAGCGACACAGCCAAAGTCATTTTTGAGTAAGCAGACCATTGTCAACCCTAGTTTCAAACACTGCTAGACTATTGTGCATTGGTACCACCAAGACAGAATTGAAAATAATACAGATTTTTTATTTTATTTTATGCAGTTCCATGTGAACTACAGACTGCAATCACAGTCTCATGAAACTTGGGAAGTGCTAGCTTTATAAAACTAATCAGATGGAAGACCATCACTAAATACTGCACAAAACCTTATGGAGAGGCCATACATGGAACTAACATAATTAAACTTAAAGCGAAAGTATAATTATTTTGAGTCTTGAAAAAGACTGGCTGGATTTGGCTATAATTCTACAATGCAAGCACATGCTAAATCTCTGTAAGGAACTGTAGTCTAATTACTTGTAATTCACCGGACAAGGGTGTAAGGGACAGCTCATTCAGAGAATAAAGCAGAAAGCTCACAAAAACAGTCTAAACTTTGAGTGAGTCTTGGTAATAAGGTCAAACTCCAGCTAAGGGGTACCACTTAAATGTAGTCATGAGCCATGCAGTCTTTTGCTTGAACATGATGAAAGTCCTATCAATGCACACATGATACCAGGTGTTATTCCCCCTCCCCCCACCCCCAACTGCTAAAATAAAAGCTAAAACCAGAAAAATGAGCAACTGACTGAAGAAACAACAGCTGAAGCAGGAAGCTCAGATTTTAATCTTTCAGCAGTAAGCATAGGCTGTAGCTCAGCAACAGCTTCAAGAAATCCAAACTGCAATCCAACAGTGACAGTTCCAGAAACAGTAACAAGTCCAATTTACAGCTCAGCAAGAGTGGCAAAAACCCAACTGGCAGCCAGCAAGAATAGCAGCAAAAAGCCCAGAAGCAGCTGCTACAGAGACTTTTAACCCAGGTGCACTGCCCTGGGCATTTGCAACTTAGCCAGAACAAACCATTTCCAGAGGTGTATCCGGCAATACAAATAGTATGTATTGGAATTACTGCAGAAGGAGGAATCATCTCAGGTTTTCAAATCAGTTGAATATTTTAAAGTGGAAAGACTTTAGGTGATATTGCTACAAACTTTGAGGCGTTCAGACCCACCACTTAGATAAACTGAAGACCTCCATGAGCGTTAATGGTGCCTTACAGGGGAAATTTTTCTTACCAGGGATGAGGCCATGCATCAATGCTTGGCACTGGAAAGACCAGGTAACTCAGTGGCTCAAATATCTTTACAGATGATGAAGGATTCAAGAGACCTATCAGAGTTGGGACACCAACTATAATTGCTACTAGGAAAGTCCAGAGACCAGGACTTAATATCAGCTCCTTATGTTAACAGTTTGCAGAACAAAAGGAGACTTTAAAAGTAGCTTCTGCTGAAGGAATTGCAATCCATCCCTTTTCCAGCCAAGCTCAGCCAAAACACCAAATTTTATTAGTCCTAAGATAAAAGATCTAAGTCACAGCAGAACAGAGATTTTCAACTCATCACAAAATTTGAAAGCTTCACGATCAGTCAGATTGCATTTTACTTTGAAAGCCAATTCATTAATTTCTCAACTTAACGCGTTATGTGTTACAGCTCATATGGGAGGATGGCACACATAAAAGGTTATTTAGGAATTATTACGACAATTTCTGTCAATTGCTAAAGCACTCAGAGATTTAAGACCCTAGCCAGCCTCTGAGCTTTACCTACCCACAGCAAGCAGATTGCTTTTCAGGCATTTGCAACAACCTGTGTCACGTTTTCTGCTCAACAGCACTACACCTCCAGCTTCACTAACTTCTCCATTCTTGGCACTATTCTGCAACTTTCAACCACCTCTTAAGACATTCCTTTCATACCAAAAGAAATTACTCTATTTTTTCCATTGGGAGGATCATTAATATCAATTGAAGTCTCCTGCACTCCCAACCACTGAGCGTCTTGCTTTGTTTATCCCTCATTTTCCCCGTCTCCACTCTTTTCTCAAAATACCAACTTTTGATTAAGTAAAATCCTTTCTCCCCAATATGGCTTTAGTTTCCTTACTATCCACCCTCAAGTAAACTATAATTTTGAGAAAGAACACATTTTACAGAGTTTGTAAAATGCCATAGAAGGTTTATGCAAGGGGCCCATTTACCTAAAAGGGCTCAGGTCCAAATCACTTTGGTCCAAAATAGAGGTATTGGGAGCTGCATTTCCTGAGTACACATGAGTTTTCTACATTTAAAGAACAGACTGACCCTGGAAATGGTCTAACAAGATATATAAACAGACATCTTCCCTCCCAGGGAGGAAAATGACGTACGTAAAACTTTCAAGTGTGACACTGGTATCATAAATAGAGCAAGAACCACCTTAAAACAGCAAGGCAGTCAAGACAGGTACAGTCTGGAGTGTGCCCGTGAGGTGAACCTGGAGAGAGGAAACAATAAAAAAGAAACCCTGAAATTTCACAGGGTGAGCTTCTCTATTCGCCTTTCATAAACTTTGAAAAGGTCTTCTTTGAACTTCTCCAGTCAGGACAACAAGTCTGAAAATTAAAGTATTCTTTAAAAACATTCTTATTCTATAGCTGTGAATCAAGAATTAAGGGAGCTTTAGTTTACCAAAAAGCTAAAACGAATCCCTAATGTGGGCATACAATATCCTTGCAGAAAGGGAAAGTAAAAGGATGGAGTGTCAAGTCTAATTTCATATTTTTGAATTTTTGGTAGTGTAAGCTCAGCATTTTTACACAAAAAGTAGGATCTAGGCAGAAGTATTCAATCCTGAGATATGTAAAAGAAGAAAGCCTGGTTTATCTAAGCAGAAGACCCCAAGGTTATAAAAACCTTCATCAGTTTCTGCTCATCATTAAAATGACATGTTTTTTGACAAAGCCTGAAGTTGTTATACAACAACATGTAAAGATGCAGAGCTTTACAGTGAGAAACATCTGTATTTTTTTCCCCCTCTAACTCTGGAGAGCCGCATATTCCACAAGACACACAGAGGCAAAAACACAGGGAGGGGGGAAAGCCTCACGGCTCTACCAGGAAGGCAGTTCTGAACAGATTACAATTGATTTTCCATTTGTGTGCCAACTGGAAATGAACACATGTTGAGACCACGAGGTATGAAAAATGACTCCACTTCTTGTTACACCATCTTACTACTTTTGTTACATACTTTCGTTATATACTTCTTTTATATACTACTTTTAACATACAATTCAGTATTAAAAAAGGTGCCAATTCTTTCAAGCATAAAAATACAAGCTTGTTCAGTCGATGGGTTTATCACTTCAAGCATATGGTAGAAGTAATACATTTACTTTAAATACTTAGCATGCTTGAAGATAGGATTTTAAACACAACCATACAGTATATAATAAGAGATATAATGCATAACTATACAATAACTTCAGTCAAAGGACAAACATTTCAGTCTCTTCACAGAAGCAACTCATTTTGTATAACATCTGTTTCTTATGAAAACCCAGATATAGTTTCCAGGACCACAAGTTTTAAACAAAAACAACAAAAAAAAGTAACTGTCTTAATCACTAATAAGGCATTTGGCTAGCTGCCATGGCAACAAACAGTACGGAAATGAGTGAACGAAGAAATATCTCTTCAATAGCTTAAAAAAATTCTATCCACTACTTCCTAGATATATGAGTGACACCACATCACAGAATAGCAAAGGAAGCAGAATAATATTTACAGAACAGGAAAAAGATGATAAATTTTAAGCCACAACTTTGTCACGTTTTCCAACTTTCCTCTTAATTATTATAACACTCCCATTCTTCCTACTGTCACTTTCCTTCAAGTACATTGTATTTCAGCTTTTAAGAATATGTATAACACAGACTGTGAAAAGGTCCATGGTTAGAAGCTGAGACTAACCAAATTCAGACTAGTATCTCCTATAAAAAAGAAAGTATCCACTGAAAAAACTACAGATTTGAAGTGTTCAAGAGCAGAAATGTTCTACTAAGTACTAGTTCAAACCTGGAGTTATGGATCTCATGCAGAAAATATATTACAAATCATAAAATCTTGCTCAATAAGAAATCAAACTAAATCACACATATCAAACATGGAGTTGCTTATTTTATCCAGAAACGGCTATGGCTAAGAACTGACCTGATCTAAATAAGTTCTTAATTTCACTTCAATCTGACTTTCAGTTGTCTTGTTTCAACTCACAGGCTATTTTCAGCTGCACATAGAATGCATAAAATCTCATGGAAAAAATAAGGCTTTTGACCTACCCCTGTAAAATTGCACAGTAAATAGTTTCATCAGATCTGCACCGAATCTCCAATCTTTTCAAGCCCCATCAACTGCTAGCCTAGTTTCCATCAAAGAAATAAACGGCGTTGGAATACCACTCCTCTTTTCATAGGCTGGTACAATCCAGAAATGCAAGCGGTGAAATCACTCCAAAGGACTGCTGCTCAGCTCAATGTTCTGCATAAAGTGCAGAGTCTACACAGATGAGTCAAGTCTGGATAATCCCTTCACGCTGTATCAAGTTGAGCCCATGTGTTTTGTTTTTAAAATGTATACCTTAAATAACCTCTAATTCTCCCTGCATTTACATTATAAGACAACAGTTAAAGCTTTTTTGATTTACAGATGTATAATGTATTTTTTTACTGGAGGTCTGTGGACCAGGATCTCAAATAATATCTGCTTCTCTAGAAGGACCACAAATGATAATTGAGAAATAGAGTCCATGGACATTCTGGGTCTGCAGAACACAACTCAAAACTGTTGCTCAGAAATTCTATTAGAAATTTTAATATGTACATTATTTTTAAATTGCAAGAAGTCTCAGAGCAGAAGTCTAACATACCATATTGAGACGACAAAGCAAAATTACAAGACCACTGAGTGACTGCTGCCCTACAGAAGTCTAGTGTAGTAATAACTGTAACAGCCATATTGTATTAAAACCATAAATAAGGCAAGGTTTGTGGTGAGAAGAAATATCAAAAAATTGGTTTCACTACTTCCATTAGGAAAAACAGGAAAGTGGTATGCCAAAGAGTTTTTCTGATTTCTCAAAACTGATTGGTCTAATTAACAAAAAAAGGGGAGGGAGAGAGGGAAAGCTCAAAGCAAGAAAAAAATCCCAAAACAACAACAACAAAAAAACCATTTTCTCTATAAAAATCTTTTATGAAGCAGTGGAATCACTGTGTCAACATACTAAAATAGCTGTAAACTTATTTTATGCTGAGATAACAAAGTTCTAGCATATTGCCATTTTAAAGAGGATTTGTTTCATTCACTACATTACACTTCATTGAATGGGAACCTCACCATGGAGCAACACCAGAGAGAAAAATTAGCTCATTAAGATTTATCTAACACTGTACCAAAGAACTGTTCTAGTAAACTCAAGGGATTATCATATGGGCAAATGCTAAGTGGTAAAGGAAGTACCTTGCCACTTTGAAAACCCACACATACTCGAATTGTTTATTTCCTTTAGATATCAAAAGACTGTTACACACCTAGCACTTCCTCAAGGACATTGGTATTTGCGTAACTCCAATTCCCAAGACCCCCCAACTATGAATTACGTCTCCACTTTGCAAACACAGACCAAGAGGACAAGGTGCAGTAAACACGACATTTTCACACATCTCCCACTAAGGAGACGCGAGCTACAGTCTAGCAAGGTGCGTTTACCTGTTTAAGCCAACTTTCAGCAGTAATCCCTAGTAAGGGTCATCGGGCCCTACTGAGCTGCCGGAGCGGTGGGGCACAGGAGTGCCCAGCTGCGGTGGGTGCTGTACAAACATCGCGCCAGAGCTTCCTCCCCTGCAGGGAGGGCAAAACAACATCACAGCTCTACCAGTGCAACGGTACCTGCCCGACACTACTCGTACCTGTCTGCAGAATCGAGTCCAAGACGCACAGCTGAATGAAAACGATTTTTTTAAGAGAAACCACAACTTAAAAGCTCCAGCTAGCTCTGAAAATGGTTCAGCTAATGCTTTTAGGGGGTTTCTGTCTATCACAGGTTTCGTTAAATAGCACAAGCCAACTTACATGGCGAGCGCTCCTGGCTGAGCCCATGCAGAGAGGCTGAAAGTAAATCGTCACTGTTCTCACAAAATTACTTAAAAAAAAAGTCACAAGCACAGGAACGGAAGAATAAGTACAGTACCTGCAACTACTAAATTCCTTCTTAAACGCCCAGTACCTCAAGCGAAACGCCCCCCTGGCCACGGCCACTCCTAGGGGCCCCGAGAGCGGCCGCCCGCTCCCGCCGGCCCCACGCGGGCCGGAGCGCCGCGGCCGCCGGAAACTTCCCGCGGCGCCGCCGCCGCCAGGCCCCGACGGGCGGGCGGACGGGCAGGCGGGCAGCGAGCCGCGGCCCCGCCGCCCGGGGGAAGGGGCCCTCTCCTACCTGCCCGGGAAGCGCCGAGCGGCGGCTCCGCCTCGCCGCGGCCTCCGCCGGCCGGGCGACCTCGCCGGGCGACCTCGGGGAGGCCCCGTTTACACACGCGCCGGCCCGGGCAATGGGCGTCAGCGGGCGGCCGGCGGGGCAGCCTCCGCCGCGGACACTCCCCCTCGCCGCCGCCATCGCCGCGGGCGGCCGCGCCCGCTACCGCGCCCGCCCCGGCCCCGGCCCCGGTCCCACGACCCACTTGCAGCCGCAGCGGCGCGCCGGCTCCCGGCTCCCAGCGGCGGGGCCGCGCCGCGGCACGGCGGGGCGGGCGGGCCGCCCTCACGCCGCCCGCCGCCTGCCCGGGGCGCTCCGCCGGCGGCGCCGGCACCGCCGCCCGGGGCGCCACCCTCGGCGCTGCGCCGCCGCCTGCTCGTCCCCTCCTCCGCCTGCCGCCGCCGCCGGAGGGAGGCTGGGCTCACAGGCGGCACCTGCCGCCGGGTCGAGCGGCGGCCGCGCGGCCTCCTCCCCCCGCCAGGGCCCGGCCCCGGGCGCGGCCGGGTGAAACGCAGCGCCCGGGGCGATGGGCCGGGCGGCAGGGCCGGCCGCCGTCCCCAGCCGCGGTGGCGGCGGTGGGGCGCCGCGGGAGGCCGGGCCGGCGGCCATGTCGCGGGTCGCCAGCGCGGGGGAGGCGGGGGCGGCCATCACGGGACGCCGCAGCAACGCGCTTCTCCGGCCCGTGCCCGGGGCAGGCAGCGCACAGCAAGGGCCTGCGCTGGCCAAGACAGCCGCGGTGGCGCGTGGCCTGGGCGGTTGGCCCTCCGCGCCGAGGGGACGGGGTATCGAGTCTGCAGGGCGAGCTGCCGCCCGGCTGCCGCAAGCTTGTCCTTGTACTTTTTTTAATGCCCAGACAAAATCTCAAGGTGCTTAAAGACGCTGACTATTTAAATTTTCTATGCCTTATTGCCCCTGTCTTTACATGTGAAGAAACGAAGATCGGATGAGAGCTTATTGCCAAAGATCGCAAGCTGAGTTTGTGGCAGAGTTGGTAATGGTCCTGGGAATGCTAACTTTAGTCCCGGGCTCTAATTATGCCACGTTTCCTCCCACCTCACTGTTACTTTCTTGCAGACTAAGTGATCTACCTCGCACCATCCTACTGTGCCGCCTGTGTTCCATAGACGTGGCTCAATGCCAGGAAGGTGGTTAGATGCTATGAATGAAACGCCGATATTGCGATTACACCCTGCTAGTTGGCTGAGTGTGTGCAAGCTATTATACACATATTATATATACATAAAGCTATTGCTGCTCACAGACTTTAGAATGTGTATTTAATTGTTATTCACTCTTCTTCTACTACTGAAGTTCATAAAAGATTTTTCAGGTGCCCAGCAGAGAAGGGGCTAAACTTTTAAATTTTGCACCTAATTACCCAAACCCTGAACAGAAATATGAGCCTGATAGTTACCTAAAAGGCCACTTTGCAGGTTGTATTTTTCCAGCAAAATGTGAAAGGTTTGCTTGGACAAAAGATTCTAGAGGAGCGGAATTATGTTGCTTTCCTATATATGTTTCAGTAAACTCTCCCTCTTAGAGCTGACATAGCGTGTAAGCTTGATGACACAGTTTTGCGCATTTGACTCACTCAACCCAAAGTTTGTCAAAATTCTCAGTGCCTCATCCCCAGTTGGCTTCAGCATGAGTGTGGAGGGTTCAGCTCATGGTGTGGGAGGCTGGCTTTCTCCTCTGGTTTAGTTCTTCAATTAACTGTGCAGAAGGAGTTTGAGACCTCTTCTATTAAAAAAAGCTTGTTCCCTTAGTCCTGGACATGCTGAGGCTGGTTCAGAAATGTGAGAGTGGTGTCCAAATGCAGCTATGAATATTAATTTAAAGGAGTAAATCAGTGAAAGCAGAACTAAAGAATTAAACAGACATTTGCAGTGCTACTTTAGTGCTTATTATGGAAGTCTTTGGCTTTGATTGAGGAGTGCATGAGTCAGTTAAAAGCACTACAGTACTGGAGAAAATGATTGTCAATTATCAGAATAAGAGAACAGAGTAATACAGAATGGAATTGATTTAAAACTACTTAAAGTCACAAGAGAGTTTCACATTAACTTCTTTTCCTTAGTAAACTATAGTTCCAGTGAGTTTTGTCTGAAGGATCTTTTTGACCTTATCTTCTGTTTCAGAAGAGATTCTGAGACTAGATTCTGTAAACCTGCAGTACATTTGCACTTTAAAACATGCTGATTATAAGCATGAGTTAATTCAGTAACTGCTCAGATATGAGGTTTGCTCAAAATGAGATAAGCTGCTTGATGTCACGGGACTGGCAAAACCCCAATGCCTGTTTCCTCTCTATTAGCTTCAGAAGTTGCTTACCAATTAAGATAGAAGTGTGGGAGTCACAGCCTACGATTTTTCTGTCCCATCACCACAAAACCCAAATATGGGTGTAGTATCTGGAAGGGATCTTTGCAGGAGTTAGAAGACTTCCTCTCACTAGGACAGCCAGGGGCAGGGGATTCATCCCCCCTGCCCAGAACTTCCCACACCTCTCTTCTCCCTCTGAGTTTTGTTCCCCATTGCATGTTCACAATCTTTCTCACATCACTCTTCTTCAGGTTCTGCTGAAACCCAGGGTTTCAGCAGCTTCCTTGAGACTTTCACATGTTGCACAATGTTTTCCTGGTCAGCAAATAGAGGAAGAAATTGTTATTAATAAAAAAGTACCCGTGAGCATAATCAGTACTTACAAACAAGAAAAAGGAAAATAGGATCAGCTGCCCCTTTCTGGAATCAGTATCTCCTTTATTTCCAGAATCTGTATTTGTATAACTACAATATAACAATAGAGAATAATATGTTCATAAAAAACACATTTTTTCTAAAACCACCCTCCTGTACATTTTAACTCTAGTTTCCCTACTGTGTCTTCTTTCCTGAGATTAGAAATCTCTGTTAAGTAAGACTTGCTTTAGCAACTTCACATCACAGTTTCCTTTTTTTACAAAAAAAAAAAAAAAATCAAATTTCTGTACCTTCTCTATTATGTTGTGCATTTAGTCTGCCATTTCTGCTCTCTCCTTATCTAGCTATAGCTGGTTTCTCTGACTTGTTAATTTTCTGCTTATAGCCTCAAGAATGCCTCTTTTATTCTTGCAGTTGTCCAACAAGGTGTCCTGCTTGGCCAAGTAATTTAATTGAACCTACCCACCCTCCAGCGTAAGAAACCTGTGTGTAGTGCCTTCCTTTACAGCAGTCTGCTTCTCTCATGTAACACCTGCTCAAAAGTCTCTCTTGGTCCAGCCTGTTCTTGAGATTATCACATATGCCATGGCAGATAATTTCAGCAGAATGTCATGGTTATAAGTCTGTTGCTTTTATCTTCTTAAATAACTGCTGCTTTACTTTAAGGTCCTGAACATTAAGTCTACTTCCTGCTGGCCTCCTGCCTCAGTCTTTCAAGTAACTTTTGCAAGTAGACCCTCATCCTTTCTTTTTTTTCACTCAAAACACAATTGTGGTCCCTGATTCAAAACTGACATCCTCCAAATACCCAGCTAATCTAGCTCTTTCTTTAATCTCCAACAGGTATTATTTTTCCTTCTCAGCTCCACATTTCTTCGAGTTACTTTTTCATCTCTAAAAATCTTGTGCTGCTTCTGCCGTTATTTGTGTAGAAAAGCCTACATACTTTATATGACAAAGCTGCTACGACAATGTACATTTTGTTAATTTATGTTACCACAGCAACTGAGTCATGCAAAAATGTAATATTACGTTGTTTGATACTGCACCTTGTTATTCTCATAAAAAGCTACAGCAACATGGTCTGGATAGAGCTACTATGGAACTCATGCCTAGCTAGGTAGACAACCATGCTTGCAGAGTAGATACAAAAGACTCATGTCAAAATGGGGGTACCAGATGGGATCCTCTAGGAATCCAAATCTGTTTCTATTCAGTTCTGGAAAGAATTAAAAGCATGTTGAAGGAGGGGATAAGGATCTTGAAAAATTGCAAAACTGGTCTAGAAAACATGAAGTGGGGAATAAAAAGCAAACTGCTAAACTTAGGCAGGTACAAAAAACTGCACAAATGCAAGAAGAGGAACAACTGGTGGGAAAGAAATCTTTCAGAAAAGAATCTGGAGTCTCCAGTAAGTCACAAGCTGAACATGAGTCAGCAACATGATGCCGTTGCAAAAACAGTAAACATCCCAGCAGGATGTTCGTACGGGAAGCGATCTGTTGGCTCTGTACAATATTGGTAGGACATCAGCTGAAGAGCCAGTTTTGTGCACCGTAGTTCAAGAAGTATGTGAACCAACAGGGGACAGTGCAGATGGCAACAAAATGAGGACTGGGAATAAGACCAGGAAGACTTGTTCAGACAGAAGAAAAGAAGGCAGAAGGAAGACGTGCTAGGAGTATTCATACACTTGAAAGGCCATTGCAAAGAAAAAGGCAATAGTCTATCATGGTGGGTAGAGTAAAATGTAATGGGCTTAAACTGCATCAAGAAGGAAAAGCTTTTTTGATGTAACATTAGTGAGGCACTGCTATATATTACACAGAGTGTAGTAGCGTCTCCATTACTGGAGGTCTTTAAGGATGTACTGGACAAATAGTAAGTACTGTTGATCTGGCATTGGAATTGGAGTATGGAGTAGGTGACTAATCAAGGTCCATTCCACACTCATTTTTCTGTGATTATATCTAATCCAAGGTTCCTGATTAGTCATCGTTTGTTTATCTAGCCCCATTGTACATTCTGTTTTTCTTTTAAAAAGTAGGATCCCCAGTCATTCCTGTGCCCTTTGGAGGACACAAAATATTTTGTCACATTTTTCTCTGAGTGTGCTCAAAGATCTTTGTTATTTTCCTAGCTTGCATGCAGATTGGTGAGTTGTACTGCAGTGACCTGCTGAGGTAACTCTGATAATTTCATGCGAGTCAAACATGAAATAAAAATTATTTAGATGACTGTTGTCAGTCTGTTCAAACACATTCCATATTAAACCCTACGTAATGTTAACATAAACATGAGATTCTATAGACATAAACTAGATAAAATTACTTATTATTTGTATTCCAGACCTACCTCATGCGCACAATACTAATTTCTCCCATCCTCACTGCCAGGAACCCTTAGAACTTTTTAATGTGAACTTTAGTATTTTGCTTATTTTCTAGGCATGATTTGCTGTTGCAAAGCCTTATATAATTAAAAAATAGTTTAATGTTCATTTACACATTACAATTCCACATAAATAGTTTATAACAAGAACAATTGGCATTTGTTTATGTGTTAGATCTGATAAGGGAACAGTATGTCTGATAGCTTTTCTATTTTCCCAACCATGTTAACTAGTCTAATTAAAGATACTATTTATTTCTATTAGCTTTGCTATTATAGTCTTTAATCAGCATGCCTATGAGAATAAACCCATGCACATTTTGGACACCCTAGAATTAAAAAAGCTATTTTAGTAATTGCCAGTGCTGAATGAATTACCAGCAGAGCTGGTAATGACATTGTCCACAAGGAGTTTTAGCCTAACAATTTTTCCCCCTAAGGACAACTTTGTCCAATTGTATAGTTTTTTATCCTTTTAAAGAATGAAGATTTTCTTCCATTACTGATTCCCTGTTAAAGATTAATAGCATGCTTTTCCACACAGAACACATATTGCCCATTTCATTTACTGACACAGGCCCATGCACTTACACCTGTGCTGATCAACATACTCATAAGTGATGTGGAAAAGGAGGTGAGGAATTAAGCAGCAAAATTTCATGATAATATTAGTTTTTTCAGGTCATAAAAACTAAAACCCAAAATGAAGAACTATCATAGGACTTCATGTGAGGCAAAGGACCTTGGAGTTATAATGAAAACGTTAGCTCAGTGTTCAGCAGTGGCTGAAAGACAGAAGTAGAAAAGAACAGAAAACAAAAATCATCATTATGCCACTGTACAAGTTTATTGTGCTCCTATTTTCTGAATGCTGCAAGCAGTTCTTGCCTCTGCATCTCAGAAAAGATACAGAACAAGAAAAGAATAATATGGATCATCAAGGATATGGCACAGCTTCTCTATGAAATGTGACTGAACAGACAGAACAGGCTCTTCAGCCTGAAGAGAACACAGCCAGGAGACAGTATGAGAGAGATTTGTAAACCATGGATGGCATGAAAATAGAGCACAATTACTCATTGTCTCTCATAATATAGGAATTAGGGGGTATCTAATGAAATTGCCAGATGTTAGGTTCCGGAGAAACAAAAGGAGAAATTTGCTGAAAGTTGCAAAGTGTTCAAAAAGCAAGTCGACAAGTTAATGGAATAAAAATCCATCTGGAGCTATTAAACACAAAGATGCAGAGATTTTTGGTTCAGGAAGTCCCTAAGAGAGCCCCAAGCACTAATTTCCAGCCCTGCTGGATCCTTTGTATATTTGCTTAGTTCTTATGTTCTGCACAGGACGTCTTCAGCTGGCCACTGTCAGAGATGGGACACTGGGCTAGATGGACCTTTGACGTTTGTCTCTGTATAAACATTTTATTGTTTATAAGCCTAATTACTGAGAAAGCTCTGAAACTCTTTGACTTGCCTTGGGTTGGGTTTCTGCAACCTTATAGCATTGAGGGAGATGCATAGCCTGGGAAGCGATCAAAAGAATAAAGCAGGAGGTAGAAATCTGCCTTTGACAAGTCAGAGCATTTTTGTTAGTAAAAAAAGTACTGATTGCCTCATACATCCATGAACTTAGACAACATGGGCAGATGCCTGCCTCCATTACCACCTTCCCCTTGTTCATGAAAAAGCAAATCAACATCCTAAGGCACTTTGAGGCCACAAAATGGGTCAATAATGCTGGGGGTAGGGAGAACCAGTCAAGAAATTCCCTTGCTGTGCCTGCTGGCGAGCAAATCAAGCAAATGCAAACCTGCTTCCTGCAGCTGGGAGACATCACTTGGGGGATCCCTGAAGTGGGTCAGAGCGGGTCATGCTCTCTGCTCTCAGAAATTCCAAAGCATCAGCAAAAAGGAGAATTATTCACTGTCAGTATGTGCAGAGACATGACTGAAAATTAGCATGGGAATCTTCTTCTCAGCAGAGAACAAGGAAGCAAGAATTTGACATTTGAAAAAGAGACCGACTGATAGGAATATTAAACAGGCTTTCACTTACCAGGATGCATATATGTTGGCTTCTGGAGGCCAAAAAGGACAAAAGTCACCACAAGCAGCCACTTATTGGAAAACTGTGAGACACCGTATAGTGAGAGGAAGATTAGTGCTGAGGGGTTCTTTGTGCCTAAGATCCCCTTTAGACTGCAGAGGGAGTTGGGAGAAAGAGGTGAAGAAACCTAGTGTTAGCATAAAAAAAAAAAAAAATTTTTGTCCCTGTTTCTTCAACTGCCTTAGGAAGGTCTGTATTATCCCGGGCATTCATCTATGGCTACTGTCTGTGCCACTGTTAAATGAATGGGGGAGAGAAGAATACGGGAGAGTAAAATGCCTTCATGCCATTTACTTACTTTTGGGTGGTTTTATTTTGAAGTGATAAAAAATCAAATAAGAATAGCTGCTATAGTATTTCACATTTTGAGTCAAAAGCCTTAAAACACTGAGTAGTTTCAGATGCTAACATTTTACAGAATTTTTATTACGTAAAGTAACTTGTGTTTCCATTCTTATCTGCAGTTTTTGATTTCTTGATTAAGAAGAAATTTTCATTTTAAAATTTCCTTTAGTTTATCTTAAAGTATCTTAAAAGCCAATAATGAAAATGAAATAGGGCTCGGGTAGTAATTTTCAGATGATCAAAAGTTAACCTTAAGCCATTTTGTTTTCCTCATAGAACTTCCACTGAATCAAAATTTGCATGTCTGTATAGACTCTATCTATGCTACAGGACTTAGGATCTCAGGTCTAGGAGGATGTTGCACCCATATCCTGATTCTGTGGAAATAACTGTATACTTTGGTTTTCAGGAGAAGGAAATGCAAGTTCACAGACCAGAAGAGGGCTTACTTCAACAAGTCCTCTGGTCCATTTAATTATGGTATTAATATTGTGGGGAATATTGCAAGCATGGCTTTCCTTTGGGATAAACATTACCTCAAGGGGGAAAAAAAATCCTGTCACAAGTCTGAAAGTTTTCTCTGCCCCATTACAAAAAACATCTTTGGCCTGGTTGGAGAAGTCTGCAGACTGTGCTAACTCAATTCAGCTGGTAGGCTTTGGGTGGTGTTGTTTAACAGCAAAGCACAGTTGCAGGTAGGCACTGCTCCAGCAAAAGTCACTGGTGAGGACAGAAACAGCCTCTGGCTTTTTAGCTGTATGCCACGGTCTAGGGATTTTTATTTGGCCAAATAGCACAAGATGGGGCTGGAAGATGCCTGATTTAGTTGGGTACCCACATTCAAGAGAGAGGTTTAACAACATTCTTAAAAGGATATCATAAATTTGAAACTTGATGTCTTTAAAAAAGTTACATTGAAGTGTTCCAGTGAAAGCGAATTTGGCTATCAGTAAATCTGACAGCTGACATAAATTGACAGAGCACTGCAGGGGAACAGATCTCTTCTGTCCTTCTACAGCCCATATGGCTCCTCCCAGTCATAATCTATTGTTTCATCTGACAGTATTTTTTATTATAACTTTTATAGCTCAGTGCTGTAGATAGTTGGTGCTTTTGTATGGTGAAGTGATACCATTTTGCTTCCTCTGTTTCAGTAAAGTCTGATCTTACTGATGCAAAAAAGAATCAACACTTGCACTTTTTTTCTGGAGGGGGTTACTTCCATATATGTTTCTATTTTGTGATGCCTGAGAAGTGAGCACAACAGAACAGTTACCACAAAAGAACAAACTGTCTTTTGACTGCAGTGAGAATTCATTTTTTCAGGAACTGTGCAATTTGGCCGAAAGCTACTAACTACATAATGCCACTATTTTTTTAGTGGTTTTGTGCATCGTTAATGAGATAGCAGTAATAGCCTCTCTCCTAATAGTTCTTATTGCTCATTTAACCTCATCTCCTGGATAAGAATCTCTACTTTCTTTCTTGTATTTAAATAAATTTTCTGCCTTCTTTTTTTGAAAAAAATCCTGAAAGCCAACAAGCATTAAACTATCTCAGTATTTATTTATTATATTTGAGATAGTAATACTGTGATATTTGGGACTGGGTTTCCAAGTTCTCAGGCCCTCCTCTGAATTTATTTCAATTTGATTTCTTTTCATTCCAATTTTTGAGCCAACAGCAGTTTCCAGTGTCTGTATTTGAGTCAGGAGGTAATAATGGCTTTCTACATCCACCTTTTCATCTTTTCCAATCTTAGAGCCTCTCGGGGCTTCTTCCCCATTCCTGGTCATCCTTGCATGCCCCCATATGTAGAATCATAGCAATCACAGAAAATAGGACAGGAAGAGATATCATTTGGTCCATCTGTATATTCCAGAGCATCATTCTCACCTAAATTAGTCCTGAAGGATGGTAAGAAGTGGAGATCTGGAGCTTGATTCAGTTGCCTACAGATAGCTGTACAGTGTCATCTGAGATGGACAGACTACCCCTTAAGTCTAACCTATATCTAAAGCCATTTCCATCTGTCTCAGAACAGTTTATGGAGAATGTGGAGAGGTATGGAGGACAATTTATTTCATTCTTCTTTGTGGCATCCTTTAACATATTTTGATATCTATTATCATGTCACCTTTCATTTTCTATAGGCTATAAAGGTCCACTTATTTCCTTAAAGGCTGAGTATTCTCTAATCACCCTTTTTGTTCCTCTTTGGACTCCTTCCAATCTGTTCATGTATTTCTCATAATAAGGAACTTGAAACATAATGTAGTGGAAGAGAGACTGAATGGCATAAAATATACACTGTGGGAACCCCAACATATCTTTTAGTGGGTGGGGAATTTAATCAAAGGAAAAGCTTTCTTTTATTGCATCACCACTGAAACAAAAGCAGTGGATGCAGCTGTGCAGTACTCATTTCAGACTATACATACTGTAAAGCCTTATCCACTTGCTTTTTGAACACTTTGCAATTTTCAACACTGGATATCAAAGAGCCACAGTGCTGGGTAGGCAGGTATCAAAATTAGCAAGCATTATTTCCAACCAGCAAAAGTGTGCTGGTTGTTTCTTGGTAATACCTGTCTACAATGCTTTAAAAAAGATGCTCATAAAAATAAGATGCCAAAAGTGCTCTTAAGAAACTTTAATGTCTTTATTGCTAGTTTAGGAAGGTACTGCCTTCATTCTTCCTGTTGTGGAGTGAATTTTCATGTTCATGTGTGTGGGAGGAATCTTGAAAAGATTTTTGCACATATCTTAAAAAGCAAGGTGTTCTAAAAATATACTCCATTGTAGCTCAGTGTTCAAAAATACTACTCTTTTCAGATCTATTTTTAAAAACAGCTTAAATGATTTATAATAGTTCCTTAAAAAAAGCATTCCTTATTACTATCATACATCTTATGATGGTGGATAATTGTTTCTGAATCTTCCAATTGCTCATGTGTCAATCTATAAGAAACTCAGAATTGTTTTGTGGGAATAACAGAACAAAGTTCAAACCGAGTGAGTAATCTGAGGTCAAAGATGATACAAAGAAAATACAAATGGCCAGACTAATTTTAGGAGTGTGGGAGAATGGTGATCTAAATGAGTATCTGCAAACAGTATGTGTGATAAATCCATACCACTTTGATCATTCCTTGATTTTATTAGCATTACAATACTAATAATGACCATAATGCATGTGTAACCTGGGACTCTGGATATCACATGAATAGCATCTGGTTTAGAAAAATCATCACAGGTTGAAAGATAGAAACCAAGCAAAATTTACTTTGTACCTAGTCATCACTGTTTGTTCATCTAGAAACATCATATTTAGATCCTGCTGCTTCGCAGTTCTGGATTCAAAATCCTCTGAGATGAGTGACAGGACATTCACTTCTCTGTGGAGAGAGAGCTGAATTAGGCTTTTGAATCTGAACTGTTCTTGCACCTCAAAATCCTCATGGCAGGGCTCCCTGGAGACATGGAGGAGGTGTTTTCTCAGTCGCTTTGAGGCAGAGCCAGGATCCTGAGTCCCAGCTCTGATATGTGGCCCAGTATATGGATTGAAGCCTTTTGTGTTGGAAACCTTACAAGAATTATTTGGTTTTGTGACTCTGAAATTGAAGACTGATCAACATCTTGATCTGATATTGTCTGCTTTATGATATTATCTAATAAGATGTATGATTTTCTTTTCAGGTACCATATATTACAAAGTACTTTCTCTCCATATTGCTATTCATTTATAGATCTCTCCTGCAGCATTCTATGATTATTGTTACTGTTATTTGATGCAGTTTTGAAATTAAGTTATTGGCAAATCTCTATCCATTTACTGTGATGTACTTGCTGCTTGTACGTTTCTCTGTGGCCTTTCAGGTATGAGTTTTATCGTATAAAGCTTTACTTTGTTCAGGACTTGCTGACAAAAAGGACAACCTCCTTCCTTCAGTTATTCAATTATTATTTATTGTTTGCATTGTTATTATACTTATCAGCTTAATAATGTTAGACCAAGGGCTTGCTGTACTAGGTGTTGTACAAACACAGAATGAAAAGGTGATTTCTGGCCCTTCCATAGCTCACAACTTAGGACAAGAGCAGACAGATGCATGCCACCATCAGAGGCATATGATCTAGACAACCATTGGTTTTGGAGAAATGAGATATTTCAAGTTTTCAAATAGAAAAATTCTTCTCACTTGAAAGTGACTTTTGTACTGAAAATGTATGCTGAAAAAACAAAATAATCACAACTGAATGCAAATCTCTTTTTAAACCCAAGTAATTTAGTCTTTTTTTTTTTTTAATTGACAGGAAGACTTCCTATCCTGATTTGGGGTGAAGAATTTTTTTCAATTCTTGAAAATTTTTCCCAGGAGGGAAAATTATTGCCTCTCTGCTCCTACTCTAGAGGACAATAAGATGAGGAAAGGCTCTTTGGGTCTTGTGGCACAGCCTGCACTAACACAAGGATGCATACACTAAACTGTACCATTTACTTTTTATAAACATCAAGCAATTTCCCAGTCAGTCTCCTGATTTTGAATTCTCCCAAGTAGTACTTCATTAATATCAATTACTAAGCATGTCACAAGTGCTTTTCAAATTTAGAGTTAACCATATTGCATGCAATCAGACTTAAAGTTCAGTTTCTCTCCCTAGCACTGTGACAAACAACGTCATGAACAAACAGAAACAATGGCTCACGGCTTAGCATTGGAGAGTTAGGATGTGGAAAAGTCCCTGACTCTGTTTTTTTCTCTTGTTTGGAATGTCAGGTTAATTTTAGTTACCACTATTTCTTTTATTTAATGTTTGTTCTATTTGTAGTTGATCTGAATTTGCTTGAGCATTTTAGACTATTGAACCTAATACAGAATGACACTAAGCAGGATTGATTCTATGTGATTAGAAGATTTGTTATTGTTTAGACACACTGCTGTTGGGTGCAATCTCACCATCTATTTAAAAGCAGCAGCGTGAAAAGATTAGCATGTTAAAGAGGCATAATGATTTCTGATTTGATTTTTTAATATGTCCTATTGCAGCATTAGCTAACTTGATTACTATATAAGTGTGAATGTGCAATTTGCAAAATTACATATGCAAAACACATTATGAAAGGGTGGCATCTTAGGCAGAGGTCAAAAGCCCAGAAATGCTTTCCCAGCCCAAGCATACTTGCCCCATGCTGCACCTACCCTAAAAAGAGCTGATTAATCATTTAAAAGTCCCAAAGTCTGCAAAAGTATTCCTGCATTCCACTGTCTATGGAACATATTCACTAAAATACATTGTGATCACCACCCTGGTTTAAGTAAAAATAACACTGCAATTTTTTATTACAATCCAAAATGAATTTAGTTGAGGTCTGGAAGGATGTACAAAATGCAGGATGAAAAGCTTCTTCTCTGTTAGCAATAGCATGTGGGTTTTCAGTAAACGAGGACATTTGGTGATGTTTCAGCTTTCACAGATGAAAGGTAAGAACGATTTACATTTGTACATAAACATGCACAGCATGAGTGAGGTTAGTCTGCCTCACTGCTGGCGGCAACTGTTCAGACGAAAATGAACACTTGTTAAGAGTGCTATTCTGGAAAGTGCTCAATGCGTGAGTCCTCAGTGCTCACTGCTCCAACGACCCCAAGAGCAATACACCTTAGATGTATGCTACGACATGGTCTGACTAACAAGCGTATCCTCAACTTCAAAGGGTTATAGAGTTCAATGAATTGCTTATTGATCGTACATGAAAGAAGTCAGCAGATAGAGACATGGAGGTACTACTGTACGCCAGAAACATCCATACTGTGTCCTAGAGAAAGAAATAGGTTGGTAATGAAATAACATTAATACAACTATTAACTTAGCAGGAGGTAGGGAGGTGGGGAAAACAGTCAGGGTCATGTGTCTGTCTTGGTACCAGAGCACCTGTGTTTCTGCTTTTAATGAAATCTTGGCCGATCTGGGACAAAGCCTCTATTGCAAAATCCTCAATATCCAGCTCTAGAAGATGAGGCCAGGTTTGACCTGATGGAGTCTGCTGGCTAGAGACAGCTTGCCAAAGACTGCTGGGTAATGTATATGAGGGGATAGGTGTCAGGGAGCTTCTTTACCCTTTACTCTTAATCCTTTACCCTATGGTGGTATGTAAATGAGAGCAAAATCTGTTAGCTCTGACTGCAGTTTCTGTTGCCAACTGAATGAATTTGGATGGATTTGTCTTACTAGAGGCAAATCTCTCATTGTTTTCTGAGAAGATGAATGCAGGCCACTTTCTTCCCAGGACAGATGGAAAGAGAGTGAGCTCAATGTCCCAGGTCTGCGTGACGCTACAGGCCCCTTGTTGTTGGAGATGGCAGGAAATGTTCATTGGCAACATTAAGCAGCTTGGATTGTCGCTCAGGTCCATTTGTGGTATTTGCCTCTGCTAAGTCTTGTGTATGGGATGTGTCAGTGTTTTGGTATTCAGGTGGTCTGAATGAGATTTATGTTTGCTTTTTACGTCAGATAGTTTCTCTCCACTAGGGTTTCGGTTGGCGAAGAGCCAAACTGTGCTAGCTGACTGAGAGGAGGAATGGTTCTCCACCACAGAAAGGTTAAATCTTCAAGGTGCTTCTTAGAGCTATTATCTGTTGGAAACAGATGTGTATTCCTGGGACAATCTAACATTTTAGAGGAAACTGAGAGAGTCCTGAAAAGAAATCATAAGGCCACCATCTTTGCCTTCTCTAGATCTTATACAAAAGAGAATTACTTATTCTCATATGTGCTGCTTTCTAGAAGGTAGTAGTGAGATTTTAATGTAAGAGGGATTTATTGTCTTCCATTGCCACTACTTGTCATTAGACAATTGCTTCATTATCAGTCTGGCCATGAATTTAATCTTTCCTCTTTCTGCAAGAGACACAGCTACCCGAAGATTAGAACCTTGCAGCTTGGGTTTGGCTTATTATTCTTGTTTATAAGCATCTTGTCAAAATATTAGCATAATATGTAGCAGGACTGGCTCTAGGCATATTGCTGCATGAAGCAAGTGTCTTCGTATGCTTCTCCAAATGATATCATATGTTACTGATGACTATGGTTGAAGGGAGATGATATTCAAGTAATGGTTAGCATAAGGTTAAATTTATATCCTACTATGTGACAGGGCTTGCAGCAAGTCTGAATAAAACCTGCTGTTCTTGCCTCATTTTCTGTTAACACTTTTTCAGGATCATCTGCTGGTATTATGCCATGTATATTTGCATCACGCTTAATCAGTATGATTAATCTGCTATTTTTACTCAGGGGACTATCTTCTATATTAGGAAAATGGCAGATCCTTGCCTTAGATGTCACAACAACTCAGTGCTTATTTTGAGGATTAGATTAAATTTAATTGAAATTATGTCACACCGTCTTTATATTTGAGAATAGATGAATGTTTCCTTCTTTAATATGATTTATTGTTTGGCTGGGTGAGAGTTATATGTCCAGAAGAGGCTAAAGTTTAAAACAATTCAGCAATAATATCAGGTAAAAATGTAGCCTTCAGGTCAGTTGCCTCTGATCCATATAGGTATAAGTTTGTAAGCTCCCCATTTTAGTTCTCTCTAACCAGATGGAGAATATGACTTCACTCTAGCTAATGGTAGTGTATCTGAGCCGCTTTAAAAGTATACAGCTTAAGTTCCACTAGCAGTTTAAACATGACAGCATGGTACTATATGAGCTGCAAAGCCTGATGGTGTAACTTTGGGAAGCTCTAATGATTTGGAGCATTTCTCGGCTGTCCTATTGCACACAGAGGACACTCAGCATCTCCCTGAGGGCTCCAGCTTGTTCCTCTGCTCTCTCCTGGGTACCTGTACTCTGCACTCCGCAGGCTCTGAGAGGGCATCCATTTTCTTCAGGATCACCACTAATTTTAGGATATTTTTGCCTATGCTTTTTCAGCTACTCTAAGATCACTCATACTACTATGAGTATTAGTACTATTAGTATTGCTCTTTTAGGTAAAAATAAAAAGACTGTATTGCATTAAATCAGAAGATATAAGAGAGTCATTGCTGTGTTTAAGGTCAAATACATACAAATAGAAGAGGCTCTTTTTCATTCCACTGAAAAGCTCTCAGGTTGCTCCCCAAGGTCTGTCTGTGGGGATCCAGTTTTTTGACGAGTATCATCCTTGAAATTGCTTGTTTTGAAATGGATTCTGATTTGTGATCAATCTTATTCTTATGTCCTCATTTTTCTCCAGAAGCCTTCAAACAAGATTTCAAGAAAGCCTTCAAGGAAAGACTTGAAAAAGAAAATTCTCTGTGGTCTTTTAGAATAGGGTTTAACCTACACAGGTTAATAGAAAAGGGTACGTAACCCTTCATAAAGTAGCCACTGACAATGACATTTTATATAAACACATTAGTTGAGTATCACTTATAAGACAAATGTAAAAGGGTGAAAAATGTAAGTACGTGATTACTAGTGCTTTATAGAGAATGGATAGGAAGGTAACAAAATGGATCTGGGAGAATAGCATATAGGTGCTAAATGACTTCTCTCTCTCTGTATGGTCCCCCAGGTCTGGCTTTCTGAGACTAGGATACTATGACGTGCCAGAAAGCTGGTAAATCCTCAACCAATTAGTTCTATGCTGTTGGCAGGTCATTGTGCATGAAATAGTGTTTTACACAGCTTGGAGTGATCGCTGAGGTTTGCATTTGCAAAATATTTGCTTTGGAGGTGCCTGAAAAAGCAGCTTCAGGGTGGAGTTCCAGGTCATTTTTGTCTTGCAGCAAAGCTGGGCTAAAGGGTTCCTGCCCTATTGTGTCTCCCACTGTTCGTTCCTGGTCCAATGCTGCTCTTACTACACTGTTTTGTTGTGGAGAACATGTAGGAAACTAAGTTTTTGGGAGGGTATTTTTTTGTTCCATTATTGTAAACCACAATAACTCCAGCTGATGCTGGAGTAAGGGTATCTTACATGTCCTCATGTATTTTTAAGAGTTCAAGCTAATGCTTGGAGGAGTTTTTTATGTAAATCATATATTTTTATATTATCATATAAAATTACTGTCTCCACACTCATCTGTAAATGTACTGTTTTATTCAGTGAGTAACAATCAAATATTCAAGTATTTTTCTAAATACCAGTTTTTCACTGGACCCCAACATTCATGTATTATCAAAGGGGATGACATTAATTACCCATACTGTGTGATCTAGTACATCCGCTGTTTGTCCAGTTTATTGCTTTTGATTCTCAGGAAGTACAGTACTTGATAGTTATCCTGAAACATTGATTTATCCCACCAGGTTTTCCCCTTATTTGCTGAACGTGGTTTCATCAGGAAAGATTTTGGTAGAGACTTTTTTCCCCCTCTGCTTGGTGATTTTGTGCCAGGCTTTATGAAATGCTGATCTGTTTTTCTGTCCAGGGAAAGCTTTTAATGATGGTATCAACATTTAAAAAGAAAGATGACTGATCACAGAGGTTATGCACTAGTGATTATGGGAAGAGCCCTGTTCACTTCAAATGCAACTGCTAATGGGTTTTGCAGTAAACTAAAATAAAGTTATTGCATGCCTCTCTTGTATTTACAGAAACTTGCAAATCAACCAAGGTCAGGTTTCTGTTAATACTGCACCTGCACTCATTACCAAAAACCGTTGCTAAAACCTGTTGGACAGCGTTGCTCATAGGAGCTCCGATGTGTGTTGCTTTTGGATAAAATGTCAGCAGGCTGTATCCTCAATGGGTGTAAATGGCTGCAGCATCATTGCCCACAAGCGATCCCTGCTGAGTTACAGCAGCGGCAAATGCCGGTGGGGTTAGCTGGGCACCCCTCGGAGGTGCTCCTGGGAGGAGCGCATGAGGGGTAAGGACACCCTGGGAGATTTCAGAGACAGGATTTCTCCTGTTTGGCCACAGGTGTTTGCTTTGGCTAATCTCTGAGGGCATCACTCAGACTGTCTCATATGGCCCCGTGCAAGCCCTTTGAGGGCCAGGAAGGTGGTGGGAGACTCAGAGCTGGGGAGCCCAGCAGGCCTGGCCATAACCACGTGGAGGGACTCATCCCGCGTGTCCCTGGCTACGTTCGCTCTAGTAAACTGAACAGGACTGGGGGCCTGAGCACAGTCCTACCATCCTGTCCATTCACCCTGAGGTCCTAGCACATTTCTTGCATAGTTTTGGCCTCTTTCAGACAGTTCTCAGACAAAGCCTGGGGTTAGCACCTGTGTGGGACAATCCCTGCAGGCAATTTTGAAGAGGCCACTCTATGCAAGTGGATGGGGGCTTCCTATGTGGGCGCAAGCTGTGCTGTGCTACTTGGACACAAGTTCAAATAAGAGTCCATGGCCTGTTTTATTTACATGTACAGATGTAGCATAATGGATAGTCTAAGTATGGGCCTCATCATCCGTATTTTAGTTATTACTCTGGAATATGGGTTTAGAAATACTTTCCTACCTCACAGGGGTGTTGTGAGAATAAATACATTGAGAAAAAGCTGTGAGATGCTCAAAAAATGTGACTACCAGGCCTGTGTAAGCACTATTGATCAAATTACAGCACTATATTTAATAAATCAGTGCCATTTCTTTTCCTTCTTTAAGGTTCTTGCATGCTCAGCATAGATTACACTCAAGTGGAGAAGTAAACGCAATAAGCCTGCCTCCCCAAAGCAAATGATACAAGAAGAAAAAAGGGTGCCATCAAAGGTGTGTGGTACTATACTGCAAAGCATGTGGATGTTTTAATTGCTGTTGGAGTGAGTGAGTCTCCTGTTGTTCTTAGCTGTTGCTCCTCTTTGTTTTCCTGTTTGAGATAAGGAAAAAACAGTTGTAAGCCCCTCTTAAAAAGCCAGGCAGTGTGCTACAGTCCAAAAACTAGCTCTCTTTCTGCACCCCAAGGAACCATTTTGGTCTCTTCTGCAGTACTTTTAACACATAGCCAGACTGGAAGAACACAATGCACTACTCCATTGCTGGCTGGCCAGAAGGCTGCCCCTTATCTAACAGACACAAGCGTAGCTGTAATGTGCCATATGCTGGAGCTCATATGGCTGGATTATTTTTACTCACTAGGCCTTAATCAGCTTAAAAACAACAACACTTGATTGTGCAAAGTGACAATGTGTTTGCTTCATGATCATATTCTACTCTGTATTGTCCCCCCTTCCAGTACAGTGCCTGATTCAAGGACACATCTTAATTTTGAAGCTTTCTATGGCATTGGCCTGAGCTTCCTGGCCTCTGTTGTTCCTGGGGCAGTGCACGATGGAAGCTGTCATCAACTGGAGAACTTTGTGGACCTGTGAAGCCAAACATTGTTGTGGCAGCAGAAAGAATGACTAAAGAATAAGCCATCGTCACGCCTCAGCACCCAAACAACTGTTCCTGCTACTGCACCAAGCTACTTCACCTTCACGTCGTAGGAAAGAGGTTTTGGGGCAAGTCATTTAGGCAGTGGCCTAACTTCCAGAGGTAGCAGCGTCTCTGAAGGACATGGGAGAAGCAGCCAGTTTCAGCTCTTCTGGCCTTTCTCTCCAGCCCGCTCAAGGGCAAAGGCAGCACAAGCGGTCTGAGAGAGGAAGATTTAAAACCCGAATGCATTATGACTTGATTAGTGTCAGAGCAGCGCTTACACACTAGCAGCTAAGTGAATACCAAGCTAATTGCAGACTCATGAATATGGGAAGCCCTTCCAAGCTGAGGTTTTAGTTAAGAATCACAGTTCCCAAAATATCCATGTAGCTTGTCCCATTGGTCACCCCACCTATCTACTATTAAACAGACCAGGAATTACTTTCTCTTCCAATATAAAGTATGTGGCAGGTGTCAGCATCCTGTCCAAGGCAGAGGGCCAAACTGAATATTTTCTTTCCAAATTAAAGGTCAGATGTGGCAGTAAAGAATTGCAGGAGCAATTAGCAAGATGCTGCTAATCGGGTGATCTGAACTATCTCAGCTCTGTGGGAAGCACAGGCTGTGGGGGACGGAGAGCTGAAGTCCATCCTCGTGCACCTTGCAGGGTGTCACGGCCATGTGCTCAGCTGTGTGCTGTCTTTGGTCTCTGCACAGCAGGCTGCTCATCCCTCGTATTCAGCATAGACTAGCTGGTCATAGTACTTTTAAACTAATTATTTCTAAAGCCAGCAGCCTGAGAAAGGTGGAGTGGGTGAGAAGGAAGGGGCAGATGTTCGCAAAATTACCAGATTCAGTTGTTTAAAAGTTGGGAGTCAGATTTCCCCCCCAAAATGGTGCTGTTTTCTTTTAAACACCAATTTATTTTTATTTCTGACCCTCCCTCCCCACTTCCTGGCTATGTCTCTATGCTTTGTTCTACAACCACAAGAGCTAGAAACAGGATTAATTTGCACTAAAAGCCACACTTCTCACCTAACCACTGGGCTCCAGGCCTTGAGCCAGGAATCGGCAGGAGCTGTGATAACACCGTGGCAGCTGGCAGTGGGGACTTCAGCTGCAACTGAGTAGGAAGAGTCCACTTTCAAATCTTTGGGTGAGTTCAGAGGGAGGAGGGAAAAGAGGAAAACAGGCAGTGAAGTCTATTTTAGAGGGTGCAGAGGAACAGGGATGAGGATGAGGGACCCAGCAACCAGTTTTGTAGCTCTGTGCCAATCCAAGGAAGCATTAAAGATCATGAAGGTGTTTGTAATAGTTCCTCCTTCCTGACTCCCTAGGAGGGGTGCCTGTGGCAAGCACTCACCTTACTTTTAAAATTGGTCCAAACTTGGTTTATTTTTTTCCCTTGAGAGTAATTAAGATGAGCAGAAGAATATATCTTTTTTCTTATATTTCTTATATTCTTATTATCTTTCTTACTGGTGACTGCTCTGGGGCTGGTGCAGACGTTTTAGCATGTCCATGTCAGGATTACACCTGCTGTTTGTTAGTATCCTGCATGGACTTGCTCTGAGTCCACTTTATGTTGCATCCTACTAGGTAGACTTGAAAGACCATTCAGATACCCTCCAAATAAACTTAGGAGAGCGTAATGTCCCGAAGGGAAGGCTGGTGCCTTGGCCAATGCTGTCAGGACTTTTCTTTTCTGCTAACTCTTATCAATGAATGAAGCCAGTGCTCATCACTCATCTTCTGTAAAAAAAGGCCATTTAAAGATGTTTAAAATTGGGTACATGAAATTGGCAGTCAGATTTTAAAATTTGGACTATCATTTGTCATTTCTTTAGGCTGTTTGGCTAAAAGGATTGTGAAAAAAGAACAGAAAAACGGAATAATATTTTTTCCCCTTGAAAAATATAGCTTTTCCATTTGCTGACCTCCTCTCCTGGCAAGTCAGTTCCAGTGGCAAAGCTAAGTTCTACTTTCATTTAACACCTCTGAAAGCTCCTGTGGTCTTTATTTGTGGCAATACCCCAATCTAATTTCTAGAAACAGTAGGCGAGATAGGGGAAATTGAGTCTGAACTTACTTGTCCTCAAATCATGGACTCAAAGGTAAAAAGTTAGCCAAAACCTTAATTAATATTTTTTCCAGTCCCTCTTCTGATCCAGAACAATTGACATCTCTGATGATCTCCTGAATGTGGCCCCACAAAAGTCTTCACCCGCGTTCCCCATTATAGGAATCAGAGCATCTGAACACATTCTTGTTGTTGTTCCATTCAATGAACCTTAAATACCAATAGCTTTGCCTCAGCAGCTATGCTCTGGGGCACAATTCTTCATCCTCTGTGCACTGATTCAGTACACCTGGTCTTCGCTGTGAATCTAATGTTTTCTTTTCCTTCTTCAAAGCCCTCTAGGGTGAGAACAATTTGCTCCTTAATGCTACAGGTTTTGGTAGTAGTTCTGCTTTTTTATGGATGTGGAAAATATTCTATTTATTTCTAAAGATGTACAGTTACATTTCATGTTCTTTTTCCTTTCTTGTTAGCTATGAAGCTATTGTAATGGGGATTTTTTTTCCCTTGGTGGATTGTTTCCACATGATTAGTGAGAAATTGGAATTGAAGCATTTACCATGTACTTTTGCTGCAGAGAACTTACATTCAAGCACTGTGAAAAATTTAGTGTCATTTCCCACTAAATATAATGAACAATATCTTATCATCTATTGAGCACCAATCTGTAAAGCATTGACTGCTCAGGAGCTGATGCAAAATGACAATTTAGTGTTTGATGTTTTCTGTTTACTGACAAACCTAGATACTATAAATTTCTAATACATGCGATGATGTATACTGCCTAATATTTATTTCACATAGTCCTTTAGGAGGAGAGGTTGGAATGGACCATGCTGATTTTGGTTTGTCTGAAAATATGTCTATTAAAACAGCCTCAGCAGCGACTTCAGTACAGGGCAAACAGATGTGGACTAGCTTTAGCTAGTCATCTTGGGTATGGGTAGCAGTCTTGCCATGGTGCTTGTCTTGCATGACCTGCTTGCTCTTGTTCCCAGCCTGCTGATTGAAGCTGGCAGCTTTTGGAGTAGAGGTAAATTCCCATTAATAGTGGAACTGGGATCAGAAACCTAGACTTATCTAAATGCTAGACCTCGAGAAGACTGAGTTAAATGGTCATCTCAGAAGATAAAAAGTACTCAACCCATTTACTTTAAGCCTGCCAGTGAATCCAGTTACGTTTTTGGTGAAATAAAGCAGAGAAACACTGGCTGCCCTGTTCACTGGCACAAGTGATCAGGTAAAGCTGAGGACTCAAAGTACAAGAAAGTCATTAATTACTGTACAAAAATCCTGTCACCCCATTTGAGCAGTGTCCCTTAAACAAAGCAAAAATTCATTGCCCCATGCAAAGTTTCTTCATTCAGTTGGTATGCAAGGGCACATGTTGCAGTAATGAAATAGGATATAAAGGTAAAAAAAAAATCTTAGTAATTTACTGTTATCTGTCTGACAGCCCTAATAACAGTAATTTAATAAATGATTCAATATTTTTACAGGAGGCAGTAAAAGGTCAGTTCTTTACTGTTAAGAGAATGAGACTTGTATCCCAGATGTCCAGTATGCGCTGAATGTACTATATACAACATCCGTAGCATAAACTCTGATTTTAACTCTCTGAGTCAGATTCTGACTCAGTAACAGTGCAAAGGCCTGACCTAGCGTCCTTCAAAATCAGGAAAAAGACTCCCATGGACATCCATATATCTGATCCAGCCACCATTCTAAATATGAAGAGAAAGTGGCACTCAGGGCTTGTTCAATAGATGAATAAAGACTTTTAGCTTTTGTAGCTGTCAAAATGACACAGCCCACTTGCAGTAGATTTATGTACACATGCAAAAAAAAAGAGAAAACTGTTATTTGTAGGAGAGTGTCATAGGTGGAACACATTAATGGAGATTATGGCCACATCTTTTTAAAATTCAGTAGTAGGTCTACGTTTCAAATGGTAGTTTCTTTCTGATTTCTCTTAGCTTAATTTCATCAGGGCTGCATTCCTTCTTTTCAGAATGGTTTGCACAGATGGAATATCTGGCAGAACATAATACAGACTCCTGAAAGAATTAGTTTCTATAGCTGGTTCCATAATTCACAATATATTTCAGGCAGTAAAAATTTGCAGCAAAGGGAAAACATAGAAGAAAAGATGGGAAGCAGGAGAAGAAATGATGCCAAGGTAGTAACCTTGAAGATCATTGAAGTCTCAGGAAATATATCCATTGATTTCCATGGCCTTTGGATTGGGCCTGTAGAAGACAAGCCACTGAGAGCCACTGGACATTGGGATGAGTTTGTCTCTGCAGTTAGTTCATTGCATGTAGTGGAATTACAGCAAGAATGAAGTCAGCAGAGTCATCAAACCCTGACACAAATTCTTTAATTTATACTCAATATGCTCTCCCTTCCTTCCTCCTTATATTTCCCTGTTCCTTCTCTGCACCCTGATTTTGCAGCATGTGGACTAAGAGGCAGATGACTTTCAGGTGAGACTGGGACTGGGGGTTGTGAAGTCTGATCTGATTAATGTTCTGTAGGAAAGGAGGGCAGGTCAGGGGACGACAGATAATACCAGGGAAAGTTTATCTCAGAGTCCCCTCTGTGGGAGCTGCAGACACTATAAACTTTTCCCAGTGTTCCCTGTACCTGTGAGAAGAGTGGAAAAAAAAATTTCTCCAGGCCTTTTTGGTCTCGTAGTATTGCTAAGCCCTGGAGAAACTGTCCTGACTATTTTCTATTCTCCTTTTGAGGCCATGAAAAATGGCCTATTTTATTAACAGTGAAATGAGATGATTGAAACAGCCCTTGTTATTTTGTGTTCCAATGCAGGAGAACATCTAAGTGCATACTGAAGCTTCTTTCAAATCAGTAAGAGTTAAACAAATGCTTAAGATGTAAATACATGCTTGATTTTGCCCTGAACAAAAATGTTTTTCTGAACTGGGCCATTAATTACCAAAGCAAAGGCACAAAGGAGAAATAAAACTCCTAAGAGACTAATAGATCCAGCTAGTCTCTTATCTTCAGAGAAACTTTTCAGCTCTTTCACTGATGGCCACTCCAGCTTCATCAGCAGGATATAAAAGACAAGATGTAATTGTCCTGTTCAGGGCAGGATTCAGTTTGAGATTAAGAAACCTAAATGTAGGTGACTCTGCATGCTGTAGTGCCAAAAACCCCGTCATAGTTAATGAAAGTCCAGCTGATACGTCTCCGGAGCAGAGAGAGCTACTCAGCTGGGCAGTCATTAGAGACCTGCATGTATGGGTGGTTGCCTGCGTGTAGGCATCTCGTGCCATCACAGATATCTAGGATATCTGCCTGACCTTCAGCAGGCCATGGATCTCCCATAGGTCCTGTGTTGTGCCTGCTAGCCCCATGTGGAAGTCTTGGGTATTCTACAGCATCCCAAATTGCACTAAATTCTTATGTATGGAAATCTGAATCAAGCACTGGGTGAATATGTCAGGGCCAACTGAATTATTCTCCAGAGTCTGCTCGCTGCACTTCCTCAGGGTTCGATTTCTTTGTCTGCGCATAGGTGCCTAGTGACAATCACGATGCCTTTGAGTATCCAAAATATCCACACAGGCTTTACATATGACACTGAACCTATAGGTGACCTATGTCCTCTGTAGCAGCGGTTGGGGATCAGGCATCTCAGATAGCACTAGACACCTATGTGAATTGAGTCCTAAATCTCCGCTGACTAAAGTGGGCCCTAGATGTCTAACTGTAGACACCTATAAGTAGATGCCTAAACTCAGATATATACTCTGGAACTGCTTACTACCCCACATTAGCTACCGTAACCATACCTTGAGTCTGGGACACCAGCTAGCAAACTCAGAAGGCACTTTCACTAAATGAACCCTGTCATGACTGCAAAGTATATCCTTACATTTGAACAAAGGAGACTAAAATAATAGAATTATGGGCAAGACTTTATGTTCTTTATTAGGCAAAACTACCTTCAGGATTGTTGGCAATGCTGGTGAAGAGCATTACTTCACATTGAAAAATTATTTAGTACAGTGTAATCATGCTACGATATTGCAGGCACTAATTTCTAATAACAGAGAATGATAAATTGACTGACATCCGTTGATTTGTTTGTGACAGTATTTAAAAGGTAGAAGTTATTGAAGCATTGTTTTGACCAACACGACTTCACTGATTATATATCTCGTCTATCTAACTATGTTGATTTCACTTTATATTATTAACTCTGAAACTTCGTTCCTTCTAACAGATAGTTATTTCTAAATCTAGTATTTCCATTACTCAGTTAATTCCATCTGTTCTTCACATATGTATTGGCTACACTTGAAAAGTCAATGTTTGCAACATGGTATTATGTGAAGTGCCATTTTTTCCCATGCTGAATATAGCAGATAAAGTACCTAAAAATGCTGAATGGCATTTTGGCATTGCTGTAATGGCAAACACCCTTTACATACTGCAGACATGCTGGAGATAACACTGTCACAAGTGCACTTCTGTCACTGGGGACATTTTCTGCACACATCTAAGACCCACCTTGGGTCTTCTGTAGGATTGGTATCTGTGGAGCATTGAAATCACGGCAAGCAGATTTCATTTCACCTAACTTTAGTCGTCTAAAAGTAAAGTCCAAACTAAGCTTAGGAAATAGGCTGCATCAATGGTCTTGATGTCTTTGAGAGAGGCAGAGAAAGGCATTTCAAAGAGAGAGCCACTTCCCTCATTGAATAGAGAGGGAAGTTAATCATTAACTTAGGTTGGATACCCAGCTTTTAGCCAGCTGAAGTTATGTGTCATGAATACCTACAATCCTAATCTGTAGGAACATTTGCAACAGCTTTGGAAATGGCCTTTTGCTCTTTCCTTAGAAAATTGTTGCATCTGCTGTGATTTTAGGTGAAGGATTATTTTAAGTAAAATTGAGACTTTAGCATTAAGCTTGACATTTAAAATTGTGTTAATGAATTGAAAGGCCTGGAGAGACCGTTTAGAATTACATTCCTTTCTGTCTGTGCTCTGAGTAACTGATGCTGGTCTGGTTACTAATTTCTGTGTTAGGTACTCAGCCTATTATCTGATTCATTTCATCTAGAGCAGAAACCAAGACTGGCAAGTACCACTACACACTCTTATCAATCATTGCCACTCTTTCTGCAGTTGTCTTAATTGTACTTCATTACTTGTATCAATATCTTGGAACACAGGACTTAAAATGATCTTCATTTTAAAGGCGTTAGTGGAGAGGCCAATTTGGACTTTGGTATTTCTGGAGATTTTAATGGTAAAAACAGATTGCCAACTGCAGAAAGCTTAGGATTTTTTCTTCTATCTGATTTTAACTTTCCTCTAAGTGTAATTTTAGCTTTTATTTTCCAGTCCAATAAACCATATGTAATAGATTGTATTTTAATCATTACCTTCAATTTTAGAGAACTCAAGTTAGGTTTGAATTTTCTAAAAGGATCTTGGTTTTCAGGCATATTAGCCTACAGCTCCTTTTAGACGGCATCAGGAACCCTCATCTTCCACTTTAGTTTCCCTTTACAAATCCAGGGTCATTGGTTCAAATAAGAAAACATAATGGAAGCACTAAGAAATCGACAATTATTACAACTTTGCACCACATTTGTTTATGGTTACAAAGCACTTAAGGAGTCTTTGGAAAGATTAAATACTAAAATGCAAATCTTGACCAATACCTTTCAAAGCAGACAGATCATTTCAGACATCTTATTTCTTCAGTATGCACCTTAAGACACACTAAAATCACTAGATTTGACAAGCATGCTGAATCCCAGCCTCTAAATATCAATTCCTTCTATTCAATTGAATTAAAACACCAGAAACATTGACCTCTCAATATACTGATCTTATGTTTAGAAGGAAAAAGACATGCTTATTCCTTCCCTTGCTATTTTTCTATCAGGTTAACGAGCATTCTTGGCTTAGACAGAAATCATCATTTCTATGAGGTGGATTGAGGTGCACTGAAATCTGGCTGAACTGCTGGGCTCAGAGGGTTGTGATCAGTGACACAAATTCCAGCTGAAGGCCAGTCAGTAGTGGTATACCCCAGGTATTGATACTGGGGCCAATACTGTTTAATGTCTTCATTTATGACCTGGATGATGGGACTAAATGCACCCTCAGCAAGTCTGCAGGTAATACTGGGAGGAGTGGCTGACACACCAGATGGTTGTGCTGCCATTCAGAGAGACCTCAGCAGGGTGGAGAACTGGGCAGAGAAGAACCTCATGAAGTTCAACAAAGGGAAATGCCAAGTCCTGCACCTGGGGGAATAACCTCATGCAGCATGACAAGCTGGGAGCCAATGAACTCAAGAGCAGCTTTGCACAGAAGGACCTGGAGGACCTGGTGGGCAAGAAGTTGAACATGAGCCAGCAATGTGCCCTCAGGGCTAAGGAAGCCAACAACTTCTTAGGCTGCATCAGGAAGAGCGCTGCCAGCAAGTTGAGGGAAGTGATCCTTCCCCTCTCCTCAATGCTGGTAAGGCTACACCTGTAGTGCTGTGTCCCATTTTGGGCTCCTCAGTACAAGAAAGACATGAACCTACTGGAACGAGTCCAGTGAAAGGCTACAAAGATGATTAAGGGACTGGAGCATCTATCATACAACAGGAAATCAATTTTCCAAACGGTATGTTAAGAAGTCTGAGTATCTCAAAACAGAAAAAAACAGGTGGCTGTTCTTCACGAACTATTCATTATCAAGTTCAGAGAATAGAGTTGTGACATAAAGATGATTAAGGCTGCTTATGAAAAATGTTGATGATTTAACCTCATATTCAAGACTTAAGTTATTCCTCAATGAGAGAAAGAAGAAACCCACCACCCACGACTCCAAAGAATACCTCTTAACAGAACGACCTGTAATTTGAAAGACATAGACTATTATTTAGCTTTCTTCTTATTTTGATGTGTAAGTCTGAGAGCTCCATCAGATGCCACATCTTTTTAATGCATCTTTCTCTTTCACTCTTTTACAGCTGGTAGCTGATGAGAACTTCACCTTCTGATGCCAGGCTCAGTTCTTGGTGGGAGGACTTTTTTCTCCTTTGATTACAGGTCAGCCTCAGACAACTCAGGCCAGGACTCTGGCCAGCTTGGTGCCTGCCTTGAGCCCTTATAAGACTCTCTAACCAACAACATTCCCATTTCCCTGCCATTCTCTTATATATATGAGGCTATGGCTGATGTGCCTTTTTGGTGAAGAACAGCCTGGCGGGGAGAGCAGAGATGATAATGTTCTTGCAGGAACAGTCAATCAGAAGTAGCTACTCCTGGATTTGTAGGAGGCTTTGTGACATCTGTAAATCAGGTCCTGTATATAGTTTCTCAAGCTGACCCTCAAATACTGAACTCACCAGAATCAGTGACCACCTTTTAAAATGTAGACATTACTCCAAAGTGATTATTAAGAATCCAGAATGATTCAACATTTAGATCAGAGTATGCACAACTGAGATTTAGTGAAAGAGACATGAATAATAAGAGACTGAAATAACTTACTGGCTTTTGTCTGCTGTTATTCAGAATGCATCACTTACATAAACTTTAAGTTTCAACTTAGTTGTGAAATTTGCAATCATGATGTGAAAGAAGAGGTCACAGAAATGGTTTGCCAGATATTGCAATGAGTATATCTCGTGGAAGGATGTGCAGGAATTGTTTCATTGACTCACTGAATTACGCAGTGTTTTAAGCATTAAACTGACAGTTGCTAAGAAATTTAGACATACACCCATTCCCAGTGCTGATAAAAAGAATTTATTCATGTTCTTAAAAAAAGGACCATTGCAATATGTTTTATAATAAGTTTCAGTTCCTTAATTTTCATGAATTACTAGCAAATTTGACATTGTAGGAAGGATTTGACCAAATCTATTCAGTGCTTTAGCATCCCCCAAAATGGTAAACAAAAATTCCATGTAAAAAATGAAAAAGCTTTCCTCCTTTCTTTTGACCACAGTGAGCAGGAATGTAATTGCCGTTCACAGATAATTTTCAGCAATTTTCTATTTGTGGTAATGATAGCTTTTTTTTTAATCATGAAAGCCAATACTGAAGAGAAGATAGTTATTTATAGATATGTCTTTTGTACAGGTTGATTAAGAACCACAGGTCTAATTGCTGAAGTCAACGAAAAGCCTCCCACGGAGTCTGATGTCAAGCTTGGTCTGTCATGTACTGGTATGTAAGTGCATACCTCTGCCTTCTGCAGAAACAGGATAACCCAGGTGTAATAAGCATCCTGCTAGCAGACATACAGTAGAGACAGTCCTGGAGGTTTTTTTTTATTGGAGACTTTGAATCTGGAGATGAACTTCCCAAACTCAGAATATCCTGGCATCATCTTGACAAGATAATGGGTCTGTGTGTCCATTAGGCCCAAGATATGTTTGTTCTATTCATTTTCACAATGTCTCACAAAACCTGTGCCTCTTCTTCCCTTTTCTTCCCGTCATTTCTTTGGTAAAATAATAGGGTTCGTAGCTGTTAGTTTGAAGAAAACCCCTCCCCTACTCCTGATCACAAGAACACAGTACCTTTAAGATAACTTTCCAATGTTAAACCCTAGTCTGAAGAAGCTTATGATTCACAAGACACCTAAAAATGCTCCCCGCTATTCACTGTCTCTTGCTGTTATACAATCTCCCAAATCTGATGAACGCTTCTAGGGCTTTGTCATATTCTCTTTGTTCAGGAATGTGAATTGTCTTCTGTATAATTGACATAATGACATGACATAATTGATATAGCTTGACTTTCCTTGTACTGCAGATTTAAATCCCCATGGAGTATCCTAGCTTACCAGAGATAAGGCCTTCCATTTGGGAGAAAAGGCTCAGTTCAGTACAAAGTGCTCTCTCTAGTGAGACAAAGAGAAATAATGAAAATTATTTCCATGAAGAACTAAAGGTTGGAAGCATTAAGAATACTTAATGCTTCATCACCAAGACTTTGAGGGGAATAACAAAAAAAATCTCACTTCTAGGCCAGCAGCCCCAGGCTGCTGGGGGTGAAAATAATTTTATGGCAGAAAGGCATCAAGCTGTCAAAAGAGAAAATTATCCTGTAGCTTGGTCCTTTCGACCCAATGAGGACTCTGTATCCTTTTGCATTGGAGATATTCCCTTTGGGAGTATTCCTTCCCATGGATAAGAAGAGGCAACCTAAAATAGAAGATGATTTGGCATATAGAAAACTGGGTTTGTAATGCTTGCTGTGTTCAAAGGTAGCACATCTCATAGGCCTCTAGGCAGGCTCTCAGAGAGTACCTGCAGGGATGGTCTGCATTTTCCTAATACTCCCTAAGAGCCTATCTAGAGGCGTATGAGATCTGCCACTTTTGCACCCAGTGAGCATCACAAGCCGTGATGTGAGGAAGAAAAGTGTTGGAGGCCAAATGGAAGTTGTTAGGTGGGAGGATAAGCAGCAGGACCCCCATGGCAGCCTTTTGCGAAATGCTCCCAGTACCACATGACCATACAGAAAGACTGAAAATCAGTCTCACGTTATGGTTCAGGAAATGAGGAAAAGAAGAAATGATACAGAGTTTGCCCTCACTGGAAACTCAGGAAAATTTTGGAAAAGAAGTAGCCTGTTTAGAAAAGCTGGGTTTCATCTCAACTGAAATGGAAGCAGATGGCATTCAGTCTTGAAGAAGTTATATGGGGGATTTTAAACAAAGCACTGTAAGAAAGCATCTGGAAAGGCACATCCACCAGGGTGCAGTCATGAAAAACTATATCTTCAGATGAATGATAGTGTGAAAACCAATAACCTGGCAGAGAAACAATGAAGATCACCCTGAAGAAACCAGTCCTATTTAAACAAAACACACACACACACACACATACACACACAAATATGAAAGCAACTGGATCAATGTGTATGTTTTTCCATTCAAATGTTAGAAGTCTAAAAGCTGAAAGCGGGGAACAGCTATGTTTGCTTTTAAATTAGGAAGCTGACATAGCAGACATATGGGAACTGGAAAGGAAACAAGGATAATCATTGAAATCTTGTAACAGCTAGGTAAAAATTATTACAGAAGAAAGAGTGAGTTGCCCAGAGGTAACAGTGATGCTTTTTGTTAAAGAAGACATGCAGTCAAATCAGATAAATAAGTTAATTTTAACTCACAAAAGAAAATCACTATGGATAGAAATTACAGACCTAAATAGCAAAAATGTAGTGTTAAGACTATACTTCAGACCAGGAAGGACGGTGAGAATTCCTGTAACATGCTAATCAAAATTAGAGAGATGACAAATGCAGAAAACACAATAAGAATGAGCTGCATCAGTTGCTTTATATAAATTAAGAACCTGTGGTGTGATTGCAACATGATGCTGGGAATAAATTTTCAGACTGCATCATGGAGGAGCTAATCAAGCAAATGACTGGTAGAGGATCCTGAGCTGTACACAGATCTGGTTTTAAAATATTGCTGTCACAGCCACTATAGTAGTGTTCAATTTCATAAAGTAAAACTATATAAATATGAAGATACTTGTAAAGCAAGATAGAAACAGTCAAAAAGGTAAAGTGTTGGTAGGTGGCATAAGAATTGTTTGAAAATACCAAACTAGAGACTTGGAGCAAATGCATGCTCTCTCTCAAAAGAGTCTGTAGAAAGACAAATAAAAAAAGTGACCATCAAACTATCACAGTTAAAGAGTAGGATAAGTAAGGTTATCCTTAAAAAATTGGAACTCATTGAAAAAAACAAACAAACAAACAGAAATTGACATTAACTCTGGCATGTTGAATATAAAATCATGGTAAAACAGGCCAAAAAGAAACACAGAACTAAAGGCATAAAAATGAAGATATCCTTTCTTAAACACATGTGAAGCAGGAAGTCTACCAGAGAGTCTGTAAATATTCAAATTGCTAAAGAAGTTATGAAAGAATATAGGGCTGTAACACTAAAAGACCACGAAATATTTGCATTGCTTGTTTTAGTGGAGGAAGGTGGTGAGGTTCTCATACCACAACCTTTCTTCAGGGGGAGTGAAGGTTGGAGGAACTGCCTTAAACCAAAGCATCATAAGATCACAGGAAGATTCAGGATGGGAGGGACCTCAGGGGGTCTCTAGTCCAAACCCCTGCTCACAGCAGGTCAGCTCTGGGGTCAGACCACGTTGCTCAGGTCTTCATCTATTCTAAAGTTAGTAAATAAAATTTTACAACATGTCACTTAAATTAATAGAAGCGTATAATAAATTGTTATATAATAAATTGTTATGAATACTGTATTGACTAAAACTGCCTTAGTAACAGAGAACTAGAGGGTGACAAATGTGACTTTAATTTCCAAATGGATACTTGGGGTGGAGTCAGAGGTCTGTGAGCCACTGCTGGCAAATTGAAGGGAGCTACAATAAAGAGGAGGATCAGCAGATACTTGGACAACCATGGAACTAGAAGGGTCAGCACATCTGCTGCAGAGTTCATTGGTTATTACGATTCTGCAGAAGAGTCAGGGAGCATGGGATCAAAGGTGATCCAGTCCATAAAATGTACTTAGGTTTCTGAAAAGCTTTCAGAAAGATCTATCACTAAAGACTCTCAAAGATACTAAGTTGCCAAGGGTCAAGCACCACATTTTCTCATGGATTAATAACTTATTAAAAGTTGGAAAACAAAGGACGGGAATAAAAGCCATCAGACAAATGAAGCCATGCATATGGATGTATTAAAAAGACTTCTGAATCCTCTGCAGAGTTTAGTAAATCCCTTGTTGGAGATGGGGAAGTATCAGATATGTATTTTGGGGAAGGTCACAGCTGTAGTTTCATTTGATGGAATTCCCTTCTTGAGTGGCATGTGTGACAAGTGAAACCAATGTCTCCTAGTTGTATAAAAGAACAAGAATAGCATAGGCAGGACCTCACTGGTTTTCATTCAGTTTCTTCTTTCTGATTTTTACAGTTTTGGCCTAGTTGTGTCTCCTTTCTATGAAAGTAATTCTGCACTGTGAAGATTCGCTTTTCTTCTCTGTCACCTAAAAGCCTTACCCTACTTTCCCTCATTACCTTTATTTCAATGTGCTTTGCTAATTATCTGATTTAAGAGTTTTATTTTGTAAAAAGAAACTGTTCTGTTTCTATTTAGGTTCCTGAAGGTGAAGTATGATAATTTTAAAAGTTGATCTAGCTGGCGTATTGCAATAACAAATGTTCATTAATATATCCCATATCACAGGAAAAGAAAATATTTTGCTGGACAGCCCCTGGAGCTGTACAGCACTGTCACCTAGCAGCTCCACTCAAGATGGAGACCCCTGTCTGCAACCTACTCCGGTGTCCTCCATCCCTTGTATGAAGGATCCCTGGAGCCCCAGAGACACCACATCCAACTTGCTGGTATACGTGAGGTTTAGGAAGGGTCCGAGCTCGCTGCGATGAAGCCCCTGTGCCGCAGAGGCAGGTGCCTGGCTCCTAGAGGTCCGTGCTGTGCTGGGAGTGCCAGCTGGGGCTGCAGCTCTGCTGCTGCCTGTGTCCTACAGGATGTGATGCAGAGCCTCTGGGCGGAGGTCCGATGGGCCATGTCCCCATTCACTGGTGGATCTGGACCACCCTCCCACTCTGCAAGGGACAGCAGGAAGCCACAATTTATGTACAATGGAAAGCCAAATTCCCAAGCTGATGCTGGGGCATGGCACTGATGCTGGGAACAGCCTGTCCCTGACCAGTTCCCCTTCTCAGCCCAGAAGTGAGCAGGCATTGCCTTCTGAAAAGAGGCCAGTCAGCCCTGGTGTCCATCAGCACGGGGGGGTCTGCCCAGATGCAGTCCCCCCCGAGCGCAGCACTGCTGCATACTCCCAGCACTGCACCAGTGCCCCAGGCAGGGCACACATGGCTTCCCATGCTGGGTGGGCCAATGGTTGGGTGCTCAGAGATACCAGTTCGTCGTATCCCACAATGCTGCTGGCTGATGCTGGCTGAGTTGGGGGCTTCAAACTCTGCTTCAAGCCCTAAAATCAAGTGGGCAGGAGACCTAAGTTGATCTCCCTAGTGCTGGTAAGACTGGAATGGGAAGTAGAAGCAGTGCAGGTTCCACTGACTTCCTCGTTGCAAGCGACAATGAATACAAACTGATGCTTTCAGTGAAAATTTTAAGGATTACAAAAATCCCAATGTATATTTTGTTATTAGAATAAGCCCACGAAAAATTAAACCAGATTGTGAAGAAAACATTAAAAATGTGTTCTCTTATCTTGTGCATCCTGCATGATGAAGCTAAAAATGATACTTATATTTAAGTGTTGCTATGGTTACTGACACTGTTCTTCTGAGTCTTGGGAGGAAAGCAAGTGATCTTATTAAGGAACAGGTTGTATGCAGGAGATAACCTCTGACCTTCATGAAGATTTCATTTGTATTGGTCTAACTTTCAAACTTTCATGGCCTAATCTGCATTTGACTGAAGTAGCTGCAATTTCATTTTGTGTTCTGTCTTTGTGCAGAGAAGTTTTACCTCTTATAGACAAATTTGAAAGTTTTGACCTGAACTCCCAGAAGACAGAATTTGTTGTTCATTTACTGTTGCTCCCCAAAGCACTCTGTAAGATAAATGTCATGGTAGATTTTCCTTTTTAATTTGATGAAGTCCCTAAATTTAAGAATGCGGAAGATATTTTTTATAGTATGGATGATTTTACAACCAAAAATAATTTTTCTTGGAAGCCTTCCTCTATCCCCTTGTTGTTGCTTGCATTACAGCTGTGCTGAATGTCCTCAGTCAAGCTTATGGCCTCATTAAGTCAAGTACGAATATATTGTAAAGAGTGGAGAGAAAGGGGAACCTGTCACCTCCTTAGAGCTGTGGAAATGGGGGAGAGCAGGAGCTTCACAGCGTCTGTACGTAGATTTGACATGGAAAGTGTTGTTTCTGTTTGTGTCACACTGACTCCTTGTGCTATTTGCTGTGAATCATAGGACCACAGAATAATTCAGGTTGGGAGGGACCTTAGGAGGTCTCCAGTCCAACCTCCTGCTCGCAGCAGGGTCAGCTCTGAGGTCAGGTTGCTCAGGGCTTCAGCCAGTCAGTTCGTGAAAACCTCCAGAGATGAAGTGTCGGTTCCTGCCCCAAACACTGTGATTTCCCCCAACCCAAGAGACAAAAAGGCAGAAGAGGAGCAAAGTCACAGGAGGCAAAATGGGGGGTAGAGTCCTACACAGAGCTGGTGGCAGTGCTGGGAGCAAAGGCCTGCTCTCTCATACTCAAGCCCCGTTCTGAAGTCAGCAAACTCTTCTATAGACACTGATTTCATGTAGTTTCCAGCTTCTCTAGAAGCAACACAGCTTTGCAGCCCTTCACTATATACAGGCCTCTCTTAAGGGCAGTTCTGTCCTCAGGGCAAGCAGTCATGAGACAGTTAAAAAGACCATCTCAAGCTTTGATGCCAAGACTGTTCAAGCGTGTTTAGCTTGTGCCCAAACTGGGAGCGGCTGAGTACATTAAAGCAGACACAGTTCTGCATTAATGGGCCAGCGTGGCTCTGCCAGGTGGCGTGGCTTACGGCTGTTTCTACGAGATGGCATAACAGTGCCCCAGGGGAGGAAAGATTAGATACTCCTTGCATTGAGTTCTGTATCTGTTTCCATCAGTGCTGGCCTCTTGGTGTGGCTGACTGGCCTCAAGGCCCCAAACTGTCTCACGAGAGCCCCAGGGGGGTCAGCAGCAGCCTCATCCCAGCACGAGCAGAGATGGCGAGCGGTGTTCATGGTGGGCACCACTGCTCCTCCAGCTGCTCCACGAGAGCTGGCAGCACAGCCTCAGAGCAGGTGCCTGTGTCCGGGCTGAAGGAGCAAGGATGGAGGGACTCAGGGCTGAAGAGACAGTGCTGGGGCTGGTGAGGGCGGGGGCAGGCAGAAGTGGCAGTGCACTTGCTCACCCTGTGTTGGGCTGTGGGTCTTCAGAAAGACAGGGGTGGTAGGGAGAGCCAACTAACACACAGTGGGGAAGGGAAAGACCCTTAAATCTTTATATATTTGATTTCTATAATTTTTTATAATTTGCTTATTGTTAGCAGAGCACTTTAAGTGAATAAAAGCTAACAGAAAATACCTATTACAGATACAGACTCAAAGGCTTGTAATTGTTTAATTTTGGTTTTAACACTCCTCCTAAACTATAGGGCAATGATTTTAAATGTTGTCACCTTTAGTAAGCTAATGAGAAAGGCAGTTGTGGCATTTAGTAGGTATTTAACATTGGAAATGGTGAATATAAGCATCTTGAAAAAATTTTTCATATAATTAAAGTTGTTTCACTCTCTGAAACCAGAACATCTTTCAGCAATGAACTGGAAGAGATTTGAGGTGAGAATATAGATCATTTAAAATAATGAGCCTTGCAGAATCTGCGTTGTTCTCAGTGCATTTGTTCTGTAATTGCACTGTGTTGATGTCACCCTGTTTAAGCTAATGCATTAGTTGTGTTCTGAGCCCACTCATGGACACCTGGAGCACATGGACACATTTTTTTTCCTACAGTTGAACTTATTAATGAGTCCATTTGTTGCTTGGATGGAGAAGGTGAGAGAATTTGTATGGATTTCAGACTAACAAAATAATGTAGGGACAACTTACCTTTGCCTAAACCTAGCTGAGCTTAAATCAAATGGGTGGTTGTTTAAAGTCACACACAGTGCTTATATTGTTTTTATTTACTCTGTTTAGAAATCACTCTAGCTAAATCAGTGCATCCCCTAGTGTGATATAATGAGGTCTCTCCTCAGATAAGTTACACCGGTATAAAGAAGCTATACAAAAATAGTCGACGCAGCATAAAACTGTCTGTAAACAAGCCTCAAAGCACAGCAGATTAAGATGGCCTGCTCAGGGATTTGCACCAGTTTAATTAATTGTTAACTGAATTTTATTAAGTTCCAGAAACTTCTGATTTTAGACAGAGCCTTGAGCCCTGATCTTCCATTCAGACTTGTTGGTAGTGCTGGGTGAGCTGCTCTTGGTGATTTCTTCATTTGCAGCAATGCAACCTTGGTCATCCCCACACTATTCATGATGACTCAATTTGCATAATGGCTCCTAGAAAAGCAATTAGAAGAGATGGAGCTGAGGTGGTCTGCTATATGGTCTCCTATTTATCTCTGAGCTCACTAGTTACACCACCACTCAGGATTTAAATTCTCTGTCTAAGGCGATGTGAAGTGATATCTCCTTGGCTGAGTAAAAAAAGAGTTTTCTTCCTTCTAGGCCTACAGAGCGGTGGACCTTGCCCTTTACCCCCTGAAGTAACTGCATTCATTCTGCTTATTCCCATGGATACGGGATTGGTTAACACAACAGCTTCGAATATTTTGGTTACAGTTGCTGTGAACTGCAAGGAACTGCTGAAGGATCACCTACATGGGGTGTTGTGCATGTGCTAGTATATTTGGTAGCAGCATATATGATCAAAGGAAAATTAAGGGGAGGGAATGGGAAAAGCAAGAGAAACTTACTGACTGAAGTCTTGAAAACAACTTTGTCAGTGCCCCTTTTGGAGGCCCTGTTATTTAGACTGCCATGCTTCCTCAGAGCAAAAAATCTATGGGGTGAGATTGTAATGTAGACCCAAAGAGACACAAAATGGGATTTTCTCTTGAAACTAACACAAAGATCTGGTATGAAGAAAAAACCTCATGGTCTAACTCATTGAATCACTTCATTTCCATGGCTTTTTACTTGTGCCTTGTAAGAAAAAAAACAAAGAGTTTTGGACATCAGGGTAAGCCACTGTAACTGTGCCGTGCTTGAGACCTGTGTTACAGTACAGACAACACAGCAGGATTTTTAAGAATCACATACTTATATAATTACAAGGAGATCTCTGCACCAACCAAGCATGTATGTATTTAACCTAACTTGATTAAGCCTTCTGTAAATTGCACATATTTTCTTACAGAGCTCCAAATATGTACAAAAAGAAATAACCCAAAGAGCAAACTTCAAAATTTGCCTGGAAATAGTGGTGTACGCTGGACACCCTAATTCCTGCCCAAGGAGGCTTTTGCTGGTGATTCTTATGTCCTTTCTGTCGGCAGTGACGGCAGTGCTCCTTCTAGGATCTAGAAATACAACTAGAAAACCATTGCTTTTCATTTATTTGTTTTTAATCATCCCCCTCACCCCCCCACCCCTGGAAAATAATTTTGTTTGGAAACGTTGCATGAGCCGTACTGTTCTACCTCGTGGGAAATGCAGTTTGTGCGACTCATGCTTGTGTTTCCCTTTTGGGGTGGTGCTCCCAGCTCGGGAGCCTTCCCCGGGCAGCGGGTGTCCTTGGGTGCCTCGCAGCCGGGGCACGGCCGCTTGCCACGGAGAAAGACCTGTGCTACATCCCGGGAAATCCAGCCTCTCTGAACAGCCCAGCTGGGGGGAGGAGGGAGCTGAGGCTTTCAGTCAGACAAGGGTGTGCTGGATCCCAGTGCACCTGTCTGGTGAAACTGGGAGATAGTGAGCAGGCCCAGCGCGGAGCGGGCAGAGGCTGGCTGAAGGGACGACACGGGACGAGAGGCCAAGCAGCGTCAAGCAGACGGATGTCGGGTATCTCCTGCTGGGGCCAGCGCTGGCTGGGGCGGGCTGGCACCCCAACGCCGCGGCCTCGCCTCGCCTCGCCTCGCCTCACCTCGCCCGAGCGGGCGGCGAGGGTGACCCCCGGCAGCGAGCGCTCGGGGACAGGGCCGGGCGGCCCTCCCTCAGCGCTGGGCACGGACGCTCAGCGCGCGCGACCCCCAGGGTTTGCTTCGTGCTGGTTAATTGTCGCTCTCGCGCAGAAACCTCCTGCGTGCACAGGGCACTGTGCAGAAAAAGCAGGTTTGGCATCTAGCACGTTTCTTCAGCTTTTAGGATGGCACCTTCTAGTGGGCTGTGTTAGTACTGACTGACACGGGCGCTGCCTCCCTCCGCACGGCTTTTCTGGTGAAAAGGTAGAGATGGAAAGGCCCTACTACAGCACAGAGCGTTTTCTGCCAGCTCAGTGGCTTTCCCGCAGATGGATCTCAAGTGCCGGGGCCAGTGCAAGGGAGTGGGGGAGGGAGAGGAGGAGGGGAGATGGAGGGGGAGAGCAGAGCAGAGCAGAGCGGAGGAGGACCACCTGCAGAAGCGTTAGGCTAGATGTGGAATAGTAATTTCAGGATCATTGGACAAAAGAGGTGAGGATCACTTACTGGCCGGAAAACCAAAGCAAACTCTGAAGGCCGTGCACCACCTGAAGTTGGTACGCTGGACTTGGCTCTGCTCTGAGTGGGGGGCTGGACTACATGACTTGCAGGTCTCTTCCAGGCTGAATTATTCTGTGATTCTACAGTTCTGCGCTATGTCTGCATTTTGAAACAACAAGATGCTCCTTTGTTGATATATGGTCTTTTGGGAATCACACTACTGGCAGTTAGTGTCATAAAACTGACCAGTTATTTGTGTAAAGTACTGACACATCTGTCTGTAGCACTGGCACGTTTCAAGCATTATGAGTCACCTCTCTTCCTTGGAATTGTAGGGCATTTTCTGACATCTTTGGAAGAAAAGAAAGGCCACACCCCAGGGCCAGACTATTAAATTAGGGCTTTGTACTTCAACTGCATTCTTGAAATGTACATTAAGAAATAGACAAATGTGTTTACCGATCACAAAACTGAACTCTCCTTGCTGGAGAAGTGATCCTGCCTGTGATTTTGTCCACGTGGAAGGCATTCAGGGCCATGCATGCTTTTTTTGAGGGCTCTGTGCTGGGAGGATGCAGTGGCTGAACAGCATCTGTGCAAGGTCACATCTAATGTCCACGGCAGTGGGCCATGTAGCACAGGTCATGGTGCCCTGCTCCATCCCGGTCTCTTCCCCAGCCTGTATCAGGGTAGGAGTTTTACTGCTTCCCTGTTTTGGAGGCATAATCTGGAATAGCTGCATATGCTTAGGTTTGTAGAAACATCATTAACAGGCACCATTTTGATTATTCTGGATAACCTAGACATATGGGGGGAGAGGAAAGGAGGGAAAAAAAAAAAGATGAAGACCACATCTGTAGGTGCCTATAGCATTACTCAGCAGTGGTACCCCCTGCTAACAAATCAGCTCACTAAAAGTGCATTTTCCATCTGAATATGAGGAAAAACTTTACTGTGAAGGTAACAGGGCACTGGAACAGGTTGCCCAGAGAGGTTGTGGAGTCTCCTTCTCTGGAGATATTCAAAACGCGCCTGGACACGATCCTGTGCAACGTGCTCTAGGTGACCTTGCTTGAGCAGGGGGGTTGGACTTAGACAATCTCCAGAGGTCCCTTCCAACCTCAGCCTTTCTGTGATTCTGTGATTTGCCCTTCAGTCATTTCATCTTTAGCAATGCTCAGGAAAAAAAGGATGAACTTTGCAGAGATTCATATATTTTGGGACACACAATGTGCCCAGACGTGAGAACAGATTAGGTAGCAAGGGAGGGCCACACCAAAGCCCTGAAGCCCCAGCAGTTCTGCCTCATCTCAGGCTGGCCAGCTGTTCCTCGGGGGTGAAATGACCATTCCTGCAGTGTCTCCTCTGCCCCTCATGTGGCGTGGTGAGCGCTGTGGGGCAGCACGGTCTCTGGGGAAGGGAGCCAGGGAAGGTGCTGGCGCGGGACGGCAGCAGGGCACCTGCTCCCCAGTGCAGGGCATTCCGTTGGGCTTGTGATGGCACAGGCAAGGGTCTTGTGTCCTCTCTGTGCTGCTGAATTGAAAGCTTGAGAAGCAGCAAAATGACTAAATAAATAAAAAAAAATCCTAATAAAAAGAAAAGGATTTGCACTCCCCCTTGCCTTCTAATATAACCATGAAGTGGAAAGATTTTGCATATTTGTACTCTTCTTATTCTCCAGTCACCTGCTGAATATTTATTACTGTAACATCTCTTATGTCTTTCTGTCTGTTCATAAATGGCTCAAAGCCAGTGATTTGAGCATTTGCTTTAAACTGAAGCCAATAGTTACTGAAAGAAAGTGCTTATTCCATGCAAGTTCTCCAGATCTTCCACAGGAAACATGATTAACAGCCAGCTATATTTAAGGGACTCTAGGCTATGATAATGATTCTCTGCCTTCAGGAATGAGGCATAATTAATTACGTGCCTTGGAGTGTTTTGATTGTTGCTGGCTGTTCAGACAATCCAGCTCCCAGGTGCAGATCTGCTTTTACTTGTAACAGGGGAAGCATTTGATTTGTGTAGTCTCATACAGCATCTCCTAGCTGGAGGTCCTGGATCTCTGAGGGTCTGTAAGACATTAGAAAGTGATCTGCAAAATGACTGCAAGTTAAAAACAAGAACTTTTCACATTCACATGTAGAAAAGGAAGGAAACAAACAAAATGAGTGGAAGTAAAAAATAATAAATCAACTTTCAGAGCTGAGGCGCTGTTTCTTTTTTTTGATTGGAAGTGAAAACTGCTGAGACAAGGCTGCACAGAAAGGTCAGTGTTTTTTTTCCCCTGGAGGTGGCAGGTGGCCTGAGCAGAAAAATAGCCTATGCTCACTCCTTTGCTCGGCCCTCACATTTTTGTCAACATGTATCATTAAATTCTTCCTGCTCAGATCTGCAGGATGGACGACACAGATGAAGAAATCTGTGCAGGGGAGCATGTGCTTAGCACTGCAGCCAAGCTGGATACCCGCACTGAGTTCCCTTTGATTTCCCCAGGGCACCTACATACCACTGTCGACATGGCCTATGGGGACCACAACTTGCTCTGGTTCCTGTTGGCACAGCTCACATAAGATGCTTATACCTGATCACCCTTTCAAAGCTGTAACCTACATTACAGCTGGGTCTGTAATCAGAATAATTCTTCTCCATCAGTCTTGGTAGAATTTCTGGGTTCTCAGGACATATTTAGTTTTTCTTTTGGGGTCATTTTACTGGTTTTCTTCTGTTTTGTTTTGCTTTTGCGTGGGATGGTGGGAGGAGGACTGGTGTAGGAGACAAGGCCAGTGAATCCACACTGAGATTATGAATCATTGCTTCTTGACTTAATTTCCTGAGGAAATAAGGTTTATGCGATCATGTCATTGCTTGCCATCTCTTTCCCTCTGTTCTTCTTTTGCATCCAATTTCAAGCATGCTGGACAGGAGGGGCAGATGTATCAAGTAATATGAAATGTCAACATATTCAATGAAAATAGCTGGATAAGGTTGATTTCTTATGGAGAGAAAAAGTCAAATAGATCATGCCTTATCAGACACCAGAGAGTCCACCCAAGGTGTCTGGGCCTGAGGGAGAAATGTTGGATACTAAGCTACCTTGGTTCTGCTGCTCACTTAGCTATTTATTCAGTTCAGCAGTGGGGAGACAAAACCCCAGCCCCAACAAGGTGGCCAGATGGTGCAGTCTCATTCTGGTCACACCTTTGCTGATGTGATCCATGGTTGTGCACAGGCTGTGTGTATAAATTTGGTTTAAAAGGGGACTGAAGACAGGTGGCAGGAGAGGAGTTTCCGTGCTCTAGAAAGGAACGTCCAGTAGGATACGGTATGTGCTACTGCAAAAACAGAATTAGCTCACCAAGCTGTTAATACTATCACCATGTGCAGAAAAATGGAATAAGGTTTAAATATTATGTTTATCTTCATTTTCACTAAGCTGGGTGCAGTACTGAGCCAGATGGGTGCAGTCTGTACTGACAAGGGCACTCTTTCTTTCTAAAAAAGTTTTGTGTTCATCTGTCCATCTGCTTGGTATCCATGCAACAGTGAAATGGAACAGCTTTTGCATATTTATACCCTTGTTCAGCCTGCAGCACTATGAGAACTAAATGACATGATCACAGAGAAGTTTGTCCACTTAGAAACACTCCACCAACCCTAGCAGAATAAATGTGAAGTGAATGTTATCATTTAATTATTTTTAATCAATAGTAGAGCTTGGCAAATTCTGCAAGGAGTATTCATCAGTGTTAACTGAAACAAAAAATGTACTTTTGCTTTGGTATTCACTGTCCTTTTTAATGGTATTCTGAGAATGTGCATACAAATGATTTGTGCTTAGCTGAATGCAAGTTCAGTGCTGAAAGGCCTTTCTTCAAAAGGAAGGGTGGCCTTGCGATTAAAGTGCCACGACTCAGGGGCTCTGGGATAGGCACTTAGCGCTGTTGAAAAATTTCTTTGTGACCATGAGCAAGTCATTTCAGGGGAGATTTTTAGAGCATATACTGGATCAGGCACTTGGCCATCAATTAGAATTTGAGTGCTGGACTCTGCCTTGTGCCCTTGAAAATTTTACCCTACATATCTCTAAATAGATTCAATTCCCCTTGTGCAAAATTGGGATGTTCATATTTCCTTTTTGTCATCTGTAATTTGTCTTGTCTAGTTATACTGTGAACTATTAAAGGCAGGAGCTGTTGCTAACTGGGTACTTCTGTGGATCACAGAACAACACTGTCTTGGTCTTGGCCGAGACTTCTAGGAGCTACTATTGCAGAAATAAATTTACACTGAGTGAAAACTTTATAAAGTTTCCTGAAGTGGTGTCGTGGATGAGTGGAGTAATGCACTTCACTCATAAGAGAGAAGCAGCACTATGTTTATTGCGGTAAGATAGTGACTTAACAAAGTTCAGTCATAAATAAGAATGATTTAACAAGGTTCAATGGCAAGGTTCACTCAGTTATTTACTGCGTGGAGGACAGGGTCAGATGCAAGTACAAAGGAGACCCTCCCGTTGAGTCACGAGGTTCAGAAAGGACCCCCTTGCTTTCCAAACTTCTGAGAGGAGCCTGGGTGCGACTGGATCCGATTCTAGTCTCAGACTTGGTCAAAGGTTTATGTCTAAGGGATTATGTCAGAGATATAACTCAGCAAAGTTTTGTGAAGTTTGCAAAGTTTCAGCATGCTATTAATCACTTACTGAGGATCTGTTGCGGTTAAGGAATCTCTCAGCCTCTAGGAGTAACCTTGAGAGGCGTCCCTGCTCAAGAGGAGGTTCTGCAGTGCAGCCCGCTGCTGTGCACGACAGCTCCATGGGCTCTGGGCTGCCCCCTATTTATTGAGGGGAGGAGATGATTGACTCATAGTCATATTTGCATGCTAGACAGGCCTTAGTTGGTGCATGCTCAATTAACCCCTGTCTACATGCTGTTTATGGGGAGATCAGGTTGATAGGGAGAGAGCACATCGGTGGGGGAAGGAGCACATCGTCACAAATGGCTATCTTCAAATTGCTTTGATTTCCTTGTGTTGCTCTGGGCAGGGAACAGAATTGAAATCAAAGAGCTGCACATGAGCAGCTCTACCAGGTCTGTATGATTTGTCTTGGCTTCTCAAGGACTATGATGTCTTCAGCATGATCCCTGAGGTATGCAGAAGCCTGGATCGTATATAGCTAGAAGATCAGAAACCCAAGCTGAAGATTATAGTTTGTAACTGCTCTCAGCAGGCACACCAGAGTTTTTGCAGTAAGGATAAAGCTGTTCAGGGAGGAGACAGGACTTCTGCCAGGGTTGCTCGGATGCTGTGGAAGAAACTCCTGAAGAAGTGGAGGGACATCCCCCACCTCTCACTTCCTGTCCTGAGTCCATGCTCCATATCCTGACTGCACCCAAAACACAGCGGTGCATTTATTTATTTTTAAAGCACACATCACAGTGCACAAATAATTCACATAGTAATAATTCTGGGAAGTCAAGAAAGATCAAAGCACCTGGGACAACTATTATTTGCCCCACTTAGATACAGGAAGAAGCTCACACACCACAGTGATGAGGAAAGTACAAGGCCAGGCTTACAACAGGACAATCTTTGGTAGGGTAAGGGTGAACAGAGCTTGTGAACAGCTCACAAACAACTCAGCAATTGCAGGGAATGCTCTTGGGGCTTTTGAACCATTTCCATTAAGAGACAGACTAAAATGAGTTCCATGGATAATTTTCAGGCACAAAAAAGGGCTGACTTGGTAAGATACTGGCTATTGGTTACTGTTGCTTGAATGAACAGTACAGCTAACTGGATAGAAGTGTTTTCTGTTTATCTTGCAACAAGATATCTACACTACACCTTAGTATATGCACAAAATATATCTCCATACACATATTCAGAAGAGGTGATGCTGGAGAGGCAGAGTAAACACTATGTGTAGAGGTAGAAATGGCAGGCTTCGTGGAAACTATTCTCAAAAAATCCAGAATTAACTCCCAGTTCAAACAAAATCTTTAACCTCTCCATTCCTCTGCAGGTTCAAAGGCCAGTGCAACTCACAGATGAATCGAGGTGTAAGAGTTTCCCCCAGCAATGTGCTGTCAAAGTTAGATCTCCTGCGACATGAAGGGCTGGGCACCTGGACTTCAATTCAAGCAACTTTAGCCCGGCTCTCATTTCTGCTGGCTGTTCTTCCTGTCCTTCCCCGGGTTGCTCTGTGGGGGCACCCGTTAGCACATGCAAAGAGACTCTGCAAACAGGACATGCCCAGCTCCAAGGAACAAAGCAACAATTTATTGGCTCACAAGCTAGCTGGGATTTAGCGAGTGATGCAGCTGAGCACTGGAGAGCTCACCAGCCGTAAGGCAGCCCTGCAGGCGACTGCGCAATGCTCCCCACAGCCCAAGCCCAGGCTGCACAGCTGAGGGGGCCATATCAGAGCCAGACCTTGGACCCTGGCAGGGGCAAGGAGGTCACAGCTGGGTTACAGATGGAGGGTTGCAGCTCCCAACACTGACCACTTGATATCTTTTGAGGTGGACGCCATCACCATGCGTGCTGTTGGAGTTCAGGCTGAGCCTCCCCTTATGCCTCTGCCTAACAGACTGCAGCTGCTGGCAGGGGAAAGGGCTTTCTTGGGTCTCCTAAATGCAGCCTTGCCCTGCTACCCTCGCTTGTTCAAGCTATGTCGCTACTGTGCCATGAGTCCCGAGCTACATTACATTCTGCTTTATCTAGCCAGCCAGTGGGATTCATGGCTAGTTGTAGCACTTGAGGAACTACTGTGTGCTGGGTCATTGCACTGAAAGTCATGCTAACTGCTGCAGATTGCTTACAAAACTTGACAGTCCATATTTCTTCTACTGACAATGCAACCTCAGTTCCAGCAATTTCAAGACATCAGCTGCAAATCTTTTTCTCCAGCTTGAACGTGTACAAATTGGTGTACATACTACAAAGCATTAATGATATAACAGCTTCAAACATGTAAAAATAGGTTTTGCTGATGTTAAATACTTGCTCTTAAGTGACAGCAATGTTCATATTTGCATATGGTATTCCAATAGAAACAGCAAATATATTTATTTGTTTCACTCTGTTATAATTGATGCAAACATCAATAATCTACATAAACTCCCGTAGTTTTCAATGACAGGGGATGGCACAAGAGCCAATCATCCATAGACCAAGTTATTCCATCATAAGTTAATTCATGCAGCAAAGCAAATATCTTATTCTCTCTAATTTATTAGTTAATATTCTGGCCAGCAAGCCCCTATTTCTCTGTGATCTTTTGTTTGTATTCATTGGTCGTTTGTTTGATATCCATTGGTTCCATCTTTTACCTCTAGCAAACGAATAATCTTTATATTTGGCATAAATAAGCAATCATTAACTCCATGGTAGCATTCTAATGCAGTAGAAGGACACCTACTGAAATCATCATGTTTTCTAGGCACAGTCAGTCCTATTGCAAAGATCTTTTAACATTGCTCCTTAATGCTTTGTTAGAGCCTGCATGGAAAAAAAAATCTTTAATGGCTAGGGTGCTGAATAGTATTAAAAAATCCATTGGTGTCATTACCATTCTTTCTTTTACACTAATGGGGGTGTTGATTTAACACTGATTAAATTTATCAATTACCAATTAATTTTTTCAGTTAACCTTTTGCCTCACAGAGTTAGATTTTGGAACTGTTATGTATAATGCCTTATTTAAGCCCTGGTTGCTAGACAGGTATAAGTATCCTCTAATGTTTATCTATATCATCTCACTTCAGTGTTGCTTCTGTCCCAATTCAATCATACTATTTTACTATTCATTATTCACTCACCCTAGATTATTTCTAGACTTACACATTTGCTTGAAAGGACTTACTGACATCAGCAATAACATCAGTAGGTTGAGCTGCTTCCCTTCAAGTTATTGCCCCTTGGCAGACCACCCTGGAAAACAAACCAAAAAGACCTACCAAGCTCACTAAGTAACTATATTTTGGGGTGCATTTTTCCAAGGCTTGAAATGAGACTGATGAAATCTATTCTTCCAAGACTGTTTTGTTCTCTGTTTGGTATTTCTGCTGGCACACTGTAAGACTGACAACTTTCACAGTCACAGCTGGAATGTATCCTTTCCTGGAAAGCCCCTGTGGGGTGTCACTGAAGTGTTGGCACACAGCCTGCCTGCCTGCATTGCATTCTTTGTAGTTTTGGGACTTTCCACATCCCCAGCATTTTTTTTTTTTTTGGAAGTTGCAGCCTAGCTGGTTAGCTTTTGGAAGTTGCAGCCTAGCTGGTTAGCTATCTTTATTTTTGCAATTTGTTTTATTAGCATATGTAGCTATTGAATACTTAATAATTTTGGCTGCTATTCATCTGGTGTTTCACTATCAATCCACTATGGCTGAGGTGGCTTACTTCTTGGCCAGTCATTGCTATGTGAGAAGGAAATCCATGTAGTACAGGGGCAGAACCTATAGCTATTAGAATGACAAAGTTTTTTCATCCCAGTTTTTTCATCTCAGTCTTTTCATATGTTGCTGGCCATCTTTCTCAATGCTTCCTTTAGTGTTCAGTTAGCTCACTCTTCTTGCAAGGCGTGAGAAAAGCCCGGGACAGGGAAACTCTACCCTGCCACCCCATCAGTCTTTCTTGCCAGCCTGAGGCAGACCTGCTCAAGCCAAGGGGAAGTGCGAGACATTCAGCCCCCCTTACCTGGCTGTGCACAACAGCGCAGATGACAGAAACTATTCCTTTTGGAAGAAAGAGCTGGAATTTTGCCACAGCTTCCAAGAAATGGCTGAGACTCTACAAGAGGAAGTGAAAACAAGAGGGTGGCTTGTGACCTGGAGCAGCTCAGTAACACAGGAGTGCATGCCTCCACAGTTGGCGATTCTCTTTTCTGAAAAAACAGGAAGCCTCAAACCTCCCCCTCTCTCTGTATGCAGCTGTCTAGGCTTCTTCTCTAACAGGTCCCCAGCTCCACTAGGAACTGCCGCAGCTCCGTCCTCTCTGCACACCCTCCCCCTGACCTACACAGCCATACAGTGTCTAGCACGATGTCTCACCTTGGTCACGTGAGAAGTGTCCTGGACCTCTTCATATTGGCCCAGGAGCCAGCACAGCTGGCTGCCCACATGCTCCTGGTACTCTTCTTTGTGGAGAAGGAGGCCCATCATAGCTGCCACAGCCCTGATGATGGCCTGCTTGAGCTGTACACAGGGGAGGCAGAAGACATTTGTTTGCTCCAAATGAAGCTCTGCTCTACGCCGCCACATCCCCCAGACACAATCTTCCCTCTACACAACCACTGTACCCAGAACGGCACTGCAGCGTTACAGCTGCTGCTCTGCGGCCACAAAGGCAGCCATTCTTACCTCCTCCTCTTCACAGGTCAGCCAGTTTCTGGTCACATAGCAGTACAACGGGAATGTTCTGTCACAAAACTGGGCTTCCGCCATTCGAGGAAAGGAGCATTTTGCCCAGTCTTGGAAGTAAAGAGTTACAGCTTTGGACCACGTTTCCAGAACTGCAGCAAAGAATGGGAGAAAGGTCACTATGTCAAGCATGCAGCAGGGAGAATCTCTTGTATTATCATGCCGGCCTGTCTCAAACTGCAGTCCCATGCTCGCCAGTGCTCAGCTCTGGAGCAGTTTTGGATTCTGGGGCAGGCGTGAAATGTTTTAAAATGTCTTCCTTGAAATGCTAAGCTGTTTCTCTCCTCCCTCTTCTCCTCCTTGTCCCCGCTAGCCCTTTTCCTCCTCCAAGGTTTGCCGCAGGAGGCTGAGTAGCAGAATTCCAACAACTCCATTCCTTTCCTGGGCACAGCAATCTCCCGAGCTTCAGACACTGTTTTGACATTGTGCCGACCTTTTGGAGCTAGAAGGGGCATGAGCTCACCCGAGGCTCAGAACCTGCTGTAACAGCTTGGGAGAGAAGAGCCTTGGATGTTGAGCACTGCTCGCTAAGTTCCCCTTCGCCCTGCATCGCAGTGGAGCCCTGGCACTAGGCTCTGACACTCACCACCACAGACAGCTTGCTTGATCCTGCTGTTATCTGCTTGATTCAGCATGATCAGCATGGCATCCCAGGTCGTTTCCACAAAAGGGATGCAGCTCAGAGCTGCAGAGAAGGGACAGGGCAGAGGGAAAGAGAACAACCTGCCGTCAGGGAGACTCTTGGGAGACTTTGGAGTCAAGCACTTTGCACCTCAGACAGGCAAGGGCTATGGGATGCCAGGCCACTTGGGACTATGTCAGAAGGGGAAGGGCAAGGGGGATTCAAGAGCTGCCACAGAAAGTGACTGGGCGGGTCGCGTGCGTGGCAGAGTGCCCTGCCAGGGTGCAAGCGTGCTGGCTGACCTTCCCCCAGAGGCATGGGAGCTGGGAAGCCCTTCAGGGTGGGACTGGAAGCACAGCAGAGCAGACCTCCACTAGGCTGGGTCTCTCTGCTGTCCCCTCCTTAGGGCACTTAGCTCCGGAGCTGAAGTCACAAGTCCCAGCTGCTCCCTCCCAGGCAGCGAAAGACACAGCAGGCACCACCTTGTAGCCCTCCTCTTCCACAACGGAATCCCTTCTCCCGCTGCTCAAACAACCCAGCATCAAAGCATGAAGCACAAGTTGCCGTACCATGGCTTGTGGCAAGTTTGCTGAGGGTAATAAAGACAGACTCCTCAGGGATTTTCTCCACAGGCTTCAGGTGACTCTGCAGCTCATCCATGACAAGTAGGAAGTGCGACTGGGCCAGGGACACCAGGATGTCACTCGCAGCTCTTTGCAATTCATCCGTTGCACCCTACAGAAAGACATGAAGGAAAACAATCAGCACGGGAAGGGCTGAGGTAGGTGGACACGTGGAAGTAGCCAACAATGGCTGTATGACTTCAGCTCTTCCTTTTCCCGTTGAAGGGAACAGGGAGAGAAGTCTCATTGCTCCAGAGAGATCCATCAGTGATCCAGATTTCTTCCCACCCTGTTTGGCAGTCAGCACTTTGAGCTGTTGGGGGAGCTCAGTAGCTCAGCAGTCCCAAACGTGTCTGGCAAGGGAGGAGTTTGCATGGTTTGCCCTTCTGTAGTATTGCTTCCTCCCCCTTGCCTCTGCGAGAGCAAGACAGTAAGAACAGAGAAGCTCCAAGAAGGCTCCAGCAACAAACAGTCTCCACACAGGAGGCCAGATGGGACATTTGGTGCCGCAGGAGAGGGACTGGCACTGTGCCCCGGCTCCTCCTCAAAGCAGGGTAAATGCACAAGACTGGTAATCCGACAGGCATTTAGAAGCAGCTGAGTTTCCACCTCCTTGCCCAGAGCCTTTGCCTTCAGGAGAGTCATGCTTGCTGCAGCACTCAGGGGCCTGCTTGCCCCAGCTCCAGCCAAAGCCTCAAGTAAACGTGCTGCACAGGGCAGCTGCTTCCAGTTCTGCGCCTGCTCAAGAACTGTGCTGGATATGGCCCTTTCCCTCAAGGAGTCAGCACCCCTGAGGACGAGTCTTCCATAAGAGGACCTGGGAACCGTCACTGGTTCTTAAGGCAAAGGGGAAATCTTTGGCATCCTAGAGCTTGCCGAAAAGCTGGGCTCTAGGCAGGATTCTCTGACTAGCTTCAAAGAGAACAAGCTTACCTGCACCACTCTCATGTCCCTTGAAGCCAGTGTTATTAACCGCCTTAGGAGACGACTCTCCAGATTGTCACCATCTTCCTGCAGGAGTCTCCCCAGTGTCCGGTAAGTTTCTACTCTATTACCCTGGGGACAAGTCAGAAAATGGAACATCTGAACTTCTTTCTCCTTGGTGTGCACAAAGTCTTAGAGCTCTGAGCACTTGTTCCATACAGCCTACAAAATGGCATCCCGCAGACAGCTCCATTCCCAGGGTCTAGTCATAGAAAGCAGCTGAGCAGCTGAAAACAGCTTCAGTGGAAAGGGCTTCAGGGACCGGAGGATCCACCTATTGCTATGGTAAGTATCTACTGGAGCTCAGAACTCAGCTGAGGTCTCCTGCTGGCTGGCAATAACAGCATTTCTGTGAGGTGGTGTTTGCCAGAGAGCACATTTTCTGTTTGCCAAGAGCACATCCCATGGCACCTGATGGGAGCCCGGCACGTTGGGAATCACAGCACTAGAATCCAGGCAGAATCCATGGACACTACCACCGCCTTAGCTCATCCTCCTGCAGTCGGCTTAGCAGAGAGGCCACAGAGGCAGCCAAGGTGCTGATGGCTGCAGGGAGGGACTCTGTCCCCCTGCCTCCATCCTCCGGCTCCACAGGACTCACCCGGGAAGTTGCTTTGGGCAAGCAACCTGGAAGGAAACAATGCGAGGATGACCCGCCCTCCGGTGCTAGCATCCGTTTGAGGGTCCCATGGCTCCCCGGCCTTCAGAGAAGTTCCTGCCCTCCATTCTGACACCAGGAGACCAGCTGTCTTGGAGCTGGTGGCTCTGTTAGCCAGCCAAGGGTGGGCGTATTGGAGCCACCAGAATCAGGAAGGCAGGCCCAATGTCTGCTGAGACAGCACCGAAGTTGTCTGCTGTGTGCTATGGAGCCACACAGCAGAGAAATGGCTCTGCACAGATTGCTTGCTTTCCCATTTTGCTATGGGATTTTGTGGGATTTTTGTGGGATTTTTCTTGGGTGAGAAGTTCACAGCAGGAGGACCCTGATGAGGATCAGGCAATTAGAAAACGAGCAGAGGACAATCCTGAATGTGAGGAGACCTGCAGACTTGACGTGCAGAACAGAGGAGCGGCCCTTACCCCTGAAGAATAGGAATCTCTTCATCTCGGAAGTAATTCCCACCAGGCAGCAACGCTCTCTCCAACGACCTCCTCGCAGGTGGAAGAGCAAGCCACTAAAGACCGCACCCGGACAGACCCCAGGCCAGGGGAGCCAAGGCTACTGTGACACCGGCGGGTGCTGTGCATACCTCACAAAGGTTTCCTGACCCCTGAGGCCTTATGTCTCATGCAGTCACTCACGCTGATGGAGAGCACCATATATGGCAACAGCCACGAGGGGGCTACATTCATTCCCAAGAAAGCCCTATTTTCCCCTGTGTCTCAGTCACTCGTATTTGGGTCTCTCTGCTAGAATGGTCAGGACTATGGGCTTTGTCTGAAGGTCTCTTCAGCCCTCCTTTTCTGTTCAATTAGCATTTTCCAGCAACCAGAGACGGAGTGGTCTCAAGTGGATTGACTGGCCCTTCTCTGTCTTTGTTTCCTGTCCTGATCTCCTCAGAAACAGATGCCATCACGTTGCCCCTGTGTGTGCTTGCGTAGGTCATTCTCTCTGCCTCATCCAACACATTTGCACTCGTTGTCCAACTAGAACAGAACGGGAAAGAAAATCGGAGACCTGCAAACTGTTAGCTCGTGAAACATGTCCTGAACAGAGGTGGTCTCTCTCATGAAGGAGAGAGTTCAGATGAGACCTGCAAGGCAAACCTAGCAAGTGCCTCTTTGTGAGAGACAGCAGAGACTTTACACAGAAGGCAGAGACTGGAAATCAGGACTGGTTAGTTAATTCCACTGCTCACACAATTCCTCAAGTTCGCTCACCAGAACGACCTTCTTGGCACTCCATGAACTGACGGGATTAGGTTCGAAGTTTCTCATTTATATTGTCTAGAGTTCCATTTCCGGGGCTGGCTAAGGAAACCTGTTTCTTTTCCTTTTTTTTTTTTTTTTTTTTTAATTTAGCAGTCAGTGCTACTTCATTATGATGGAATGGCATAACAGTCAGATGATAGGCAACATCATCCTCTTCTGCTTTTCTTCTTAGTGGTCTTTTTGTGGCACCTTGGAGCCCTTCTGAAAGAGCAGAAGCTGGTTGTGCTCTGCGCTGTGCAAATGACAAGCAAAGAGGTGGTCCCTAGCCTAAGGCACTTCCAGTCTCCACGCGTGCAGAGAGCCCACACATGGATGTGCGCAACGTGTTCATCCAAGGACTTTGAAGATGAAGGCTTTGCGAAGATTGTTAGCAATGAGAATCTAAAAGCAGTAAAGTGCATGGGAGAAATCATTCCTGTTTCGTTTCTTGCTCAACCCCTTCCTAGCCTCATCAGGACAGGCTGTTGGGGTCTCCCATCCCACAGGTGAATGCTGCTTACACGAGGCTGCTATATCAAACATAAGTGATGCGCTGAGGTTGGCTCTCTTTCCACCTGCTGTGTTTCATATGGAATACAGCAGGACTTGCTCTTTCAAAAACAGCCCTAGCGGTACTCCACTGTCTCACCTTCTTTCTAGTGACTGGCATTTTCTTGGTGCAATACAGGATGCGTGTGTGTGTGTGTGTGTGTGTGTGTGACACAGACAAGCACCCTGCTGAATAGAGGCTTGGGTGCTGAAAGTCCTTGTGTGCCTCTACTTCTGCAGCTACCTGCCCTCTTCCTGGCTTGCTCCCAGGTCCCATGCCTGCCAGAGCCCTTACTGGGTCCTCTGTCTTCCTCCCCCGAGCATCACTGAGCTTTCTCTATGGCTCAGGAGGGGCATCTCAGGGGACAAGGCCTTCCCTGTCAGCCCTTCCTTCACCATGGCCGGGGCTCTTTCACCACAGGGAGCAGCTGCTCACTGCTCTCCCTCACAGGTTTCTCAGAGAAGCCGGTCCTAGAAAGAACAGAAGAGGACTCCCACTACCTACTGGGAGTAAATACTTAAACTTCTCTGGGATTTTGTAATCCAAAGAGCAGGGATTCTCCTTCCTCTCCTTGCTTCTTCCTCAGGTTTTTCTTGGGCAAGCCCCCACTAAGGGTTCGGCAACACAAAAAACAGAGCCAAAGCACCCAGAAATGGCCAGAGGCTGCTCCTCCAGACTCTGGAGGATGAATCCCCATCTTGCCAGAAAACAACCCTCCCACAGACTCTGGAATCACACTCTGGAATCACTTGCCCACATCATGGTGTTCAAGGCTGGGTTAGGATTCACAGCGCTCTCTGCCTCCCTTCCCCCGTACAGACAGAGCTCAGACACACTGCAAGAACTGCAGGTGCGCAGGCACCACAACAGCCCTGCCTCAGCCGGGGGCTTGTCAAGAGGCCTCGGCCCCAAGGAAGCACTGCATACGCTTCTGTTCAACAAGCAATGCTTTATTTTTGTCAGCTGGTTGCGCTGGCTCTGTGGTAACACAGCCAACTCTCTGCACTGGCTGCCCTTTCCTTGCCTGTCGGGCCTTCCCACTGCTCACTTTCCTGGGGGAGGTGCACTCCGATGACCTCCTAGTTGGTCTGATCATTTCTCAGCTCTGGCCAGTTGTCGCTGAGGACTTGAGCTGCTGCCTGCTGCACGCTGGGATGCTGGTCTTGCTGCATCAACTGGAGAGCTGAAACAACACAGGCAGATGCATCAGTGACTGTCAAAGCCCAGGACAGACTGGTCATGCCTTCCCTGGCTCTCTGAGCAGAGCATCACTTGAGAAAGCTGCCAAGCCTTCCCTGGCCTCAGTCCTGGGAGAGGGTGGACTATGAACAGCTGGCTTTGCACATGGTCACTGCAAACCCGCAGCCTTCTGCGTGTATTCAGCGAGAGAAATTCTCTCCTGGGACCAACAGTCCCTCCATTAGGAGGCTTCCATGCCCTTAGAAGCAGAAAGGAGGCTTCTTCTACCTCAACAAGCTGGCCAGACCTGTGCAAACGCCTAGTTTCTCATGAGCCTGACAACTTTTCCCAGCTGTTATCCAAAAAACATTCTGAGTTTATCAGGCTTCTCTGTCTGGGCATGCAAGGGCACTGAGTTCATATTCGCCTGGCATAAAGTCATACCAAGGCCAAGGTTTGGGGAAGGACACCAGAGAGAAGGGGCAATGTAGGGCAGCAGAAGGTGATGATGTCTTTCCTGTCAAGGAAAGAGTGGAATGCAGGAGGGGCAATTGTAACCTGCCTATACTCAGAAGACTCATATCCTGCGCTCTCAGCCACCGGGCATTGGCGTTTTCCAGGATCACACCTACTCACACAATGCAAATGTGTAAACATCAGAACACTTCCCATGGCAGCCCCAATTCCCAGTCTAGTCTCTGACTCGTCTCGGACATTCACAATGGGCTCTGGGGAGCACAGGAATGTGCTAGATAGGAAACCAGCAGGGTCCCGCCTACGTTTAAGTTCCTAGGAAGACGCATGAAGCAGAGCTGAGAAAGGTGTGTGCCAGGGGCCAAGCCTCACCTGGAGCACTACTTCCAACATGTTTTTCCTACAGAGACTTCAGCCCCTTTAGAGCCCTTAGCTAATTCTTCCTGCTGCCACCCTCGTCAGGCAGGTGGCTCTTCCCACGCCATTGCAGAGAAAGTGGAGATGGCCCTTTGCTGCCTCGTGGAGGCAGGAGCAGAAGAGAACTGCCGCTTTGTCTCTCACCAGTTAATTTGATGGCTGCAGTCCGCATGCCCCAGCACGAGCTCCAGAAGTAGGTCCTGAAGGTGTCATAGACACTGTCCAGAAGCTCTGGGACGTTTCTGGCCTAGGGGAAAAGAGAGAGACAAAGGAGTTCTTTGGCTGAAAAGGTCCTTCCATTGACCCTCGGCGAGGAGAGTAGACGACCCAGGAAATCAAGGAAAGAGCAGGTGGCTGCAAGGCACAAACAGTTCCCCTCACTGCCGTGCCAGATCCCGCCCTACCACCTCTCTGAAGGGCACTCCACGCTCCAGGTCTCTGGGCCAGGGAAAGTCACTGCCACCAGTCAGTCTTAGGCTGGGCCGCAGCTTACTCACTAGGTGACTGCAGACAGTTTCCTGAAGCTCTTCAGCACTCTTCTTCACGTTCAGAGCAACGTGTGCCTGGAACTTCTGCAGGCCCAGCAATGGAGTGCAGAGCAGCAAAGTGCTTCGACAGGCCTGAAGAGGAGAGTTGCCCCAGCTCAGTCCTCCCTGGGCCCAGCCAGGTGCCTTTCAAGGGAACTCACTGAGCTGAGCGCTGCTGCCCTCCTTCAAGAAGAGGAGGTGTTTTGCTCAGTGCAATTTCCAGATAGGAGAGGGGAAGGATTGCAAGAGCAGGCATCGCTCCCCTGGCCTAGTACTTGGCACCCTGGAGACAGCAGCAGTGCCTGAGAGCTGTCGCCTGTGGGAGATGGCTGTTAGCTCACATCGCCTTGGGAGAAGGGCTGGATCTGAGGCAGCAGGAGCAGATAGGAAGGGACGTGGTCAACAAAGACTTGGAGGCAGGTCTGAGCCCTGACCACTGTGGGATGTGGAAAGACTGCCGGGCGCCTCAAGCCCCAAACCGTGTTGGAATAGGCTGAGCAAGGACACGTAGAGAGAATGTGCAGCTACGTAGAGAGCTGGCAGGAAGGGCGGATGCGCTCTGCTGTTGCCATGCATCGCTCTCCTTCTGAAGAAAGAAGTGAAATGTGGCTCTTACATTGCAAACCCCAGGATCTGGGTCCCAAAGGTGGAGCAGAATTCTGGCCCAGGTAGTTTTGACTTCTTCCCTGAGAAAAGATCTCCATTTCCTCTGGGCAGAGGAGGCCAGGATTCCATATAAGGTGAAGGCTGAGGACCGAACGACCGCCTCATCCTGCAAGCAAGAAAGCCCAACCGTCAGGTTGCTAACTAGGACCACAAAGCAAACCTCTCCTGACCAGCCAAATGCTTCCAGCCGAGCCCAGCGTCCTGAGCGATGGTTCTTCTCAATCTGTCCAAGGCCCAGGGATCAGGAGAAACCATTTCTCTGAAGGACACCCCAGGGGAAACAAGAGAGGGTTGCCGTGTGCCAACCCCTTCCTTGTGCCTTGCGCAGCTTCTCACGGCCTTGCCTCCTGAGCTCCTGGGCAGTGGGGCTTTTGGTGTCTGAGGTCCTCAGCAACGTTACGGGCGGCTGACACAGAGCCAGAAGCCTAGAAGCTCTTGGACTGCCAAGGAGTCCCGCTGAGGGACTCCCTCCCTTCGTGTCCAGACTTCCTTCACCACTCTCCAAGGGGAATCCAAAGATGACTAGCTCTGTGTGGCACTGGGGATCAGGAGACATCAGCCCAAGCCTCATCCTTCCTCTTCAGCCTTTTGCATGAACAACCCTTCTTCCCAGAAGCTAAAGAGTCCTCCCCTCCGCTTGTCCCCATCATACCTTTCAGATGACCTTACCAAGACTGCTGGGACACGAGATGCCTTTCACTTACAGCATCAAAGAAAGTTGTGGTATACAAGGCGATGTCCCTGAAGGTGATGCCAAGGCCCTTCTCTTTCAACTCTGCCACCACTTTTGCTAGCGCTGACAAGCTCTCCTCTGTGATGTGTGAAGAGGTGACATCCTTGATGACCCTCAGCAACACCTCCACAATGGCCGTCTTATGCTTTCTCAGCTGTCAAAGCAGAAGGCGTACAAGAGCTTCTCACTATCCCTACCTCTAACATCTCTTCTTTACCATTTCTCCCAAGAGCAGAATTTGCTGGAAACCATTGCAGAGCACCCCTTAGCCGAAGCCTACACACTCAGCCTCACAATACACCTTTGCAGCCAGAGGGATGTCCTAGAATGGCGCACGGTCTCAAGAAACACCAGCATTTCCCTTGTTGCCGCTCTGTCCAGTTTCTTTAAGCCTTGCGCAGCTCTTCACTAGGACCTTTCTAGTGCAGGGCTGCCTTTAGTGAGCAGCAATGTCATTCTCACCTTCTCAGGTGCTCCACTGGCCAGATTTCCCAGGCCTCTCACTGCCATCTGGCGGACAGTGCTGCTGGAGTCCTGTGATTTGTCCAGCAAGGCAGAGAGGACAGGCTGAAGCAGCTTCATTTCCTGAAGGAACTGGTGCTTCATCAGCTGGAAAAGAGCAACATGACCATTAGCACTGATACAGTGATCCTGAACACTCACCGCCTGTGAATAACAACATTCATGGATTCCAGCACGGACGGGAGGCATTCTGGCAGGGTCGTCCCGGAGAAAGACAAGTCACAGGCAGCAGTTTCCAAAGACTGCTGCCCTCAGCCCTTCCTTTCCCACCTTCTGCCTTACCTCAGCAAAGAAGGACGTTGCCGTGGTCCTCACGTTTGCCACTGGCGAGTCCAGCCACGGGAAGATAGCATTTACAACGGCCAGTGTGATTACGCCAGCTCGGAGCAGAACACTGCACACACAGCACAATAAGACAATGAGGCAACAGCCCATGGACTTCCACCAGTCAAGTGCTGTGATGCAGGTGGTCTTGCTCAGTAGCTCAGGACAGGCTCCCCAGGCAGACATGCCGGAGAGGTTCCCATTTAGCCCCTTGCTGGCTTAGAGTCACCCCCCAAGAGGGAAAGAAGACCTCCCGAAGGCTCTTACCTAGTCAGCAGACACATCCCCTCATGGTGAGTCTGGAGATTCTCAAGAAAAGCCCAGGTTCTCCGCTTCCTGAGAATCCCCGTCCATTTTTCATCAATGCACTTGCAGAGCACGATATCGAGTGCTTTGATGGAAAGCCTGATTTAAAAAACAATTGGAATCAGAGCGCTTGAAACTGTGCCCTGACCAGAACTAAAGCAGCTCAGCCACTTTCTGAGGTGCTCGTTATCTTGTTCCAAGCCCCACTGAACGATAGGCAAAGTAGCCCCTGCAAGCACACTTCATAGCCCGGAAGTGTGCCAAGCTGCCAGGAGACTGGCCTAGTCATCCGCTTTGATGCCCCCCAGCTCACTGCACACCTAGGGAACAACAGAAGCCTTGATTTTGCTGATGCTAGAACCTGAGGGTTCTTCTAGTCATCATCTGGAGGGAACTACCAGCAGACCATGGTCGGCATCTCTTTGCCCTGACCCTTGAGGAGCATGCGCATTTTCAGAATACCATTCCGTGCAAAAGATGCACACTGAGGCCCCCACAAAGTTGGGGAAATGGACAGTAATGGGCCAGAATGACCATTCGGTAGTTGCATCACCACTTGTAGGTACCTTGAACAGACCAGGACGAGTGAAACAGGAGGCCCAGCCCAGCCTGAGAGGGGCACTCAGTCATACAAGACCAAGAAATACTTTGTTCTCTACCATTTGCATGAGTAAAGTCTCTCAGGTTCCCCAAAAAGCTGGCATCCCAAGCTGCATTTGAACAGAGGTAAGAACCACCATGACAATCTGCCTCAACATCGAGGAAACAGGGCAGACCAAAGAGGTTCCTCCATGCCAAGAACAAACCTGACCTGGTGATGTAAACCAAAGCCAGCCCCCTCCATCTCTGCCCATTTTGCTCATCACCTGCAAGGATGGCTGTCTTCTCCACGCGCCACATGGACCAGCTTCTCCTCGACTCTTCCCGGGGACGAAGGCATCTCCTTTCCGAGCGTGTCGCTGATCTGCTTCATGAGCGTTGGAAATAACCACGGAAGCAAGAAGGATACTGCTTTCTGGGTCTGCAGAGCCGACACCAGCTCAAAGATGGCACAGGTCGCCTAAGAAGAAATGCCATCACAAACAATCGGTTGGAAAGAAGAGCTTTCCCCACCACTTGCCCTGCCTGCCTGCCTGCCTGCCTGCCTGCCTGCCTGGAATTCCCTGTCTGGATCTCTGACTTCTGCCGCAACCTCGAAGATCGGGAACAACAAGCTCTTGCAGCTTCTCACAGTGATAAAAACGAGGCTGACCTAGCAAAGCACACTGTGAGGCTTCTCCATGTGGATTTGCAAGTGCTTGTGTAACAAGACGATGCCCTAGCCCTAGCTTTCACTCAGCAGGATTCTCGGCGCAAGCAAGAGGGCACAGAAATGCGCCTGTCAGTTTACATACCGTGAGAGGTTCCAGAGCAGCCTCCTTGTTCTTCACGGCATCCTCAGGGCAGTTCCTGCTGCTGCTGCTGCTGCTGCTGCTGCTGGTTTCTGCCCTCTCGAGTCTCTCTGCTAGCAACTGGAGCACTTGGATTGCAAAGCAGCTTCTACCAAGGGTCCTCCACAACTCCGCTGTATCACTGGAAGTTGAACAGATGTTCCCCCTTGATCCCTTGTGTTCTTGCACCTACAACCCCTCAAAGACAGGTGCAATGCTCCCCCTGCCCAGCGTGGAGCTTTAGCAGCTCCGGTTCGTTGCAAATCTGTAAGCACGTCACCTTGCAACAGCCTCACTTTTCAGGGAGAAGAACAGCCTGCTGCTTGGTGGAATCCCTTCTAGCACAGTCAGGCTGTGTTACTGCAATGGAAGGGAAAGAGGAGTGGCACCTACCTGTCCATTGGCAGGTGTCTCTGCAGGAGGCTGTTGGTCACTGCCTCGGGGTGATAGCAGGCCAGGACAGACACTGCATCAAAGAGACTCTCTTTTAGGTTGTCCTGCTGGCAAGCTGGCAGATGGTCATAGATGACTGCCAGGACTTGGGGCACCTGCATGGAAGGCGGCAAGAAGAGGTTCAGCATGCAGGCTGAGCCCCCACGACTAGAAGCACACATTACCAATGGGCAAAAACTTCTCACGAAAGGAAGGCAAGCTTGCAGGCACGCTCAGAGATGACAACAAAACAGGCGCAGGCAGAGCAGAGAGAACCAGAAACACAGCGATAGGCCCTGGAATTGTGGGCCAATGAAGAAAGAGCAAGGAAGCAGACTGCATGAGCAAACATATCACAAAAGCCCAGCAGACCCACAGAATCACAGAATCACAGAATCACTGAGGTTGGAAGGGACCTCTGGAGATCATCTAGTCCAACCCCCCTGCTCAAGCAGGGTCACCTAGAGCACATTGCACAGGATTGCATCCAGGCGCATTTTGAATATCTCCAGAGAAGGAGACTCCACCACCTCTCGGGGCAACCTGTTCCAGTGCTCTGTCACCCTCACAGTGAAAAAGTTTTTCCTCATGTTAAGATGGAAGTGTCTGTGTTTCAGTTTGTGCCCGTTGCCTCGCGTCCTGTCGCTCGTCACCACTGAAAAGAGTCTGGCCCCATCCTCTCGACACCCTCCCTTCAGATACTTGTACACATTGATAAGATCTCCTCTCAGCCTTCTCTTCTCCAAGCTAAACAGGCCCAGCTCTCTCAGCCTTTCCTCGTAAGAGAGATGCTCCAGTCCCCTAATCGTCTTTGTGGCCCTTCGCTGGACTTGCTCCAGTAGTGCCACATCCCTCTTGTACTGGGGAGCCCAGAACTGGACGCAGTACTCTAGATGTGGCCTCACCAGGGCTGAGTAGAGGGGGAGAATCACCTCCCTCGACCTGCTGGCAACACTCTTCCTGATGCACCCCAGGATACCATTGGCCTTCTTGGCCACAAGGGCACATTGCTGCCTCATACTTAACTTGGTGTCCACCAGCACTCCCAGGTCCTTCTCAGCAGAGCTGCTTTCCAGCAGGTCAACCCCCAACCTGTCCTGGTGCATGGGGTTATTCCTCCCCAGGTGCAGGACCCTGCACTTCCCTTTGTTGAACTTCATGAGGTTCCTCTCCGCCCACCTCTCCAGCCTGTCCAAGTCTCTTTGAATGGCAGCACAGCCCTCTGGTGTATCCGCCACTCCTCCCAGTTTTGTATCGTTGGCAAACTTGCTGAGGGTGCACTCTGTGTCTTCATCCAGGTCACTGATGAATAAATTGAACAAGACTGGACCCAGTCCTGACCCCTGGGGGACACCGCTAGCTACAGGCCTCCAACTAGACTCTGCACTGCTGATCACAACTCTCTGAGCTCTGCCCTTCAGCCAGTTCTCAATCCACCTCACTGTCCACTCATCTAGCCCACACTTCCTGAGCTTCCCTATGAGGATGTTCTGGGAGACAGTGTCAAAAGCCTTGCTGAAGTCAAGGTAGACAACATCCACTGCTCTCCCCTCATCTACCCAGCCAGTCATTCCATCAGAGAAGGCTATCAGATTGGTTAGGCATGATTTCCCCTTGGTGAAGCCATGCTGACTACTCCTGATCACCTTCTTGTCCTCCACATGCTTGGAGATGGCCTCCAGGATGATCTGCTCCATCACCTTTCCAGGGATGGAGGTGAGGCTGACTGGCCTGTAGTTCCCTGGGTCCTCCTTCTTGCCCTTTTTAAAGACTGGGGTGACATTGGCTTTCTTCCAGTCCTCGGGCACCTCTCCTGTTCTCCATGACCTTTCAAAGATGATGGAGAGTGGCTTAGCAATAATGTCCGCCAGCTCCCTCAGCACTCGTGGGTGCATCCCATCAGGGCCCATGGATTTGTGGGTGTCAAGTTTGCTTAAGTGATCTCTAACCCACTCCTCCTCCACCAAGGGAAAGTCTTCCTCTCTCCAGACTTTCTCTCTTGCCACCAGGGTCTGGGGTTCCTGAGGGCTGGCCTTAGCAGTAAAGACTGAAGCAAAGGCGGCATTCAGTAACTCTGCCTTCTCTGCATCCTTCGTCACCAGGACACCCACCCCATTCAGCAAAGGGCCCACATTTTCCCTAGTCTTCCTCTTGCTGCTGATGTATTTGAAGAAGCCCTTCTTGTTGTCCTTGACATCTCTAGCCAGATTTAATTCCAAACGGGCCTTAGCCTTCCTCGTCGCATCCCTGCATACTCTGACAACATTCCTATATTCATCCCAAGTGGCCTGTCCCCCTTTCCACTTTCTGTAGACTTCCTTCTTCTGGTTGAGTTTTGCCAGGAGCTCCTTGCTCATCCATGCAGGTCTCCTACCTCCTTTGCTTGACTTCCTACTCATAGGGATGCACCGCTCTTGAGCCTGGAGGAGGTGATGTTTGAATATTAACCAACTCTCTTGAACACTCCTTCCTTCCAGGGCCCTCACCCATGGGATTCCTCCAAGTAGGTCCCTGAAGAGGACAAAGTTTGCTCTCCTAAAGTCCAGGGTTGCGATCCTACTTGGTGCCCTGCTGCCTCCTTGCAGGATCCTGAACTCCACCATCTCATGGTCACTGCAGCCAAGGCAGCCCCCAACCTTCACATCTTCCACCAGTCCTTCTTTGTTTGTTAGTACGAGGTCCAGCAGCACACCTCTCCTTGTTGGCTCCTCCACCACCTGTGTCAAGAAGTTGTCACCAATGCTCTGCAGGAACCTCCAGGACTGTTTGTGCCTAGCTGTGTTGTCTTTCCAGCAGATATCGGGGTGGTTGAAGTCCCCCATGAGAACCAGGGTCTGGGATTGTGAGGCTACTTCCAGCTGTCTGTAGAAGGCCTCATCAACTTCCTCTTCCTGATCAGGTGGCCTGTAGTAAACACCCACAACAGTGTCACCTCTATTAGCCTGCCCTTTGATCCTTACCCATAAGCTCTCGACTCGCTCTTCATCCACCCCTAGGCACAGCTCAATACATTCCAGTTGCTCTCTCACATAAAGAGCAACTCCACCACCTCGCTTTCCTGGCCTGTCTTTCCTAAAAAGCACGTAGCCATCCATGACAGCACTCCAGTCATGCGAGCTATCCCACCATGTCTCCGTAATGGCAATGAGATCATGGCCCTGCGACCGCACAGATATCTCTAGTTCTTCCTGTTTGTTCCCCAAGCTGCGTGCATTGGTGTACAGGCATTTCAGGGAGGTGATCGAGCATGCAGGTTTCCCAGGAGGGCTAAAAGAGGGTCCTCCATAGCCACATCCCATGCGCACTTCCCTGGCTGCATTCACCTGTTGGAGGCATCCTGACTTGAGCAGTCTTTTGCCAACTACCCTGTCACTATAACTCTCCCCTTCCCCCATCTTTCCTAGTTTAAAGCCCTCCTTACCAGGTTGGCCAACCTGTTGGCAAAGACCTGTGTGCCCCGCCTTGTGAGGTGGATCCCATCTCTCGCCATCAGTTGTCGATCTTCAAACAGGGTCCCATGGTCGTAGAAACCAAAACCCTGTTGCCAACACCAGCGGCGCAGCCAGTCGTTAACCTGGAAAGTCCGTCTCCTCCTCCTCTCATCCATCCCCCTCACTGGCAGGATTGAGGAGAAGGTGACCTGGGCTCCCAGACCCTTGACCACCATCCCCAGAGCTCTGAAATCCTGCTTGATGGTCTCCAGTTTGCCCTTGGTGTCATTGGCGCCCACATGGAAGAGCAGCAGTGGGTAATAGTCCGAAGCGTGGACAAGCCTTGGCAGTCTTTGCATGACATCTCTCACACGAGCCCCCGGCAGGCCACAAACCTCTCTAGACAAGGGGTCAGGTCTGCAGATAGATGCCTCTGTCCCCTGTAGCAGGGAGTCCCCCACAACAATCACCCGCCGCTTTTTCCGGGTGTTCCGGCAGGGCACAGGGTCTCTTGTCCCGGTTACTTCCCTGGCAGCCATGCCCATCTCCTCCTCATCCTGGAGGGCACTAAACCTGTTCTTCAGCTTCAGGTCTTCAGGAGGAGTAGGAGCCTTTCTCCTCCCACGAGCAGTGACCAGTTTCCAGCCTTCTTCTGTGATGTTATGATGTACCGTTTCACACGGCACAGAGCCCTCTGGCAACTCCACTGCTGCAGGGGGTTGGGACTCCTGGAGCTGTACAGTCTCCGAGAATACCCTGTCTATCTCTTGCTCTGCTTCTCGGATGCTGCGCAACCTACTGACCTCCTCCCGTAACTCCCTTACCTGACGACACAACTCGTCAACAGCAGCACACCTCCTGCAGGAGAGCTGGCTGCCAGCCCAGGCCTCCTGGAGAGGCCCCAAGCACTCCCTGCAGCCTGAGACCTGTAGAGCCGCATCTACTGTCAGAGGGTCAGTCTGGGTCCAAGCCTCTGACGCAGCAACTCCAACAGTCACTGGGGAACGCGCTGTGCGGCGTGTCACGACCATACTTGAGGAAACGTACACCACAGGGAACAGAAATGAAGGTCCCTTCGCACGTCCCTTCGCGCGCCCTTCTGCGCGAACTGCTGCGCAAACTGCTGCGTCTGTTCGCTGCCTCTGTTAGCTGCGCTCAGAGGCTGAGGAGAGGGAAACGCCCATCATCAGTATGCTGTCCTTCCCAGAGTAGACCCTGAGACACCAGTGGCCCTCTACAAGCCACGCTCCCGCCTCCTTTCTGTGCAAGGCTGGCACCGTCCACCCTCCAGTGCCCCCCCCCACACCCAGAGGGGCAGTGGAGAGCAGAGCAGAACACCGGAGAGAGGGGCAGGTCGTAGAAATGTGGGTCCTTCAGGTTTTCTTCTTCTTGAGACTGTATCAGGAACAGCTGGAGATTTTGCCCTAGAAGTGCTTGTCTCCGATTGAGAGCAGCTCATGGAGTAGGTTGCCAGGACTTCAGCTACACAGCTTCAGCAAGACACTCTTGGCTCTGCCCGCCAGATGCCTTTCTGCAGCCCACATCAGCTACGCGAGGGGTAGTGCAACAGCCCAATGTCAAAGTCCAAACTCCAAAGATAAAGCAAGGGTGTTTCACTTCTGGGAGTATTTCTCTTCCACGTTGCTCCAGAAAGATCCTCATCCACTTTCCGGCTGCATTTGCACAAGTGGGGCTGAAGGACAGCATGCTGCCCGAGACAGCCTTCATAAAGTCTCTCGCCTGCTCCAAGGGGAAGTACTGGCATGCAACCTGGAGAGCAAGAAGAACCAGGAGAAACAACATCACAAGTCTGCTTCCACTCTTACCAAGAAAGGACAAAAAAGAAACACACACACACACAGAGATTCACAGAAACGTTGTGGATGCTGTTGTTTTCCCCAGTGGGAGCACAAGAGACCATTATACTTCAAAGCCCTCTTCCTGCTTGCTAACAATGGAGGCCCCTTTGCAGAGGCCACCCTGAAAATGGAGAGCAAGCTTGGAAGTAAAGAAGAGAAAAGTGAGCGGAGCTTAGCCACCAGGTAGCCACAGCCCTGTCAGTTACCTTGGCAATTTTGGAGGATGTCTTCAGCAGAGACTCCGCATCTGTGGCACTTAGTTCATCGCAGAAGTGTTTCATCTCCTCTTTCTTCATGTGCATAAGCTCGGCTGAAAGAAACACAAGGGGGAAAGCATAGGCACATTTTGTGGAACTGAGCCTCCAGTCTAGAGACATTGATCAAGGAATACCCAGCTGGCGGCAGTGAAGTGCGCAGGTGAAGTGCAGCACCCTTCTGAACTCTGGAAGCAGCACTTCACGAGTCCAGCCATTGGATCTGGGCGTATGCCAGTCAGGACAAGCAGCCTGCCTTTGCTACAGCAGTTTCCAGAGTGTGCCTGCTGTCCACAGCTGTAGGCCTCACTGTTCTCCGCATCTCCAGCCCATATTCTAGCAGAGGTCACTCCGATCTCTGACAGGCAGGAAGCTCTCCACAGACTGGTCAGTGTGGACAGGTGATGCTGACCAAAGCTCACCCAAGAAGCCCAGCTGCATACCTCCCTTCTAATAGTTTCTAAAAGGGGACCGTTGCTTTGCAGAGCCAGAAAATGCTGCTTCTGTCCCTTGATTCCTGAGAACGTTGCCCTTAGACACAAATGCAGAAGGGCCCTCATTCCCCACAACAACTGGAAATGTCCCCGAGGTGGGGCTCCCCAAAGAACTTCCCCAGGCCTCCCTTGTCCTATGGCCGAGAGGAAAAGAATGACCAAGGTTTGGATGCAAGAAACTAGCAGAGTCTGCTGCCTAGTCCTCTTCTCTTCGGGCAAGGAAATGCCATCCCTGCATGTTGCCTCTGCTGCTAGGCAGTGGAGAGAGGGAAGAGGCACCTGAAAGAAGGAGGGGAATGGCTGTTCTTCTCACCTTGTGTAGAGAGAAGGCAGCTGATACAGTTGAGTGCCCACTGGCGGGACGTGACCAGGGAGTCGCAGCTGAGAGGCCCCAGCACTCCAATCAGGTAGCCAAGCTGCGCAAAAGTGCTTTCTCCCTGGTAAAAATCAAAAGAAGAAGAAAGTTCCCAGGCTACATGAGCGGCCCTTCAACCTTCTCCTTCTGGCGCTGAGTGCCGACCCACAGGGGAGCATCTGGATCAATAGAAGCTCAGCTTTATCCTCCTGGGAGTTTTTCAACGCTGAGACAGCTCCAAGCAAATCTCCCTTTGCAGACAAGAAGCAGAAGGGATTGAGGAGGAATGCCGTGTTTGTGGCCGATGGGCACTGAGGCTAGGGCAGAACTGCAGAGAAGGCCTCCTGGCTCGCCAAGTCTGCCCACACGTTTCTTCCCCTAGCTGCACTCCAGCTGCAGCCACAGAGCTTCCAAAGGCTTCTGGGAAGAGGGAGGCAATACTCACAGTGTCCGCAAATCTCTCCGCATAAGCCTTCATCAGCTGAGTGCAGACCTGAAGGGCCCTCTCTCTTTCCCACTCTTTCTCAGAATGGAGCCAGGTCTCTAGGAGCTGTTGGAAGACCACAGCTAGGTCACACGAGGCACCTTTTACGCACACACACATACACACATGCACACACACACACACACACACGCACACAGAGTCCTTTCCGATCTCCTGGCATTTCTGGCAGCTTCCCCAAGGAACAGCCCTGCATCCTTGGCCTGCCTCTTGACAAGAGAGGAGAGTTTCCCTTTCTCCTCTTTACTACTCACATGGAAGGTTTCCTCGAGCCAGGATGAGGTCAGGTCTTCTTCAAGAGTTGCCATGAGCTGACCAAGAGCTCCCAGGGATTGTCTATAGAGAGACTAAAAGCAGGAGAGAAGGCTTGGCAGGTGAGCTCCCATGGGGCCTCAAAACTCAGCCGGAGTGGCTGCCAGAATTCAGTGCAGCACTGAACACTCAGGGCAGCAGCGGGGCATTGGCAGCTACCTGCCCGTGCTGAGCATCCTTTGCTGCCTGCCCTTCCTCTTTGGTCTGCTCAAGGGGAGGCAGGGCAATTAGGCTTTGCGAGCACTGACGAAGGAGATGGCAGTTTTCCTCGTGGGTCAGAGACGGCTTGATCTTGCTGGCAGGAAACAAAAGAAAGACAACTCAGAAAGGAGACTTACCAAGATTAGCCCCAGGGCATCCAATGGCAGCTAGAGTTCATCTGAAGCTGGAGCCCCAAATCCCAACCCTGCGGTTCCTTGACAGGGAGCACTTCCGCCTGCTTCCATGGATTCTTGCCTCACTCACAAGCCACAGGAGAACATCAGACTCCCAGTGTACAGAGAGCTGGCAGCTCCCTTCCCTTCCCTCAGCCAGGCAGGCAGGCAGGCTGCCAGGCAGAAGCCTTTCCCTCACACCAGAAACACTCTCTTCCCCACCCTCCTCCAGTCTACAGCCCCAAGCCATCTCTCTCCAGACCTGGGCTCCAGTCACTCTGCCACATTCATGCCTTCCAGGAGCATACCAAGTGCTGACCATCGCCTCATCCCACACCACAGGCACCTCCTGACCCCACACTCGGCTCAACCGTGAAGCTTCAGTCAGCTCCTCTGCGGCACGCAGGAGAATACCCAACACACAGGAGGAAATGCCCTACCTCAAATGCTCAAGGGCAAGAATTGCCTTGCAATGCACAGGAGAAGCCAGACAGCCCACGGGCTCCTGCTCCTGTAGTTCACAGAGAGACGAGTACAGAGAGTTCAGCAGGTAGGGAAGAAGAGGGCCCTCCCTCAGCAAGAGGAACGGCCTCTTCTTCTACACTTGTGACACACACACACGGCCTTCCTGCACACTACTCCCTTGCAGAACTCTGCCCTAAGAGCACTTCACAGCTCCAGAGAGGACAGAGCCATTGCTCTTCCCAGGCATTGCCCACAAGGCGGCAGCCCAGAAGGGTCCTGGCATGCTGGGCACTAGGCTTCAGAAGCGCCCAAGTTTGCCCAGGGTCTTTCACAACCAGCAGAGAACATTGCATCTCTGAGGAAACGTTTGCGCGTCTCATTGCACAAACAGCAGCTCTTTGGCAGCACAGCCTCCCTCGCGCCATGTCACTCACCAGCAGAATGGCAAGCAGCACCCTTTTGGCAGAGGAATTAAAGCTCTTCGCGTTGCTGGCACCTCGAATGGCACAGCTGACTTCTGTGACACTCTGGATGAGGGCCAGCTTGAGCTCTACGTCCTGAGGCCCGGGAGAGAAAAACAAGATGACACCCATGAGGAGCTGTTCAAAGGACCAAAGGGCAAAACGCTAACACGAGCGCCAAAGAAGAATTAAGCCAGGGCCAAAGCCGTCCGCAAATAGTGGCATACGGGGGAGAAACGGCATCCTCCAGAAGCCTCAGCGCCCTGAGCTCTGGGTCTATTTCAGAGGCAGGAGATGTCCCCTCGGGTCCTAGGAGGAAGTGGCCTGGCCAGCTTCTTACCCAAAAGAGAGCCCCCGCACTCCAGCCTAAAACAGTGGGGAAGCAAATCTGCTTGCGCTTCGAATCTCTGGCATGTCAGACAAGCCGCCCAGAACACAAAGAGCAGCAGCAATGACAGAGGGGTATGAAAAGGGGATACAGTGACAGGTTTGAAAGCGGAGGTTCAGGGCTCTTCCTGAGAGGGGATCTTTCCAGGCAGACACTCTGTGTCAGTAGGCTGCGGCTCAGAGGAGGGCTGGAGCTGGCTCTAAACTGATAGCTCGAACAATGAGCATTCTGAGCGCCTACCTGAGGGCTGCTCCTGTACTGGCGCAGGATGTTTTCCACGATGACCGTCTCGACTCGGGAACAAAGCAGGTGTTTGGGAGCGTGCAGAGCTATCTGGCTGTAGGCTAGCATGAGAGGAGCGCACATCTTTGCTCTTTTCGCCTTTTGGTTCTCCTGGACAGTTGGAACAGCCATCAGGAATCAGTCCAACCTCTTGGCTTTCCCTCAGCCTTTCCACTTGCTTCTCATTGAGAAACTGCCTCCAGACCCGTACGAGCTTGCCATTTCCACCCACCCTTGCCAAAGCATTTCCTCCAGGAGTTCCTCAAAGCCTCTCTTAACTCTCTGGGGAAGAGAGCTGTTCTCCCTCACACTAGCTGGAGCTCTTAGGCAAAGGAGGGCTGAAGAAGGGCAGAACCTCCTTCCTTGACAGCCCTGCGAGTCTGATCACTGCCCATTGACCCTTCCTCTTTCCCCTTTGCCAGCTGACTTGCAGTCAGGCTCAACACTGTTCCCAGGGCCGTTTGCTGATGTTGCCCCCAGTGGGGAGCTTTCACCCATGCCTGGGTAAACATGCTCCTTCCTGAAGATGCCTGAAGGAGCAGAACTGCAGGGTATAGGCTTCAGGCAGGTCTTACACAAGCAAACAGAGGCAAGAGAAGAAGGAAAACCTACTTCCCTTACCTCCCGGAAGGTGAGGACCCTAGAAAGTCTGCTTTCCTGCCCAGCAGCATCAAACTCTTGGACTGCTGTCAAGGCGAGGTCAAGGTGGCTCTCAGCAGAGCATGCTAGCACAGAGATTGGTCCCTGCAACACAGTGAAGAGTAAGTCGGTTTGCATCACACACATTCGTGCCTTGCCAGCTCCAGTGGCCAAGCAGGATATTGCCTGGGGGAATCAGCAACCAAAAGCCCCAAATGAAGCCCCACCAGAAGGTGGAGTCCGGCAAGGAGAGCCAAGCTCCCCGGGGGAAGACTGGAGAAAGCAGGAAGAGGAAGAGAATGCCCACCTCTCTCTCAGAAGCTTCCAAAGAGCTGATTCCTTCCAAATACTTCTGCATCTGCTCTTGAACGTAACTGACATTCTGAGAAGCTGCCAGTGCTGTCCCCACAGCCTTATACAGGAAACTCTGAAAGAGAAGAGGCCAGCCCCTCTGTCATTGCTGCAGAAGCGGACCATTCAGGTACCGCTCCATCTCAAAGGGCCAAGACACAGGCAAGCGTGCAAGAATATAGAACCAGTCCATTCTTTAGCCCACTCCAGTGACCAGCTCTATACTGAGAATTAAAATAATAGTAATAATACTAGTAATAATAAGCTTGTCCTCCTAGGGTTAGTATTAGGGTTAGGGTTGAGAGAAGGAGAAAGTGTAGAGGCACCGTGGGTGTGGGTCTCAAAAGGGGCTGCCAAAGGAAGGTGTTTGCTGCCAAGGGACCCATCCTGCGAGGACTTTCTTGTCGTTGCCAGAAATCAAGGCTCTTCATGTCTGCAGTGGCCAGAAAAATGCTTGTACTCTTACGGTCAGGGTTAGGAGAGTAGGTATTTTGTGAAGCTGCTACTCTCTGCCAGTGTTTGGCAATTTGTCGGTTAAATGGTACCCTGACTAGGATGTTTTGGTTTCTGTGGGGAGGATTGTGCAAGGCTCACTGTTAGTCTCGAGTTTACTAAAACACAGGGCACTCACAGAACCTTGAATTCACTTTCTTCTACTTGTGACATCTAATGGGTCTCCTCCACTTGCCCTCACACAGATGTTTGAGGTTTTTAAGATGTCCCAACTAGACTTCAGTTCTAAACAGCACGGATTTCTCTTAGATCCTATGTCACATCTCCAGGCCCACTTGGATGTCTTCCCCTGGGGCATGGCACCAGATGCTGGCAACTCAGTCCCTCAATACAAGTCAGTACAAGTCCAAGTAATTTTTGGACATGGGAATCATAGACTCACCAGCTTCCTGGGCAGGTTGTTATCTTTTCCAACGACTTCTCTGATGAATGACAGAGCTGCAGAGAACTGTTCAAATCCACATGTGGGACTCAGGTCGAATATGATGGGCACTGAGGCAGTTATGGCATCACAGAAGAAAGGCACTTTGTCTATATCTATGTCGTTTTCATCTGCAGAAATTGATGCCGACTCCACAAATACAAGGATTTCTGTTTTGTCTGAAAAAAAAAACAAAACAGCAACCCAAAAATGAAACACATATAGTTAAGGAATTTCACTGCTTTGATTCATAAACACCTTTGGCTGTTGTGACAAACAGCGAATAAGAGGTCTCTTTCTATTGACCCTTTTATCTGATGACTCTATAACAAACCAGTACAATTCACCTTTCATTACGGTTTTGATCCAGGAGGTAAAGCCTTTCCTTGTGCATTCAAGAAGTTCTCTCAAGAAGTCCAGAACACCTTGTGTAAGGTTGCTCAAACTATTTTTCACCTTCATTAAGTCCTGGGTTATATAATCAAGTCTCTTATGCCTGAATTCCTGTTCTTCCTGCAAAAAGACCCAAGACATACTGATATGTGTCCTTTGAGAAGAGAACAAGGAAGGTAAACTTTGCCTCCTCCATCAACACCCCACTTCAAGCTAGACACAGCACATCAAAATTTCAATAACTATTCAGGGGCTTTTCCAAAGGGCCATCTCCCCAGAGACTTCTATTCCTCTCATTCAATCTATTTCTTAAACCCAGGCTGGTTATTTCACTACAGGTCCCTACAGCAGGGCCACAGAGTCAGGGTATAAAACTTCGCAGAAGTCTGTAGTGACATCTGTGTTTAAGTCTTGATTACCAAAAGGACTTTACCACACAATTTACAAGGCCTGCTCCAATTTTTAATTTCTGGGGAAACCCATCCAAAAAATGGAAAGCTATCTGAAGTACAAACAGTTACAGAACCCACACAGTACCCCATCATTGGGGTGCCCCATACTCTAATAAAAAGATTATGACAATATAACATTTTGGGCTTTACAGGACAGAGAAACCGGGCTTGGAGGACACCTGCAAAAAAGAAATTATAGGAGCTGATAGAGGATATTGGGTTGCGGTCTGGTATTTAGCTCCTGAAGTGTTTAACTCCTGGTTCTACTAAAAACTCTCCATGGAGACTGGGGAAGATACCAATTACCTGTCTATTCCAAATCACTCAAGTCAGGATTTAGTTGCTGACACATAGATGTCTGCATGCATTAGCCTCACACAGTTGCCTCAGATACCCTTGAGTGTCCCTAATGGCACTGGGAGCTCATTTTTGGACAACCAGGAATCTGATTAAGGGTAAGCTGATTCACATTCCTGACTCCACTTTCTCCACTGACTATAAAGGAGGCTGCAAAAACAGTGAGATTTATATTCCTGAAGAAAAATCCCACTCATTGTGTCCAGTATTAGTTAGTTAAGTCATGCAAATGCAGAAGTACCCCATGTGGTGGAGCGCAACTACCCCCGGCCCCCTTATCTCGGGCCCAGCTGACCACAAATAACTGACAGCACCCAGTGCAGACCAGGCAATACTGGTTGCAACTGGTGAGGCCAGAAGCAGGCATGAGATCAGCAAAAAGGGTATATTTTCCCCAAGAGGGCATGAGGTCAGCAAAAAAGGTATATCTCCACACCAAATGTCGTATGACCATGAGTCAAACTCCGTGCCCATAAATAGCGCTGCATCCTAGAGCCCACTGAGCTCTCCTGCACGGCAGCAGGCTGCACAGTGGTGAATCTCCCCTTGAGTTGGGACGCCTCTCAAGGTTAATCTCCGGGAGTTAAGAGAACCTCTTACAAGAAACTGTTGGAGAGGTAAGAAACTGAGACTCAGGCAATAACAGATATGCAGTAAGATTTGCTTGCTATGACTACACTGTATCTTCAGTAAATTTGTTTGCAATAAACTCTAGAGTTAATACCCCCCACCCTGTGACACCCCATTCAGACCTGCCAATACAGATGCCACAAGAACACTCAACACAAGCCAGACATCCATGCGTGTCCTACATACATATTTCGTTAGGTCACTGAGAGTCTGGAAATCTCCATCAAGCTCAAGTATCTTCCACAGTTCATCAATCATCTTGGCAGTGCTCACCACTGTAGATAGGCTGAGGTAGTTTTTAATCTCCTCCACTGCAGCATCTGCCCAAGTAGCTTTTCCATTCCCTTTCCCTTCACTCATCTCCATGATTTCAAACTCCTTTTTGAGTTCACTCTCATTTGCTAACTGCTTCTCATACTGGCTCTGCATAGTCTCAAGGGTGATGGAAAAGTCTCAAGGTCTCTAAGACTGTGGGCTATAAATGTTTTCTTGCACATCCTCTATCAAGAGATTTATCCCTTCAGGGACTGTGGCCTTCTTTTGCTCTGCTTTTAGCTTCCACAGTCTCTGGAAAGAATGGCTTTCCTCTAAGATATGAAGTTTTTTCATCATGTCACTGTATTTAGCAAGGGAGTGCAATTCAGGAATATTGTTCTTCTTGCCATTCACAGAGAAGTTGCTTACAGACATCTGATCCTTAAAGCTTTCTTCATTTCTGGTGCTTTTCTCCACAACAATTTTATCCACTAAACAAGGTGGGAACAAAAGATGTACTCATAATAAATGCACCTCTCCAGACAGAAAGACATTTTCCCTCTAAGCATGGATATATCCTGAACCTGACTAAAACCAAAGAGGTTATCCTGTGGAGAAGTGGGGATGGCTGGGTGATGGTGGTATGAGTGTGTGTGGGCACGTGTGTGTGGCAAAGTTCTTGAGGACGAACTGGAACTAAGACCGACACTAAAAGAAATGGGGATAAAATCAACTGCTCCCTGTTAAGAAGGTTTCTTTATTTTGGGAGGAGGAAGGAAGGCTTTGAACTATGGCCTCAAAATTGTGATGGTGTCTGAATTGTTCAAAAAAAATTGGCCCTGAAATAGAGGTTGAGGACACTTACCCCACTGTCTAGCCCACCCCAGCTGGGGAATCACCTCTACTGGTTATTGCACCCAATTCAAGAGCTTGGACATGGCTGTCCCACTGCCCAGGGAGAAGAGCTTGCTGGGTGGGTCTTCCCAATCAGTAAACATTTCTGCCTGCTTGATGCTTGTTCCTATCTCTTCAGGTCCCAAACCCTGTCTCAACTTGGTTGTCTTGTCTGAAATATACTTTTTCCTCCACAAGCTTTTGCAAAAGCAAATAATCCAACCTTACCTTTCCCTTAGAAAAATGAATTACCTAGCCCTGTTTAGTTTTCTTCCTTGAAACTGATTTTCCCATACTCATTCCCTGTGTAGACTCCTACCAGATTTTTCCCATTTTGTTTTTCCTGAAGAGCTCCCTGCTCACACTCACCCTCCCAGCTACTGCTTGGCACTAGACAATCATGGAACACCATCTCCTGGAGGATTTGCTACCAGCTTTTTACTTTAGGAGACAGCCTCCCATTCAAGAACCACACAAGCAACTCCATTCTCCCAAACAGAATGGGATGGTACCTCTTATCACATTCTCTATGCTGCAGCACAGATGCAAAAATGAGCATCTTTGTCTTTTCTGCTCTTCCAATTGCTCATACTCCTGCCTCCTAATTTTCAGCACTGCTGTTATATCATTGGAGAAAGAGGAATCTAGGGGGAAAAAAAAGGCCCAGGCCCAGGACCAGGCCCAAACCCCAGTGTTTTTCAGTAAACCACTTAGAGAGAGAGTAGCTACTGGGAACAACCCCTGCCATAAAAAAATTGCATGCTTGAGTTTGCATAAAGGCCATGTCACTTAATCTAAAAAAGAACAGTATCATCCCAGAGTGGTGCTGATGTGACCACTGCAAAAGACACACAGGTGAAGTTTATTATTGCAGAAGAATCTGAAAGAATTCATCTCTTCATCCAGGTTTTTAATAAAATGTAGGTGGATTTTGCAACTGGCCTGTGACCTTGAAAGCTATTGTGTAACCAGCACAAATAGCAACAGAAAAACAAAACCTGTACAAGTACTAGCCTTGAAATAAATCCCCAAAACACTGGAATATTTTAACTATTGACTGTATAAAAGAACAGCAGTGCTTTCTGTCCATCCTAGTGTTAACAGGGCTTAAAAAATGTGGCTATATTCAACTTGTAGATTTTTTGCCTTCATGGTTGTTCTGTTCCAGAGAATTTTTTGTTTTCCTTGCATTTAGATATCTTTCCAATAGATGTATTTTCTATTGGCCCTGTTGCACAAGAAAACACATTACACAGAACTACTGTTTGGTGAAAATAAATCTGGAAACTGTGAGTTTATCACAGATGCACAGTATCTTCTCAAACAGTGCTTGATGCTCTAAAATGTCAGACAGTATATTGCAGGGGATGTCTCCTGAAAAAAACTGATGCCTTAAAAAGCAGAAGAATTTGGAAAACTGGGAGAACAGGGATTTTGCTTCTCCACTGATCTGTTTTTGAAACCTGTGCTCTGATTTTTCTGTAAAATAGATGAAGCCTAGTGAAAGACTGAACAGGGCTTTCAAAAGAAGCAGGTTCCCCACTGGACTTCTTTTTAACACAAATCCTAAGGAAGAGTTAGCAACTTCTCACCACCTGGTCTCCAGACCCTGGATAGCAAGGGAATCTGTTATACCCGCCTGTATGGAGTACACCGGTTTGTTTCTTTTTCTAATTAAGTTGCCAAAATCAACATATGGGAAAAATTAAATTTTGTTTCAAGTCAGTGTAAAATGGCATTTTCCAATTGCCTTATGAACACAAAAAACAAAACTTACCTTTAGGGGACTGAAATATCTGTTAGCCTGAAACATCTGGCATAGTGCACCTGAGATGTTGCATCCAAGTTTGGACACCCTAATTCAAGAGGTATTTGAGGTATTCAAGAGGCCAGTGAAGGGCTCCTAAGATGGGCAGGGGACTGGGGACTATAAGAGGCTGGGCTGACTTAGTCTGATGAAAAAGTGACTCAAGGACAATCCAATAGCTGCCCACAAAACTCTGAATGGCAATTACAAAGTCACATTTTTCCTGACAGTACCAGACAATATAACAATGGGCAACAGCCACAAAGTGTGGTTTGTGATGTTCAGGTTGGATATCAGGAGAAAATTCCACTACAGTTCTGGGACAGGTCACCAGAGAGGTGGTGGTGGGGAATCTTCATCCTTGGAGGCTTCCAAGACTTAGCTAGACAAAGCTGCAGGCACCAAGTACAGGAGTTGACTCCTGCTTCAAGCATTAGACAGACCTCTGGGGGTCCAACAGAACTAGCACGTCTAGGATCATGCTTAAATTTCAGAGAGCAATTTTTTTTATTATCCTTCATTTTGAAAACAAAGCACTTCCCCTGAATGTGCAACAAAACACCATTTCAATTGGAAAAAGAAACTGAGATGTTTCTTAGTTTCTGAAATGAAACATCATTTTTCCAAGATGTGGGAGTGTTTTTCCTCTTCCATTTTTTGTTGGCAACAAACTTGGCAGGTTTCTGTGAACAGAGTTGGTGAATACTCACATTCCCTTCTAGCAAAACAAGGACTTGACCACTCAGGTCCATAACTGAACTATTTAGTGAGGGATTTTAGTGAGATGGGCATCACATGCTGCCTGGCTTTCAGAGCCCCTCAAAGCTCACTTCCAAAACAAGAATTTCAAAAAGCCACTCAGTGGGAAACTCACTGACAGCAGAAAAATCACAGATGACAGAAGATCCGAGCAGCTCTGTTAGAACTGGGCACATGCTCTCATCAAATTCGTCCACATTTTCCAACCTGCTCACATTCTCAGAGCATATTTTCTCAATGACAGCAGAAAGCACTTTCCCAACCGTTGACCTGTCCATTGTGAGGACTTCAGATACCATTTGTCCTAACACAGCCTCCTGGAAGGACAAGAAATTTCTCTTCTTAGGGGTAAATGGGCTTAGCAGAACTTACATCTTTACAGAAAATGCCTCTCCCGCTCCATTAACTCAACACAGGCCAAATAAGCACAGCTAGCAAAGTGGGACAACTCAGTGCGGCAGGACATAGAAACTCCCAGCTGAGCAAGAAAGAATGGTGGTCCTTAGACAGGAACTCCATACCTCACTTTTCTCAAAGCAATCTGTAAAGCAGTTCTCCAGATTTGTATCCCAGTGCTTGTCCTTCTTGTCCTGAATGCCAAGTAGAAGTCCAGAAGGTGTCTGCCATCCACCTACAGCAAGGAAGTGTTTAAGCTGCAGCTGCTTTCTGGGGCAGAGTTGGAGTTGGGGCAGAGTGGTGGAAGAGTTACTCTCTTTTACACCAGCAAGGAACTGGTTACTTCAGCGCCTATTCTCCAAACAGTGAATAGGGCAAAACAGAGCATTCTGAAGGCAGGAGCAGTATGAGCGTCACCTGCCTGGAGTTAAGCAACCACCCTAACTTACATTCTTCAGCCACTCTTCAACCATGCTGTATATCAGTTTTTGCCATTTCTGGGTTCACTCCACACAGAGCATCTCAAACAAAAACAGCTCATGCCACACCTACAGAGGAAAAGCAAACCCAGTCAGCTGGTCCTCATGGTATAGACATACCTACCAGCATGGATGGTTACCCCTTCAGCTGGTTCTGCCTACTCACATCAATTTTTTCCAGGAAGCGTGCCTTTTCATTTCAGTGCCTCCAACAGGTGAATGCAGCCAGGGAAGTGCGCATGGGATGTGGCTATGGAGGACCCTCTTTTACCCCTCCTGGGAAACCTGCACGCTCGATCACCTCCCTGAAATGCCTGTACACCAATGCACGCAGCTTGGGGAACAAACAGGAAGAACTAGAGATATGTGTGCGGTCGCAGGGCCATGATCTCATTGCCATTACAGAGACATGGTGGGATAGCTCGCGTGACTGGAGTGCTGTCATGGATGGCTACGTGCTTTTTAGGAAAGACAGGCCAGGAAAGCGAGGTGGTGGAGTTGCTCTTTATGTGAGAGAGCAACTGGAATGTATTGAGCTGTGCCTAGGGGTGGATGAAGAGCGAGTCGAGAGCTTATGGGTAAGGATCAAAGGGCAGGCTAGCATGAGTGACACTGTTGTGGGTGTTTACTACAGGTCACCTGATCAGGAAGAGGAAGTCGATGAGGCCTTCTACAGACAGCTGGAAGTAGCCTCACGATCCCAGACCCTGGTTCTCATGGGGGACTTCAACCACCCTAATATCTGCTGGAGAGACAACACAGCTAGGCACAAACAGTCCTGGAGGTTCCTGCAGAGCATTGGTGACAACTTCTTGACACAGGTGGTGGAGGAGCCAACAAGGAGAGGTGTGCTGCTGGACCTCGTACTAACAAACAAAGAAGGACTGGTGGAAGATGTGAAGGCTGGGGGCAGCCTTGGCTGCAGTGACCACGAGATGGTGGAGTTCAGGATCCTGCGAGGAGGCAGCAGGGCACTAAGTAGGATCGCAACCCTAGACTTCAGGAGAGCAAACTTTGGCCTCTTCAGGGACCTACTTGGAGGAATCCCATGGGTTAGGGCCCTAGAAGGAAGGGGCGTTCAAGAGAGCTGGTTAATATTCAAGCATCATTCCTCCAGGCTCAAGAGCGGTGCATCCCTATGAGTAGGAAGTCAAGCAAAGGAGGCAGGAGACCTGCATGGATGAGCAAGGAGCTCCTGGCAAAACTCAACCAGAAGAAGGAAGTCTACAGAAAGTGGAAAGGGGGACAGGCCACTTGGGAGGAATATAGGAACGTTGTCAGAGTATGCAGGGATGCGACGAGGAAGGCCAAGGCCCGTTTGGAATTAAATCTGGTGAGAGATGTCAAAGACAACAAGAAGGGCTTCTGCAAATACATCAGTAGCAAGAGGAACTAGGGAAAATGTGGAGCCTTTGCTGAATGGGGTGGGTGCCCTGGTGATGAAGGATGCAGAGAAGGCAGAGTTACTGAATGCCGCCTTTGCTTCAGTCTTTACTGCTAAGGCCAGCCCTCAGGAATCCCAGACCCTGGAGGCAAAAGAGAAAGTCTGGAGAAAGGAAGACTTTCCCTTGGTTGAGGAGGATCGGGTTAGAGATCATTTAGGCAAACCTGACACCCACAAATCCATGGGCCCCGATGGGACGCACCCACAAGTGCTGAGGGAGCTGGCGGACGTCATTGCTAAGCCACTCTCCATCATCTTTGAAAGGTCATGGAGAAGAGGAGAGGTGTCTGAAGACTGGAAGAAAGCCAATGTCACCCCAGTCTTCAAAAAGGGCAAGAAGGAAGACCAAAGAAACTACAGGCCAGTCAGCCTCACCTCCATCCCTGGAAAGGTGATGGAGCAGCTCATCCTGGAGGCCATCTCCAAGCATGTGGAGGAAAAGAAGGTGATCAGGAGTAGTCATCATGGCTTCACCAAGGGGAAATTATGCCTAACCAATCTGATAGCCTTCTCTGATGGAATGACTGGCTGGGTAGATGAGGGGAGAGCAGTGGATGTTGTCTACCTTGACTTCAGCAAGGCTTTTGACACTGTCTCCCAGAACATCCTCATAGGGAAGCTCAGGAAGTGTGGGCTAGATGAGTGGACAGTGAGGTGGATTGAGAACTGGCTGAAGGGCAGAGCTCAGAGAGTTGTGATCAGCAGTGCAGAGTCTAGTTGGAGGCCTGTAGCTAGCGGTGTCCCCCAGGGGTCAGGACTGGGTCCAGTCTTGTTCAATTTATTCATCAGTGACCTGGATGAAGACACAGAGTGCACCCTCAGCAAGTTTGCCAACGATACAAAACTGGGAGGAGTGGCGGATACACCAGAGGGCTGTGCTGCCATTCAAAGAGACTTGGACAGGCTGGAGAGGTGGGCGGAGAGGAACCTCATGAAGTTCAACAAAGGGAAGTGCAGGGTCCTGCACTTAGGGAGGAATAACCCCATGCACCAGGACAGGTTGGGGGTTGACCTGCTGGAAAGCAGCTCTGCGGAGAAGGACCTGGGAGTGCTGGTGGACACCAAGTTAAGCATGAGGCAGCAATGTGCCCTTGTGGCCAAGAAGGCCAATGGTATCCTGGGGTGCATCAGGAAGAGTGTTGCCAGCAGGTCGAGGCAGGTGATCCTCCCCCTCTCCTCAGCCCTGGTGAGGCCACATCTGGAGTACTGCGTCCAGTTCTGGGCTCCCCAGTACAAGAGGGATGTGGCACTACTGGAGCAAGTCCAGCGAAGGGCCACAAAGATGATTAGGGGACTGGAGCATCTCTCTTATGAGGAAAGACTGAGAGAGCTGGGCCTGTTTAGCCTGGAGAAGAGAAGGCTGAGAGGAGATCTTATCAACGTGTACAAGTATCTGAAGGGAGGGTGTCGAGAGGATGGGACCAGACTCTTCTCAGTGGTGCCGAGCGACAGGACGCGAGGCAACGGGCACAAACTGAAACACAGACACTTCCATCTGAACATGAGGAAAAACTTTTTCACTGTGAGGGTGACAGAGCATTGGAACAGGTTGCCCAGAGAGGTTGTGGAGTCTCCTTCTCTGGAGATATTCAAAACGCGCCTGGATGCAATCCTGTGCAATGTGCTCTAGGTGACCCTGCTTGAGCAGGGGAGTTGGACTAGATGATCTCCAGAGGTCCCTTCCAACCTCAGCAATTCTGTGATTCTGTGATTCTGTGATTCCTATCTCACTCAAAGTTCTCTGTGCAGCCCTGCCCCATTAAGAAGGTTGAATACTCATCCTTGCTTGCATTTCCCAACTGGTGATCTCAAAGGGATGCTGTGCCCACACTGGGCTCTGAGAGCATTTTTAAGGTGAAAGAGAAGTGTCGCTCTGACAATACCATTGGGCTGCTTGTACTCTGAAGGGATTTCCATGGGCCCATGTCCACTCAATATCCAGTTCTTTTATGTCTTCAGGACAATTCTAGGAACTTTTCCTTCAACTTTGTCTTGTTTATCACTATCATCGTGGCAAATATATTAATGGCATGAAATCAGTATTGCTTATTTTTCCTCTACCATATAAAACTAACAAAATTGTAAAAGTTGAGATATGATCTGTTTCTTTCCCATGGAAGAAATCTATTGCAAGGGAACAGTTCAGAGAAAGCCAATATTTATCAAAAGACAGTTTAGTTTTGTTTTATTTGACAATAAAATCTTTGTTTGAAAAGACAGTATTTCCCATGGAATTCCTCTTCCCTCCACTGCTGATCATCCCCACTGTTGAACTTCAAAAGTTCTGGTCTAATTGACCATGTTGAGATATTACAGTCTAGGAGCAGGGTAAATACTCTGGATGCAGATAAGCCTTCAAATTTCAGAACCTCCTGGGAACATCTGGGCATTACTGGGTTTGTGTAAAACATGTCAAGGGCCTGGGATTTTTGTGGACTCAATACCCACACTCTGAGACGAATAATATTAAGCCCTGCATTGCTTATGTCTTTGTCTTTTCTGCTCCAGCAGGAGTTATTTCCTAGCCTGGCCACAGACATGTTTTGTTCTGACATAATCTCAAATGCTGGAGTTTCTCTAAAAGCCCTCTAGCAGTGACGAAGACCTTGCCTGCTGCAGCACACAGTAGGGAAACACTTATGGCCATCAGTAAATCTATCCTCTCCTTTTTATGGCTCTGCAGTCTGACCCCAGGAGGAGACCCACACCCAACAGACCCCAGCACACCAACAGCAGTTTCCCATATCATTGGAGAGAGAGCATTACCTGAGTGAGAGGATGATGGAGGAGGACTGCATTTTTCATGCCTATAGCATGCAGGATAGCATTGCTTTCTAGGGTTTTGGAGGTCACTAGCATAGAGTTTGCAAGGTGGCACACTGAGTTTGCTTGTGGTTATGCTGGGACCCAGATTTTCTCTTTGCAGCCATAATTTGCTGCATGCAAAGCAGAAGCTGTGAAAAGAAATGTTGGTAGAAGCTGATTTGGTCCTTCCGCCTCACTCCTTCTCTGGCCCTTCACCTATCATATTCTTTGGGCTTTTGGGTTTGAACCATTGCTGGGAGTCTCTTTTTCCTCAACTTTAAAACTTTTCTTTTCCAAGAAAAAGGTCCTGGATCGCCCTAGAAGTGAGGAACCAGTAAAGCAGGAAAGCTGCAACAGCAAAGGTAACTGATGAATGTATTTTATTCCCATCTCTGCTCTAATGCAAATCTGATGCTGAGTATTGTTAAGAACAGGCCTGAGTGAGGAGAGCCTGTTTGGGAGTTGAAGGCTCGTTGCAATGCCACACATACAGTGTTTGAATGTGTTGAGGTTCTTGGGTTGCCACCATGACCTGCCCACAGGTGAGAAAGTTGGTAAGTCTCAAAGTTGATTATCCAGGGTAATTGCACTACTTGTCCTTCTGTCTTCCCCTCTCAACCATGCCTCTGCCAATGTAGGGTGTGCTGGCTAGTGCCCTTAGGCCCACCCCCCAGGCAGCACAGCTTGCTCCATGTCCCTGTACCTGGGCAAGCTGTACCAAACACTGGTGGAGCTTGGCAGGACAGGTGGGAATTCACTCCACAGGTAGACTGGGATTCTTGTTTCAAAGACCCAGAGGACCATCCTTAGCTGTGAGCTTGAACTTCAAGAGCTCCTCTCTCATTCCTGATATGCAACAGCCTTCTAGTTTTTCTTGGCTTGCTGATATTGACCTGAGCATTCTTTTCACTTGCAGATGACCACAAAAGCAGAGAGATCCTAGGACCCAGCAGCAGGTTTGTTGTGTAGTTTGATGTGGAGGGAGATCTGTGCTGAGGGATTTCCCATCAGACCTTAAGGAGTTGGAGATCTAGGAGCTTGCTGGGAAAAGGGCTGTCTCTGGGAGGAGTTATAGCTTCAGTATTGCAAGGTCCCTCTACCCTTAAACTCCTTCCATCAGCAGACAGAGATGAAGGAACATAGAGGTTCTACAGGACAGGAGTTGCAATGCCCCTTGGTCTACGGTGTGCTGTCTGTATCTGAGCTGTTCACACAGGAACTTGATACTCACATGTAGGCAGCTGGGGCCACTGTAAATGCTTTGTTGTAATCAGGACATCTGTACAGGACAGGAAGAAATGATGCAGGAGATACTACTCTTCCAGGATTTGCGATCAGAAGCCAGGAGAAATGCATGTGAGTGAACTCTGACTTTTCATTGCTGGGCTAGGGGAGAGTGGGGTGAAGAAGAAGCCTTGAAACACCTTTACATCTACCATCAGGACTCCAGTTGTCATTCTGGAAGGGGGCAGGTGTGCTGGAGGTCCACAGTCAGATCTGCCAGCCCTGTATAGATGTTCTGAGTATGCCAGGGTGTCTCAAAAGGCAGTAGACATCTGTGTTGAGGCAACTGAATCAGCCATGGGCTGTGTATGCAAAGCCCATCTACAGTGCAGGTGAGATTTCTTGGGCTGGATTTAGAAACACAGGGAAAGATTTATGCATTAGTGGCTCAGCTGGGCTTGGTATTCATATGAAGAGGTCTAGACATGGGCAATTGCCATCATTAGCTCAGGGCCAGTTTATGGCCCATCCTTTATGGGTTTGAAGGTTCATTCATAAATGCTGATTTCTCCTTGGGAACATGGACCCTGTTTGAACACATGAAGTGTTATTTCCATGAAAAAAAAAAAGACTTACCTCAAACCATGGTCTTCAACAACAATGTCCCAAAAGTCAGTCAACCATGATATCATAGACCACCTAGTGGATGAATTTCTCTGGCCTGTCAGGCTCCAGAAAAGCTTTAAGGATATAGAAAGGAAATTGAAGAACTACGTGAAGCCCTTCTGCCTCCAAATCTGTCTTGGGGATGCTGAGAAAGGAGAACCCTATTCTCCAACTAATCTTGATGGGAATGTGGTAAGTATCCACCAAGCCAAAGTAGCAAGCAGCTCCTGGGTAGAAAGACCCCCAAAGAAACATTTCTGCAGCTACCTCTAATTCTATGTAGGGCTCTGAACTACAGTCAGAGAACCCCAAAGGCTGAACTTTATTTTCATTGCTCTTTATGACGTCTGGGTTGGACCCAAAGACTGCTGAGGTCAAAGGAGATCTTCTATTGGAATTAAAGCCAAGTGGTGTCATTTGTGGAACCTACTTTGAGGCTGAGTCTTGCAAAAGCTACCCTGTGTTTGAGACTTCTGTCAGGGAGAAAGCCAATTTCATGTGCAAGGATGTTCTGGCTTCATTACCTCATTTTAGAAGTCTAAAATGAGATTCCCATTTGACTTCCTTCTCAAGTCTATGTTTCAAGGGTGGGATGCAATTTAAGGTTGCAGACACCTAAAACAAAATTGACGTACTGAAAAATAATTGGGTGTATATATGCTGAATGTCTCAGTTCCTGTTCTAGGTGCTGGGGAGTGATCAACAAAGTCCGTGGAGCGTTGGAGAGAGAATCAGTCATCCTGCAGTAGGCACTGATGTTTGGTCAGGAAGATGGCTTTCCAGACTTTATGGACTGCAATGATGGATCCTCCCTAGGCTGCTATGGGAGCTGAAATTGCTTATTTTAGGTGTTTACCTTCTCAGGCTTGAGTACTGCTTCCAGTGGGAACAGGTCACAGAATCACAGAATCACAGAATGGTTGAGGTTGGAAGGGACCTTTGGAGATCATCTAGTCCAACCCCCCTGCTCAAGCAGGGTCACCTAGACAGCGTTGCACAGGATTGTGTCCAGGCGGGTTTTGAATATCTCAGGTCCACCTGAGCAAGCCTCTTTCCCTCCACTCCCTTCTTTGCCAGCAAATATCCATCACTAAGGGACAAGGGGGAGGCTGTTTATCTCATCCTAAAGGAAACAGGTGGAATTCTGTCCCAGACACATCCCTCTCTTGCCACAGACTGGACAGGGAGCCTGGAAGAAAGGCTGAAGTTGGTATCTCTATTGTTCATGGAGGTGAATCCCTATCCTGCAAGCGCACTACAAAGGCAAAATCTCCATGGCTGAAGAAGCCCACCCATATTCCATCCCAACCTCAGCATGGCTCCTCTCTGTGCTGTTTAATGGGAGCCCTGTTTTAGCTGAGGTGCCACATCCGACTGGCATTGTCTGGGCCTTGTCTCAGAGAGAGCAACCTAGGTGTGTCCAAAAGAGGACTGGGCATCTAGGACGTGGACAACTGGGTATGAACGTTATCCGACAGGAATATGTTCCTAATGGAAAGCCTGAATTCGGAGAGGGACACCCGGACTACACAGGATTCAGAGCAATGCCTTGCAAGTCATCTGTGAAAAAATCCCAACGAGAAGAGTTGAGTGTCAGGTCTGCCCTATAAAGCCACAGTGATGCACCTGTGTTTAGGCTGAAGTTGATTATCTGTCCTTTGGCGGTCTCAGTCATTTAAACATTAAAGCTGAAGTCATGTTTCTATATGAGGCCAGGCCTCTGAGAGAATCTCCCCTGTTCCCTTTGATTCTCCTGCCCTGCCTGCTCAGCTGGGGGACTGGAGATCTGATTACCTGTACCTCATCTGAGGTAGGGCTTGGGCATCCTAGAATGGGAGCTAGCAGGATCCTGCTGCCTTTGTGGATTTAGTACATAAGACCTGCTTGGTATACTTATGACAGCCAGGAAAAAGTTTTCCGTGGGATAGTGCCAGATCAGTAAGACACAAAGCAAGCTAAGAAATCTGCTAGCTGTTGCGAAGGCAGGAACCTGTCATTAAGTGAGTACTCTAACTGCAAAGTTTTTGCATCCCAGCACTGGTTCTTAGCACCTTCCAACTCCCAACCTCCTTTTTGAACCCTTCCCTGGTCCTCAAGTAAAGTTATCTTGCCTATCTTGGTGAAACTCCCTTTCCTTATTCTTGTTGTCCAGTTGTGCAATAACATGAGAAAATTCATGGACAAGATCATTGGATGCCTGGAGACAGAGAAGTGTAACTTTCACGGGCTGCTTTTTGCATTACACACCTCATTGTGTCATGGCATCCCCCTAAGCAGAGAGGTAACCATCAAGACTGAAAAACTGTTCCAGGACATTGGCCCATTTCAAGGCAAATTCCAGCATCTGAGTGAAAAGAGGTAATTAAATGTGTCATCCTACTTTCTTGCAGTTACAGAGCCTTCTATACTCATTAAACTCATTGGGCCATTTTCTCTATGGAGCAATTAGATGTGAAGATGGAGGTGGAATGTGGTCCCCAAGACTCTCTCCCCTTCATTTCCATGCTTCGTAGCTGCCTTTCCGATGCTGGCTGCCATAATCAGTGCAGCCTGTCCCCTCTGCCAGGTCTCCATGGAAGGTCTCCTGTTCTTGCCAGGGATTGGGTTGAGATTCAAACCCTTGCATTTATAGACCATGTGGGTCTATCTTGGATGACCCAAGCATCTCAAGGAGAACTAGACACTTTTGCATAGGCAGCTGAATTCAGCCCTACTAAAATGTATATACCAGACCACAACACCATGTATTATTGTGTTCTCTCATGCTGTATTGCTATAGCCTTTAGCATTTGAGTTTCTTTGCTTCTGGTTTTCCTTTGCTGCATAAAGCTTTTTGAGGGAGAATGTAGTAGGAAACTTGGGGTAGGGTTCATTCCTTGTACATGGATGTTTGCCAGTAAGGTCTCTAGGTCCAAGCTCTCTCTGTCTCACACCTTCATGAGTCTACATATCAGCAAGATGACTCCCACTGGGGTGCAGGGAAAGACTCAGTCCAATCTGGGCGCGCAGCTCCCATGGCCATCCTAGGAGCTGGTTATGGGAAGTCTGACCACAGATGGGGACTTTTTTGGACTCTCTCTCTTTTCAGCAAGTATGTTTCAGCTCTGAAGAAAATTTGCTTAAATAATGAAGGCAACACCTTGTGGATTTGGCTGATCCCATTGCTGTATGCAATCACAGAGAAAATGGAGGATCCATTTTTTTCCACAAAAAATCCTCTTGCAAAACTTCTTGCAGCTGAGAAATAATGAAGAAAAGCAAAGGCAGGTTTGAAACAGAGAGAGCGTCAAGGCTTGGTCAGGGTAATAAAATGTTGTACTGTTGGAATCATTTTTCATTGCTTTTGCTTGTGGGCTTCCAACCATCAGAGACTGTGGCTGTATCTCTTCCCTGTGATGCATGCCATCATCTTTCTTGCACATCCTGTGTCTCCTGCCCTGGACTCTGCCTAGAAGAAAAGGAGGGTGCTTGAAGGGGCACTGGTGGGTCACAATGGATGATTGAACTGAGGACTGTGCAGTCTCATCCAGATAGCTGGATGGGAGCAGCCCTGGGGAGAACTATCCCTGGATCCTCACTTGGGCTTCATTTCAGAGGAAGATGGGTGGCTCACTCCAAAATATCCTATGTCTGCAGGAAAACTGGACAGGGAGCAAAGGCATGTATATGCACCCACACAAGATGGTGTTCCCCGGACTGAAACCCAATATTTCTTCCTTAAACCCTCAAAACAAGTAGATTTTCTTGCCCCTTGTTTCACTGTTAAAATTCACTTGTTGTAATATCTCAGGTATCCCATCCAGTGTCTAACCACCTCTTCTGTAAGTCCAGTGCCATGTTTGCCAGCCACAGGAGCACATCAGATGGCACTGAGGTGCCTCCTGACACTCGAAAGTGCTCTTGATAATCCATTTCCATAGGAAAGTCCTGGAGATGACAGAGATTCACAAGACCTTCATTGAAAGATGCTCTCCACTGGCACAGACGGTCCTGAAGATGTTGGCACCGAAAAACTTCACCAAGGACCCCCTGCCCCAAATCAGGCTTCCACCTCAACTCCTCCTGAACACCATGTATGAACGCATCATTGACATCATCTCTAAAGCATCCCAAGTGCATGTAAGGCAATCAGATAATACACATGGTGATAGATTGTCTTCTTGTTAGTCTTTCTCTCCCAGGCTATGGGAAGTTGTGCAATTTTATAAAGATGAGTCAGAAAGTCTCCTTGGTTCCTGAAGATATTTTCAAAAAATCCAAGGGAATAAAATCATAGAAACCTGGAGTTAGAGGTGAATATCATGTTTTTAAAGCAGTCAGTGGAAAAAGGGAAAACACAAGGGATTCTCAGTGTTTTTTGGGCTGGTTGAGAAATGACTGGCATATGCTGTATTCAGTGAGTTTTAATATGAATCTTTGTGCAATTTTTATATTCCCTCCTCCAAAACAGTCTCCAAAATGAGCACTTTGGTGGTCTAGCCACTGAAACATTAATGTTTAAAGCTGGAAGTGATGAAAAGAGTAAGTAAAATTTCTGACTTCCATTTTTTTTCGCAGGGGGAGAGTTTGATTTTTTGCCTTAATCAAAATTGGCTTTGGTTGTGAGAACCTATTTGCTGCCATTCTCACTTTTCAACCAGATTGTTTTAATAGCCTGTGAGGCCCTAGAGAGGAATTTCACTTGAACTCTGCTTCTTGGTGCTTATGACAGTTTTATCCCCAACACACACTGATTTGCACTTGAGAAAGTCTGAGCACAGCCTTCCCACACTGTCCCCCAGATTTCAAGACTTGCAGACAGCTGGCCTCTGTGTGGTCTGGACTGATCGCTTTGATAGGAGCTAGAGCTGCCTTCCCACCCGGAAACGCTGTTTTGTTTTTTTTTCTAATCAAAAGTTGTCAGAAAAAAAATTGCCTGAAAGTTTCACACCTTCCGGTTTTCATATGAAACCTTCTCAGCTCTAGGAGCTGTGTGTTTTCACAGTTGTTGTCAGTGTTTGTTTTTACCCTCTTTTCAGGAAAAAGATTTGAATGGTGTTTTGAACAACATTGCTGAAAGGATGGAGTTCTGGTTCAAGGACTTGTAAGTGCTGACCTTTTGAGAGGAAAAATGCTAGGACAGCTCTGTGGAGGAGATGGGAAGGGGTGGCTAGACCTGTGGTCAGTCAGAACAAGGGAGGCTGTACCAATTTTCTTTGTTAGTTGTATGTCTTGTTCCTTTAAACCTCTTGGGGTCATCATGTCATCATGTGGGTAGGGGACCTACAGGGAATTCTGTCCTGTTTGACAGTCTACCTGCATCTCCTGGTGTGGGATTCAGCTCCAAATTCAGACACCTAAGGGATTCTGGTGACTGCAATTGGACAGCACTGTCTAGTGCCTTTAAATTTCTGGGTTGTGTTGACTGTTTTTTCAATGCTGTTAAAGTAAGCACGAGTGGTGTCCAATGCTTTTCTGTGACCACAGATGCCCACCAGTGGCTATGAAGCATCCACTGAAGCCCACAAATGAGGAGGATGCCTTGCCATGTCTGAATTCAACATATGCATTGTTCATTGCTTTCATGAATCACTCGGATGCAGTGCCATTTAGCTCGGTGATGTCACTGCTACGGATACTTGCCATGTTTGCTGAAAAATCAGATGTGCTGCAAACAAATGAGGTAAAAACAATATCCACAGCTTTCATAGCTTTAATTAAGACATATATCCTGTTTTTTTAGTTGAGGAGGACCCAGAGCCCAGGTTGACTTCATTCAGCTATGTCAACTGTAGGAGTGAGAGCAGAGCCTGTGGCTACCTTGATTTTTCATTCACCTTCAGTGGTGACTTATAGTAAGCTTGTCAGAATTTGTGCTTGAGTGGATGAGGAGGGCTTGTCTGGACAGAGAGGTGCAAATGAAGCTGAAAGCATCTTGGAGTGTGCCAGCCATTTCTCTTCTTTGATAGTTGCAGGAAGGATGTCTTTGTTTTTGGCCCTGTACACAACAGTGCCTACTGCAAGTCAGAGAGAAAGTCTGGTTTTCCTATGCCAACTCTCTCCTTCTTTATTTCCCAAGGAATTTCAGCAGTTTATCTTAGAAAGGTTCAATGAATTTGAAGGCTACACCAAGATGCAGCAAAAATCCTTGCCCAGGCCACCCATGAATCACAGAATCACAGAATCACTGAGGTTGGAAGGGACCTCTGCAGATCATCTAGTCCAACCCCCCTGCTCAAGCAGGGTCACCTAGAGCACATTGCACAGGATTGCATCCAGGCGCGTTTTGAATATCTCCAGAGAAGGAGACTCCACAACCTCTCTGGGCAACCTGTTCCAGTGCTCTGTCACCCTCACAGTGAAAAAGTTTTTCCTCATGTTCAGATGGAAGTGTCTGTGTTTCAGTTTGTGCCCGTTGCCTCGCGTCCTGTCGCTCGGCACCACTGAGAAGAGTCTGGTCCCATCCTCTCGACACCCTCCCTTCAGATACTTGTACACGTTGATAAGATCTCCTCTCAGCCTTCTCTTCTCCAGGCTAAACAGGCCCAGCTCTCTCAGTCTTTCCTCATAAGAGAGATGCTCCAGTCCCCTAATCATCTTTGTGGCCCTTCGCTGGACTTGCTCCAGTAGTGCCACATCCCTCTTGTACTGGGGAGCCCAGAACTGGACGCAGTACTCCAGATGTGGCCTCACCAGGGCTGAGGAGAGGGGGAGGATCACCTGCCTCGACCTGCTGGCAACACTCTTCCTGATGCACCCCAGGATACCATTGGCCTTCTTGGCCACAAGGGCACATTGCTGCCTCATGCTTAACTTGGTGTCCACCAGCACTCCCAGGTCCTTCTCTGCAGAGCTGCTTTCCAGCAGGTCAACCCCCAACCTGTCCTGGTGCATGGGGTTATTCCTCCCTAAGTGCAGGACCCTGCACTTCCCTTTGTTGAACTTCATGAGGTTCCTCTCCGCCCACCTCTCCAGCCTGTCCAAGTCTCTTTGAATGGCAGCACAGCCCTCTGGTGTATCCGCCACTCCTCCCAGTTTTGTATCGTTGGCAAACTTGCTGAGGGTGCACTCTGTGTCTTCATCCAGGTCACTGATGAATAAATTGAACAAGACTGGACCCAGTCCTGACCCCTGGGGGACACCGCTAGCTACAGGCCTCCAACTAGACTCTGCACTGCTGATCACAACTCTCTGAGCTCTGCCCTTCAGCCAGTTCTCAATCCACCTCACTGTCCACTCATCTAGCCCACACTTCCTGAGCTTCCCTATGAGGATGTTCTGGGAGACAGTGTCAAAAGCCTTGCTGAAGTCAAGGTAGACAACATCCACTGCTCTCCCCTCATCTACCCAGCCAGTCATTCCATCAGAGAAGGCTATCAGATTGGTTAGGCATAATTTCCCCTTGGTGAAGCCATGATGACTACTCCTGATCACCTTCTTTTCCTCCACATGCTTGGAGATGGCCTCCAGGATGAGCTGCTCCATCACCTTTCCAGGGATGGAGGTGAGGCTGACTGGCCTGTAGTTTCTTTGGTCTTCCTTCTTGCCCTTTTTGAAGACTGGGGTGACATTGGCTTTCTTCCAGTCTTCAGACACCTCTCCTCTTCTCCATGACCTTTCAAAGATGATGGAGAGTGGCTTAGCAATGACGTCCGCCAGCTCCCTCAGCACTTGTGGGTGCGTCCCATCGGGGCCCATGGATTTGTGGGTGTCAGGTTTGCCTAAATGATCTCTAACCCGATCCTCCTCAACCAAGGGAAAGTCTTCCTTTCTCCAGACTTTCTCTTTTGCCTCCAGGGTCTGGGATTCCTGAGGGCTGGCCTTAGCAGTAAAGACTGAAGCAAAGGCGGCATTCAGTAACTCCGCCTTCTCTGCATCCTTCATCACCAGGGCACCCACCCCATTCAGCAAAGGCTCCACATTTTCCCTAGTTCCTCTTGCTACTGATGTATTTGCAGAAGCCCTTCTTGTTGTCTTTGACATCTCTCACCAGATTTAATTCCAAACGGGCCTTGGCCTTCCTCGTCGCATCCCTGCATACTCTGACAACGTTCCTATATTCCTCCCAAGTGGCCTGTCCCCCTTTCCACTTTCTGTAGACTTCCTTCTTCTGGTTGAGTTTTGCCAGGAGCTCCTTGCTCATCCATGCAGGTCTCCTGCCTCCTTTGCTTGACTTCCTACTCATAGGGATGCACCGCTCTTGAGCCTGGAGGAATGATGCTTGAATATTAACCAGCTCTCTTGAACGCCCCTTCCTTCTAGGGCCCTAACCCATGGGATTCCTCCAAGTAGGTCCCTGAAGAGGCCAAAGTTTGCTCTCCTGAAGTCTAGGGTTGCGATCCTACTTAGTGCCCTGCTGCCTCCTCGCAGGATCCTGAACTCCACCATCTCGTGGTCACTGCAGCCAAGGCTGCCCCCAGCCTTCACATCTTCCACCAGTCCTTCTTTGTTTGTTAGTACGAGGTCCAGCAGCACACCTCTCCTTGTTGGCTCCTCCACCACCTGTGTCAAGAAGTTGTCACCAATGCTCTGCAGGAACCTCCAGGACTGTTTGTGCCTAGCTGTGTTGTCTCTCCAGCAGATATTAGGGTGGTTGAAGTCCCCCATGAGAACCAGGGTCTGGGATCGTGAGGCTACTTCCAGCTGTCTGTAGAAGGCCTCATCGACTTCCTCTTCCTGATCAGGTGACCTGTAGTAAACACCCACAACAGTGTCACTCATGCTAGCCTGCCCTTTGATCCTTACCCATAAGCTCTCGACTCGCTCTTCATCCACCCCTAGGCACAGCTCAATACATTCCAGTTGCTCTCTCACATAAAGAGCAACTCCACCACCTCGCTTTCCTGGCCTGTCTTTCCTAAAAAGCAGCAGGCGAGAAACACTGTGGGCTGGGCACCGGCATGGCCGCAGCCCCAGGGGACCTGCTCAGCCTGGTCCCTGCCCTGGTGGGCCACAGGGGGCCGTTGTCCCATGGATCTCCCTGCCCTGGGGGGCTGCGGGGAGCCTCAGCCCCACAGATCCCCCCTGTGCCCCGGGGGTCCTCAGGGTCCCACAGCCCCACAGATCCCCCTGTGCCCTGGGGGTCCTCAGGGTGCTGCAGCCCCACGGATCCTCCTGTGATACAGAGGTCCTTGGGGTGCCTCAGCCCCACTCACTCCCCTCCATCAAGGCTGGCATCAAGAGGGCAGGAGGCCCCAGAAGCTATTCGGGGGGATCTGCAGGTCCGTGTAGAGAGCCCCCCTACATGTCCCTGAGTTGTGCCTTGGCTCTCTGGTGGCATCTAAGCTGCTCTGCCCAGAGGCTCAGCTCTGCTCGTCAAGGTCCTCATCAACAGCCCTGCACAGACTCAGCAAGCGGCCCAGCTCATCCTCACCCACAGAGGATCACTTTGTGCCTGGGACATTTCTGCAGCTGTAGCTGGGACATGTCTGGGCTGCTCCCCCTGCCCCCCAGCTAATCCCTCTAGCTTTCAATGCCCTTCCAGAGCCAAGCTAAAAGCCCAGACACCCAAAGTCCCTGACCTACCTATTGGCTTCCTCAGGTTAGGCCAGGAACCCTGGTGTCTGGGCTCCCCTTGCCTTCCCTGGTCTGAAAGTCTCCCAGTAACATTTATGGGTCCTCAGCCCCTTGGGCATGGGATCACCAGGACTGAAACATGTCTCCATCTGCACAGGGTGGTGATGGCCATAACCTGGCACAACTTTGAGAAGAAGGGAGAGGTACATGTGGGCCCCCAGAACTTCCAGGGCCACTCATCATACTGAAGGGGACATCCTGAGGTGTGCAAGGGTGAGGAGGAGCAGCTAGTGCCGAAGGTAAGTGGCAGGGCTGGTGGTCAAGGAGGGGGCCAGAGACATGAAACTGGTCGTGCATGGGGGAACCCAGCCATCCTGACTCTGCCCGCTCTGTGCCTCTCCCAGTTCTGAGGAGAGGACCCAGGTGTCTGGGTCCTTGGGGTACCTCCAGATTTTATGCTGGGGACAATCACATACAACTGACACATCAGTCAAGGACCTTGCCCCTGGTGGGGGACAGGAATCCTCTGGGAAGGGACTCTGGGCATCCCCTTGGATTGTCTGGCTAATCACTCTTACGAGCTAGCAGGGCTGCCCAGGATAGTGATGGTGGGTCGAGGAAGACACCACATTCCCATCTTCATGGCCTCCAGCCACAAGATCAGACTGAGGTTCAGGCCAGGGTGAGATTGCACCCATAGTTTACTCGGAGGAGCATAAGTAAGGGGAAGTGATTTTCTTTTTTTATAAAAACATTAGAAAAGCCCATGAAAATAAACCTGCATATTTTAAACAGATCTCCCTTGTTCCTTTTTAAATGTTTATTGCCATTGAAATTAGACCTTTTTGAATTGTGTTTGGCCCTACAAAGCCATAACTCTGAATTCAAAAAACTTTGTCTTCCACTAAAAAGTAAAAAGATACAATGTTTGCCCTGTGCCTTACCTCCTCACTGAGAGTCCATGCCCCACTTGTTGCAGTACAGGCTTTCCTTCCATTCTGTCTTCCATGACTCAGAAGGAAATAAAAGAAGCTATGCCAATTCCTGAGAGAGAATAGCAGGAGAATTAAATACTAAGCATTCATGAATTCAATAGATCACAATGGTAGCTGGAACTCCATCTGTCCAGGGGAGTTTCCTATCCAAAGAAAGTGTGTTCTTTACAAGAGGAAGAACAGTGAGAGGAAAGATCAGCGTAGCAATAAGAATGTCTTCTTATAGGATTTGGGAGAGGCTGACTGTCGCGGGGGTGAGGTGTTAACTCTGGGTTTATTGCAAACAAATTTATTGGAGATGGTGATACAGTGTAGTCATAGCAAGCAAATCTCACTGCACATCTGTTATTGCCCGAGACTCGGTTTCTTACCTCTCCAATGGTTTCTTGTCAGAGGTTCTCTTAACTCCCAGAGAGTAACCTTGAGAGGTGTCCCAACTCAAGGGGAGATTCACCACTGTGCAGCCTGCTGCCGTGCAGGAGAGCTCAGTGGGCTCTAGGATGCAGCGCTATTTATGGGCATGGAGTTTGACTCATGGTCATGCGACATTTGGTGTGGAGATATACCTTTTTTGCTGACCTCATGCCCTCTTGGGGAAAATATACCCTTTTTGCTGATCTCATGCCTGCTTCTGGCCTCACCAGTTGCAACCAGTATCGCCTAGTTCCTCCTGGTCTGCGCTGGGGGCGCTGTCAGTTATTTGTGGTCAGCTGGGCCCGAGATAAGGGGGCCGGGGGGTAGTTGCTCTCTGCCACACTGACATACCAGTGAACTAAGGAATGATTTACAAACAGGGCCAGGAAGACTGCTGCTCCTCAGTAAGCACTGACCATGCAACACTTCCTCCTCCAGCCACATAACAGAGGGTGCACTGCCTGGTTTTGTGCACCAATTGCACTTGCCAACTGCTAGCTGGCAAGTGTCCTCTGCTTTGCAGCTTTTTCCAGTCCTGCTGAACAGACGAATTGCCACAGCCCCCACCTTGGCTCATTCTTTGCTCCAAAGTGCTCACAGCTCAGATAGGATGGCTGTAGGATGGGTGTCTTTCATGATGTGCCCCTCAGGTTTTGTTCCCAGGCCAGGGGACTTCTCTGTACTTCTGAGCTTCCTCCCTGTGTGTTCCTCATGCGTGTGATGGATGTGTGAGAATCGGCTGGCCTGCACCCAGCTCCACACCCCCAGGCACTGAGGGTGTGGTGAAAGGGATGCTCAGAGCCAGCTGCCGAGGTCTGTCTCAGTCCAGGGACCGAGATTTGCCCTCTGGCAAGGGGCCACCTTTTCTGATACCTTCCATTGGAATCCATTCTGCTGTATATGCCAGCCAAACTCAGAGAAATGCATCTCTAGGCTCTTTAGGAAAAACACAGATGAGCTGCCAGTCTACCACTGAAAACAGCTTATAAGAAACAGTTGAAAAGCTGCCAGTATTGACTTCTTTCCATATTTGCTGCTTTATACACAGCTGTAAGGGTGAGAAAATAAGAATGCTGAGCTCAAAGCAAAACCAGCACATTATAATGTTCTGTTTGAATATATTTTTGTGTTACACCACCACTGAAGCTCTTGCTCACTTTACATTTTAAGGTTTACATTTTCTAAGGCTTACATTTTAACCCTCTCTCTTTTCTTTTTTCTTTTCTTTTCTTTTTTCTTTTTTTTTAAAGAAGTCAACCAACCAGCTCATCAAAGGAAGACACTAGAAAAGTAAAATTGCCCTGTAGAGTTAGCAGTGTTCGAAGCCCAAAATCCTGCTGGGAACCACAGAAATAAGCATCACAATACATCATTTTAAACAAGCTCTTTCCATCAGGGGATTCTGCAAGCAGAGCAGCAAATATTACAGGGTATAATATGCCTGTTTCCTTATCACAAAGCAAAGATAGAGCCTGGTTCTGTAACATAAACTACATTATCTAATTATGCAAAGAGGATTGTCTCTGTTAACTTTGAAGTGACATTTGCCTTATCACATTAATGCTATTTCATCACTGTACCAAATTTTAAGAATAGGGAAATATTCCAAGTTATCATGATAAAATCAATGCCACTATTTCTAGTAGACATACAGTAAACTATGTCCACAGTATTTGTATAACCTGTCATTTTTATTTAGTCACATAATTCTTTCCTAAGTAATATATATTTTTTTTTCTGTGGCAAGGGTTGGGTAGGACGAGATCTTCTGTTGGGGGTTCAAGTAGAAAAGTTATTTAGTCCTGCTGATGGGCTAAAGTAAGTACTTAAAAAAATCTGAGCCCCTTGAGCTAAAAGAGATTAGGCAGTTTGATATTTTATCTCCTGATCTTGTCAGAAGCTGCCACTTTATCTTACTACCAAAAGCAATAACCTTGGAAATGATTTGTATGGCAACAGACACAGGTTAGCTGACTGAAATAGCACAGTTTCTTGAAATGGGGTCTTGGTACGCATCAGCTCTTAAAAGGTTTTTAGCTCTACAGAAGTACAAGTAGAAGAAATTAGGTGCTTGAGAAGCCTGTGTCATTCGATATAAGTGAATGAATTGTGGATATGATGATGTATGCAGCAGCTAGTTCTTTACCAAGAAGAGATTAAAGTGAGTTTGCTTGTTAGAAAAAGTCTCCCCTGAAGACATGGTATTTCTGTAATGTTACAATGCTTGGGATTACTTATGAGGGTTGTTTTGGATAGTAACCAAGTGCAAGCTTTAAGTTGTAAAATAATACTACTATTGCATCAAAAAGTGCTGAAGCTGGTTTGATATATGTGAAAGACATGGTTAGCCTATAAAATTTAGATACCCTAGCGCAGAAAGCAAAGCTAGATTAGGAAAGGCTTGAAAAATGAATGTGTAAAAGAGAAAATAAAAGTGCAGAAAGTATGTATGTGTTGGTGAATTTCTAGAACTTTCCCTGAGCTTACTGCTGCACTTAGCATCCTACTTTGCCATGCCATTTTAGAAAGCTAACCATTACTCAAATATCATGACACAGGTCATGGGCTAAAGTTGGTCTTGTGGCTCTGTTTTATACCTTGGTAGAGAATAACCACTTTGGCTTAGTAATGAAGAGGTATTAATTCATCTCTCTGTTTGCTTTCCATTGTGCAGACACAGGACTTCCCTAAGGAAAATTTTAGAGAGATGGTTTAACAGAACAGAATTAACAAAATACTTTGTTCAGTTAGATCAATTTGAAGTGAACCCTACCAGACCTCAGCAAAAATCATTGTAATATTGAGGACCCAGCTAAACAGAAGACTTCTCCCCGGTCTTTACCAAATACTTACATGAGAAAGATAGAACAGCTAATTTCTCTGAAGAATAGGACAAATTTTCCACGGTTATTACTCACAGGCCCAATCATTACTTATGTGAATAGTCCCATAAGAAGACTTCATTCAGGTAAGTAAGGGTTACTGACACAGTTCCCAATGGTTTACAATATCAGAGGGGTCTTGATCTCATTGCCATCACATATATACTTAGGCACTTTTTGATGGCACCATTTTAGCAGAACCATCCCTGAACCAGTCCTGCAGCAGTCTTCATTGCAGCAAGAGGCACCAAGGGGAGAGAGAACTTCATCCAGCAAGAACTGGATGAATTATGAATTTCTTTGAATTTTATTTGCAAGAACTTTGGGCCCACATCTGTAGGGATCTGAGCACAGATGTAGTCAACACTGTAATTTAGGGGCCCTAATTCGACATCGTTTTCCTGTGATGTTTACCCTCTCTTCTCCTGAACAGTCCATTTCTGGCTCAATGCATCAAAAACATCTTAAATATTACCTCTCCTCATGAGTTCAGAGCTGGGTCTGGAAAACATAGGCCTCAGGCACCTCTTAGTCCCAGCAGTCTGAGGGGACTGAGGAGTCATTAAAGCCAACTGCTCAGGTTCTTTCCTTTTCCCTTGAGTACTGGTTCATGTTGATTTCGCAGGAAGTTTGATACCTAAATACTATTGAGGAGCTGGTCCTAAATACCCAAATCCCTTTTGAAACTGAGCTTTTGAAACATGTGACCAAGGCATTGAAACATGAAGCAGAATAACACTTACTTTTCCTTAAAAATCTAATCCTTTTTGATTTGATATAGGCATAGACTTCTAAGTGATTGTTCTTTAAATCATGAGCCTGCACTTCTGGAAAGTATTGATATCTGATGTTCCTCTTTTCTCCCTGAGGTCAGTGGTTTTGTTCATTTTTTTCCTTGTGTTTCTTTTCTTTTTTGCTGTATCTCTTCTCATTTCAGAGGATGTTAGTCCCGTTGCATTTCATGGGGAGTGAATGTTGTGGCACACTAATGCTGCCTAAGTTCTGTATCAAAGCTTAAGCAAACCCAAAATTTGCATCTGAGATGTGTGAGTGTCCCATTATAGAGACCATTTTAATCATGGTGCTGCTTTCACAATCATTTTACTAAACCATTAAGAGAGATAAAAAATCATTAGGGATGTCTTAATCACACTCACAAGCATCTGGAAAAAAAAATTTAAATCCTCTGGAAAGCACAACATTTGTTTTAAATAAAAGGAAATCCTGTAATGGCAATATTGCGATTAAAATGCCATGAAAAGACTTTAATAAACATCAGAGACATCATAGGTATCTCTTGCTTTAACGGTCACTGATTAATTATCATAGGAAGATTTTGCTGAATGTTATTTGGACAAATTAGAAATTCTACCTCAGGCTACCAGACACTGCACTCCTGATGCTGTACAAAATGGATGTATTAAACAATGACAGGATACAGAATATGATTTAAATTGCCAAAAGCAAGCCAGAATAATGGTAGTTGTTTGCTCTATAAATCATCCCAGGGGCTTCATCCGCAGGAGGAAACTACAGGTTTGTAACTGCTCCATGGTACAGCTGCACCAATAGGTTGGGCGAGAGGCAGGTGGTAGGCACAGAGTAGGCATTTCAATTCTTTAGTCTCCTAAGTCCTTTGGATAGGGCTGGAGAACAATGGTGAACATCCCTGCTTTTGGTCTCTGGCAGCCTCTCCCTTGAGAGACATGCACAGCACATGTAGATAATGCAATAGTTCATACATTCATGCACACAAAGACATATCTCAAGCAGTACAAAAGCTTAACCAGAGAGACTCCACTGTTTCTGAAAGACCTTGTGCAGGCTGTGCTATGCAATTTTCATAGCTTGTTCTGAAGCTTATTTAATTGTCAGTGTTTTCTCTCCTAATTCTTGACTGAATAACACCCAGAATATTTCTTCTTACCAATTTATGTTTTCCAGAACCCTAAATTCTGAGCACATTACAAAAAGATATCTTACTTTAAAAATATACCTAAAGTTTTGCAAAACATTGAGGATGAAATCAACAAAATTCATGTGCCAAATTTAAGGATTAATTGATAAATTATGTGTGCACTTATCTGCTTGCACACATGGAGGCTATATTTGGTCTGTAGCCATGTAGATTTCCTCACCTGTACAAACCATAGAGAAATCTCAAGTTCTAATTCTGCAAACTATTTTTGAAATGTTTAGTACTGTGAATATCAACACAAGTTTTTCTCTTTTCTTCCCATACCATTATAATAAGCAATAACCTTTTAATGTTTTTTTTCAATGGGTAAAGTTCAAACAGTAGTTCTGTTCTCCCAAGTATTTTAGCAAAGGTTATTGTCTTAGTGTGGCATGCTCCCCTGACTGCATCTCATCAGTAATTTTTCTTTCTTAAGAGAGAGAAACAAGCTCTTAACTCCTTCATGTCTCTATTAAATTGTTTCAGCATATGAAGAATAGATCGGGAGAAAAATGAACCTCTTTCTCCTCTCTATCCGCACTTATCACTGAGCAATGTGCCTTTTTCTTCCCTTATAGCATTTCTGTCGTAGTCTCTGTGTGATGATTTTTTTTTTTTCTGATTGCAAAAATCAATACCTTTTCACAGATCAGGTCACTTTGAGGGCAAATGGGCTATGTTTATGTTATTATGCTTCGGCATATTTTCCTTCTGTCACTGGACAGTGCAGTTGGTGTTTCTACATTTTAAATGTTAAATGACTGCCCAAAACTATATCTCTAGCACCACTTTTCACTGATGAAGGAAGCAAAGGGTTACTGCTGGTACTGTCCAGCTCAGATGGTGTAAAGCAGAGCTATGCAGCTTGTCTATAGCTCAGGACCTGCCCACCTTGTTTGTAATTTCATGCTCATATACAAATAACGGATCTGTCTGTTGCCTACTGCTGCATTTTCTGTATATTAACAGAGATTCCCCCACCAGCAAATCACTCCCTCGTCAAGAGTATATCATGTCACCATGAGTGGACAGGTGACATGAGTGACCTCCTGTTGTGGCATCCTCCCAGTCCAGGGTAACCTTCTCCTGAGGCTCCTAATGGTAGTTTTTGCATCTGAGTTCCACTGGGCCTCTCACCTTTTCAAACCAGCTGCCCTGGGGTAGATAATGGCACATCCCCTTTAGAGATTTCCACTGCGCAAATGGAACATTTTGTTACCCAAAAGTCTCAGGGAGTTTTTCCGCAATGATGCTTTAGCCTGCATCAGTAACAACCAGTAACAAATGCTGCTGTCTCCCTCCTTCAGGTTACCAAGAGGAAGCGAGTTTTGGTTGATAAAGGAAAGCAAGCTATCTATCAGTTACTCTGCAAGGACCAAGGAATTCTCATATGTGGGCTTAGGAAGTTTTTGTGCAGGCACCTTGTTCAAATACTGTCATCACTTCAGTGAACATTACTGAAAACAACTCTTCTGTCTGTTCCTCTGCCTAATGTACACCAGCAGCACAGCAGGGTAAGAACCTCCTTATCACAAGCAACCAGTGCAGTCTGGCCCAGCCTTCTTTTGTGCCTGTCACACCTGACTGAATCAATTAATTTTGTTTGTCTCTGTGAAGATTACTTGCAACTTATTGCAATGCATCTTCAGGTGTACTGCAGGTGTAATTCCTGTAATTTACTGTTAATTGCTTGATTATTTATGTAGTATTGCTAATAAAGGGAAAAGGGGAGAATCTCATTTACGTACCTAAATAAAAGCCAGATGTTCATCCATATTTAATCTCACTAACTACTGTTTTCACAGCTATAGTTAGGGTTATTAAAGGCTTTGGCTATTGCTACCATAAGGTTTTTGCTAAAACTCACATGCTTAGCAGGGTACCTAAACAAGTACTGAGCACTCCTGAAAACCTAATTTGGATAGTATGGTTCCCTTTTTCCCTCAGATGTTCATCAGGGCTTCACTCTGTCATTGGAATTGTTTGTTGCTAATGTCAATGGAGAAACTGGAAGCAGCCACGATGATTATTTTATTCCAAGGACTCAGACATGTCAATGTATTCTTGGCTCAGTATGTTGCCTGGGCAGAGCTGATGGCTGATCTGGTATTTGTAGAATTATGGACATAAAGAAACTGGAATCCCTGGCTATAACTATCGACAAGCCCCTGAGTCTAATGTACAATCACTTTAGCTTTTAGAAGCACAGATGGATGTAGATTAGATGGCTACTGTCAAACACCCAAGTAGTATCTCAAACTCTACTGAAGGATGTTTGCAAGATGTAAATGACCCTATAGCAGCATCTGCTGCCATGTTGCAGGCCCTTGCATGGCCCTTGCAGAGCCACTGTGACACTGAGCATCCCATAAAGCTGTAGATATACCAAGCTATGGTTGTACTGCAACATACAACTGGGAAATAAGGGTTCAGTGCTTTGGATTGGCATGGAACAGCAGGCAAAAAAACATGCGAGGTAGTAGGTTAAGATTCACAGTGAATGTGTTCACTACTGAAGCTTGTACCTTTCAACCAATACAGGCTAGAAAGTGGTAGCTTTCTTAGCGTTATTATTGTTAGCCATTCCAAACTGCATTCACCAAGGTGTGCAACTGCATGGCCAGCATCACAAGCTTATTGAAGCTTTTTATGTTACATGATCACCATCTCTGGGCAGGGAATAAATCTTCAGCCAAACATTTCTTGAGCACTGGGCAGTGCTTGATTCCTGAGGCATTTGCCTCAGTGACGGTGAATTTGGTGACTTTTGAAAAATCTGTCCTGACATGGCTTAAGACCAACACTTGACCTACCTAAAAATATGCTAGTCTGGGTAATATCTTTATGGCTGTAAATGTATTCTGATTTTTTTAACTAAAAAACTCTCCAGAGCAGTAAAATACATGTGAAGCTCTAAAACTACATCTTTCAGGTTAGGTCAGCAAGTGGTCTCCTCCAAAACTCTCCTATTTAGCCTTCCCCCTCTCCTGTGTGGAGAAAGGAGACAGAGATCCCTTTAACTGTAAGAAAGCAAGAAAAAAGATCAATGCTTGGAATATCTTACTTTCTTACAATATTTCTGTATTCTGTGGTGTTTATGCCTTGATATTTGTTCACTGCCACTTTGCTTTGTAATCTAGGGTTTATTCCATTAAAGGCCATGACTTTCTTTTCTCAGAGGGAGCTACTGCTGTTTAGCCATTGTTTTTCAATGGGATTTATTCAGGTAGTCAGTGACCTTTCCTATACCCCTATTGATTGTCTGGAATGGCTCAGCCTGACAAGGTGAAAATAGCTACAGTGTTTTATTGTTTCTAGTACTTGTTTATTTACCTGTTCATGCAATGCACTTATAGACTGGCTGGTTGATTGATTTATTACTACTTCGTACTGCTGCTGGCATCCTTCTGGGCAACAGGACTGGAAAAGGGCATTCTGCAGCTGAGAGCTTACACTGCTATCCATGACTTAACAAATTACATGTAAGGCAATTTAGTAAAAACCATCCCTTGTAACCCATGTCCATCCAGTTGCTCAGGGTGTCTGATTACAAATCTAGGCTCATACATGCTGTAAGACTGCCAGCTGGCAGTGCGGTGTGTTACTGCTGAGACAGGCTTGTATCAAAAAGAATAAAAATGAAACAGGGAAATTGTATTGTGAAACATAATAAAAGAGCCACTCTAACTTCTATCACCACTACGTAACAACCTCTCAAAAAGCAAAGTGGACACAGGACAACACAATTTCTTCCTCCTCCAGTGTTTGTTTGTGGGGTTATTCCATGAAGGCCTAGGAGAGAGACCTCAGTTAACAGGACAGTGCAGGAATTTATATCAGATATGTGACTGCAATGGGAGGAATAAATAGGAGAGACCTTTTGTGCCCTGGAAATCCTAGGATAAGCTAGTTACGATGATCCAGAAGCCACAACATGATTTTTCTTACCTCTGCGGCTAACTCAGGACAGCTGTCTCATACGAGAAGCAGGAATCCTTTGACAAGAGGCGAGTGAAGGTGAGGTCCTTAATTCTGGGCTGTAGCAGGGCAATAGGCCATGTAGCATATGGTCTTCCAAGGCCCCTGGGGTCCTGGAGAGGCTGGTGGGCATTGCAGGAAGGGAGGCCAGTGTGGAACAGAGGAAAAGGAAGGTGGGGAATAGTTAGATTTGGGAGCTGGAGATTTGGGAGTACTAGGCTACCATCTTGTGACAAAAATTAAGATTTAGGTTTAGTCCCCATGGCCTTGCTGCATGACAGAAGCTTTTCTCCAGTTTGTGATACCAGCTGTCAAATCTGCCCATGCAGCATCATTTGCAGTGCATTTGCTTATCTTTAGCGTACTGTAAAAAATGCATTTGGGGAGCTGTTGGTCCACCTCACATCTGCAACACTTTTGGATAGGGAATGGTTGTTTTTTAGCAGCCAACTTTGAAAACACCCTTAACAGTCACCAGATTACGAATGTGAATTAGCCTTCAAAACACAGAACATCATTACACATGCTTACAAAAATAGGTGGAGAAACAAAAGAAAAAATCACACTTAATCTAGTAACACTGAGATTACATTTTAAATACCTCTTGCAAGTGACTCTTTGTAGATATTTTTCTGATATGCACCTTTTCAGGGATCCTGTCTCTCTGCATACCTTATGCCATGGGTGGTATCCATTAGAGAGCTCCTGTTCCCTGCAGAGCAACATGATTATAACTAATCTGCTCAGAGTTATCTAGAAAGTCTAGATTTCAGATTCAGTCTTTTTCCCATTTCCAGGCCCCTCTGCTAACCTTACTTGTATTTTTCTTATTTGGAACATAGCCCTACTGCTTCTTTTCAGTCAAACTATACACAAATTCACTTTCTTAGAGATGCTAATGCTGCTCTGTTAGATCAGATGCCTTTTCTTGAGGAAATAAGTTATCAGCTTTCCACTCAAGTCCCCCTGCCTAGGGACTCAGTCAACATGATGCTCTGAAATGCAAGTGCATGCACTGACATATATCTCTTATCTGCCTTACATCAATAAACACTAATGATGCAAACCTCTGGATGTTGTGCCTGGAGGTGCTTCGTTACTCCTCTTGACTGAACTACATGTAAGGGTTAATTACCCTCATATGGGGTAACGTTGCATCTGGAATGACTGATTCCCAAAATTATTCTTAAAGAAATAGATGATACCATGCCTTTAGTGGCTGGGACTAGGAGCCTTGAAATACCCAAGGGAAAAGTTTCCTCTGCCTCTTGGCTAATTAGAATAAACTCTGGAGAAGAAGAGAACACCACAGAGGAAGAACTGTATCCTACTGGGTGTGACCATTTCTGTCAGAGAAAGACCAAATCATGGAGTCTATGGAAGAAGCTGGTTTAGGATCATGGTTGTTTTGAACTGATGAAATGCAAGCAAGGACAACTACAGGACTTCTGCACAAAGGAGAAGAAACTTTCTAGGATGGTTGTGTGGGTTGCTAGGACAGTTAAGGTCTCTTGAAGAAAAAATCTATATTTAGGAAGAGGCCTAAGACACAGACAAGGGTGGGACACTATTCAACAAAGTGAACAAATGGCAAATGAGCAACCTGTATTCAGAATACCTGGAAGTGTGGCAGAAAGATCAGATGGAGAAGGAGTTCTGTCTGGACAGGTGAATGCAGTAGAAGGCTCCATGTGTCAGTACTGGAGAAGGAGAATGAAAGAACTAAGCAAAAGGTGATAAAAAGATCTATGGAAGGTGGGATAGATATCCCTTAATATTGGAACCACCCTAATTTAGAGGTCCAGTCTGACTGAGATTTTTTTCCACCTGCACTACTGCACATGTATTTTTGCATGCTCCTCTACATATGCCATTTCTTAATACAGATGTATAATATATTTGCTCTGTGGCCCTATTTCAGCAGCTTTGATTTTCAGTACTGGTAATCATGCGCTTGACTCGTTTCTCTGGTGAGTGGATTGCAGAGCAGTTGCACTGAAATCAGACAAAATAGCATTGAGAAAGAACACACCCTTTCAATGTCCTTTGTGACACTTCTTCCCTAAGAAAGTTGTGTATTCATCCCTGTAAGAGTGGCTTTACAACTGTCTTTCAAAGTCAAAACAACACTGAGGTAGGAAATGCCTCATATTCTGGCTCGATATAAATCTGAAGCCTAAAGAACTTCCTAGGCTCAACACAGTCCTGACAGGCATGTCCCATGTGGGCAACTCAGCTCAGTTCAGTGAGAAGTGAATTGGCATAGCAACCTGCACAACGCTGCCAACGTGAAAAAGGAGACAAACCGCTCAGGTAGCTGCCAGAAATAGATATGATCCATCTAAGATATGAATATGTGTTGTGCTGGACAGGGTTTGTGTATAGGGGGTACTGGTCCCTTTTACACTGGGGTTGATATCATCCGCATCTGATTCAGTGGCAAGTTGCCAGGCAGCACTGTGCCATCTTTCTCTTCCTTTTCTTAGAGATGCGCATTTTTTCCTAGCCTGACTTAGATTCTTACCTAGTAACAGTGTTTGTATAAAGAAGTCATATTTTTGGCACCAATTTTTTTGCAACCAGTATTGGTACTCTTAGATTTCACATCTGCAGGCCCACACTTCCCCTACCCAGTGAACTGAATGTCCCCAAAGAGAAAATGTGCTTCTTACACTTTTAAAAGAAATAATCTAGGACTTTCACTCTGCATCACCGAGGTGATGCTTTCAATTTTCCTTAAACCTGAACCATAACAGAGCATGCATGGCAGGTGATGGAAGTGTTCATGGAGTTAGGCCAGGCTGGATTTAAGGATGAGTCACCAAAATGGACACGGCTTATATACCAAAAGTCCTCAACATTACAATTGCCTGTAGACTCTTAACTTTTAGCCTTTCCGGTCAATATGGATCCTAAAATCCATCCAACACACATGGGAACACCAGCTGGTACCCCATGCAGTCATCCCCTTTCTCGCACCTAGAAAAGCAGCACAGAAAGGGTGACCCTTTTGGTGAAGACATGTGGGCTGTATTAGCCTGGAAAAGACTCCTGCTTAAAACACACCTCTGGCTGATAAGAGGGAAAGGTGGTCACTAAAGAGTGCATACAAAGATACCATGTCTTTTTAAAGGAATTTAGCCCATCTGAAAGGGATGTTAGTTATTGGGAATAGGCCCTAACCACCAGCCTTTTGGTCATCCATACTTCACCAATTCTGCCTGAGATGCCTGGTTCTTTCCTTCCTTCCTCACCACATTTCCTGCATCTCTTATACTGGCAGCATAACATTATGACCTCTTTCTCGCTGCCAGGCACAGCAGGTCATAGTGTCATGATCCCACTGGCTACGCTGGAAATGAAAGGTCTCAGGGAGAGAGGCCACAGCACTCAGCCAGCAACTGTGCCTGGCAGGAGGCACCTGCACTCAGAGGGCCCCTGCTGCAAGGCATCCTTAACACAGACACCTATGACATGGGACCAGGCACATGAGTCATCAAGATGTGGGACCAGACATCATGTGTCACCAAGTTTCTGCCTGTTGTGAATATGCTCCAGCCAGGTACCTCAATGCATAACATTTTACACTGAGGGGTGAATAAGCTGAGAGATGTCTAATATCTGAAGTTACTAGATACCTCAACACCCACTCATACACATTTTCATTATTATTGATTGGTCTCAATCAGCTTCTGAAAGTCAAACACAAACTCATCTCCTGATTCTTCTCTGCACTTTTGTCTTCAGATAGTGCGTGGTCATAACAGGTTTGGCGCTATGGTGATAGCTGCAGAATAAGCACCCAAGATATCAGTTGCCTGCAACTTCTCAAGTGTGTGCCTTTGCAGTGCCAGTTCTAGTCTTTCAACACTTGGTGGCACCAATAATATAAAGAATCAGGGCCCCTTTGCTAGCCTTTCCCTGTTCAAACTGAGTTGTCATTCTGGGGAAGATGAGGTGATATCAGTTTATTTGTTTTTAGTCTTGATGCAGTGAGTGCAAGAAAAAACATTATTCTAGTAAGAGACCCCAGGTAATGGTAGGATTAGGAACAGGTGAGGATACAAGATAGGAAAGATTGTCTGTCTGTAAAGTTTGATAACTTCCACTTTTGAACTATTTCATCTAAAAAAAGGCTTCTGTGGTTGAAGCCTTTTTTATCACGTCATGAATAAACCCTCTCCTCTGGCACACAAAAAAATGAGGCAGAAAAGTAGTGGAGAGATTGGGCCACTCCTGGTCTGTGTGCCACTGCTGTCCATATTCCAGAGGTTCCTGGAGCCAGGAATGACCCTTGTCGCTTCCTGGTCACTGGATCTTCAGCCGCAGCACTCTGCACCAGCCAGTAAAGCAGGGCCTGAATGAGGGGCAGAACCCCTCAATCAGCAAGCTGCTCTTTGTCAGACCTCATCCAACATGGGATGCTAAAGGCATCCCTTCAGCAGGTAAAACCAAGTTCTTAAAGAAAACAAATACTCTACATGCAATTTATTGTGGGTGCTTAGGGACAGAAGTTTCTAGATGCCAAACTGGAGAAATGCCATGTGCTCATTACTGATTTCTCATTGCTGCCTATGATAAATTTCAAGAGTATAGCAATACAGAACAAAAAGTCATGGAGGAGTTGCCTTCTTACGAAGTATTTTGTATGCTTTCCTTAACAGCTGTGATTAGTGACCAATGCCGTTAAATGCAGTTATCCAATAAGATGCCAAACCATCAGTATTTCATTAAAATATGCTGCAGGGAATAGTTCAGTAAACTACTTAGCATGCCAAATGCATAGTTCATGCCAACATATTTATTGTATAATGTTCTTAAGAGCTGCAAGCCTCTGTTCATTGAGAGTAATCAATTCCATTTTCATATGCAGTGGACCTTGAACCCTGCTCTGCACTCACGTTGCAACAATTTTTTTTTTTCAGGGGATGATCAGAATAAGTAGATTCAATACCTCTACAGGAGCTTTGGCAGTATTACTAATATTCTCAGCTAAAAAAAGCCCCACAGATCTCTGCACACTGTGAGAAGAATCTGAGAATATATAATAAAAGCATGATTAGTACAGCATGCAACAAGGTGAGGAATATATGCTGCTGAACAGAAATAAAGTCTTGACTATGTAAAAGCAACAAAACCAAATAACATAATTCAACTACAAGACTATTTAACTCAGCTTTGTTGCAATATGAAATAAGGAATAGTTACATTTTTAGTGGAGCTGAAAGAATCTTCTCCAGCAACTGTTAATTAATAGTTCAATGAGACCTTATGAGCTTCAATCCCCTGTTCAACCTTTGGATTGCCTCATTAGACTTTGTCAATCTGTCCCAGAGGACATGCAAATCCCATGTGTCAAAAAGCACTGTTTTTCATTCTTTGATTTATACACTCAGTGACCTTTCTCATCACTTCTATCCATTCTGTCAGATTACCACCAAGTGCTTATAAAGATTACTTATTGGGCAACCTTGTGGTTGCTGAAGTGGGGCTTCTCCTCTGATAATGAAAGCCAGGTGGCACTTTGTTAAACTAGGATTTGTTTATGTATTTGACAGTCCTCCAAGACCTCTCTCCACGGGAATCCAGGCTCCTGAATACTGTTTTTCTTTCTTTGCTTGACTATAAAGTGCTGCCTGCCAATTGGTTCTAGTCAATCCCCAAGGCCAGCAAAGACTGATCAACATATTCCTAAATCTTGTGCCCCTAATCCCTCACTTCTTTGTCAGTGGGCTCCAGCGCCTCATTGCCTATATCTCTTGCCAGGGCAGACAGGAAATATATTTGATATCTCATACCTCTTTAAATCCTAAAATGCCACTCTGGCTCTATAGCAACACTAACAGGCATCATCTTTTTTTATAGCCAAGAGGCTCACAAAAGCCCTACTGCAGTGTTTTGCAGCTACAGTTAAACAATTCAAACCTAAAAATGAGCCTGAGGTAAAATCTCATCTTTTGCACCTCTGCTCCCAGACCATACTCCTGAGGGCTTTATTTCAGATCTCAGTGAGTGTTTCACAATTTTGAAATTCAGACTGTATATTAGGATCTCAAAAGGGGATGTGGAAACCCAGCTCTAAGATTCAAAAATTAATGAAATAGGACATACAGGACACACTGGCACACAGAGGCTTGCAGGGATGTGTACACATACAAACATCCTAATAAAATCAGACAAAGGACTTTCCCCAAAATGTGCATCTCTTAAGGATGAGCTTGCTGAAAGGGAAGGAGTGGGGAGGAGTAGAAGGAAAGAAGAAGGGAAGAAGCACAGGAATAAATTCAATTTCAGGCTGCACAGAAGAAGCAAGAGAATCTGTAAGCATAGCCAGAATGGTAAAAGATAATTGAAGCAAAGGACTTTTGAAGATATGAAACCCATCCGCTTCATCAAGCAGAGCTGAAGACAAATAAAGAATTGGGATTTGTGTCACACAGTTTGTTCCATGTTTGTTGCTCCTGGGGCTGCTGTATATTCCCCCTGAGGCAAATGGACTTTTTTCCTGACATAGAAAAGATACTGGCCTGAAGCGTTACTTGGAAGGCAGTTCCTATGCTGCTGCACAGACCTGGTGGCCTCTATCACAGTGCACAGACTGGCCAGCCTGCATGCACCCTGCCAGACACTCACAATATTTACTTCTCTCTCCAGGTTTCCCACATCCAGCACCACATTTCTGGTATTTATTGCATTTTTTCTCCCTTTCATGGCCCTGTGTTTTGGATGCATTGGCTTGGCACTACAGCTGGAGGATACATGACAGTGGCCCCTTGCAGAGGGAGCAGGGCACTGTGGCCCCTTCCCTGCCACGTGAGTTGAGAGCATGGGCTCAGGCCTTGGTAGACTGGGGAGAATATTAGAGCGGTCAGCACATATTGCTGTGTTAATTGGAGCAGAAACATAATGAATAAAATCCTCTCCTGCATTATGTAAATCATTTTCTGAGCTGTGTCACCTCTTCTGCAAGTAAGAGCTTGTTTTAGTCACTTGAGAGTGGATCTGACTCTGACATAGGAAGCAGATCTGCTGAGTATAGGAGTGCACAGTCTTATAGAATTGCTTTTCAGAGCAGTTTTCAGCCTGTTGTTTTTTATTTCCACCTGCTTTTTGGTTTCATATCTTCAATACAGTGGACATGACAAAGAGTCAGTACCCAGAGAAGGAAATGCTGCATAAGACTAAGAATATATTTGAAGGGCTGAGTTTACTTCATACATATGACAGGACCACAACGAGCCTTTGGTCATACTCTTTATAGACAGTTCATAACAGGGGAATTTAGGCTCAGCAGTTACATTTAATTGGTTATTTATTGCAGTTAATCATAGAATCTGGTAAGTCAATTGGTTGCTTATAACCATACTGCTTACTAGTGTACCTATGACCCTGTACAACACACAGTTCCCATGTCTTTAGTACACTAGTATCTTCCTTCCTTCCTTCCAATCTCTTATTCCCTCCTTCCTTCTTCTCCATCCTCCCTTCCTTCCTCCCTCCCTTCCTTCCTATTTTTCTCACTCCTTCCTCCCTCCCTTCCTTTATTTCTTCTTTGCTCCCTTTTTTCTCCTTTCCTCTCCCCTCCCTTCCCCTCCCTTCCTTTCCTACCTCCTTTTTTTCCCTTCCTCCCTCCCTTTGCTCCACCCTCTCTCTCTCTTTCTCTCTCCTTCCCTTGCTCCCTCCTTTCCTTCCCTTCTTCCATCCTTCCTTCCCTGCCTCCTTCATTCCTTCCCTCAATCCCTCTCTCCCTTCCTTTCCTGCTTTCTTTTGTCCTCCCTCCTTTTCCCTCCCTGCTCCTGGTCTGTTGACATTGATACCAGTTGTTGTCCATGGAGAGTTGACTTGCTTTGTAAGCTTGCTTTCCTTTTATGTCTTGTTACTGGAATGACATCCAAGACTGTTAATATATTCTCTACCCTTTTTATATTGGTCTTCCCCACTAACAATGGCTACAGTTGTCAACAGGATATAATGCAGTTAGAAAGGGAAGAGCAATCATGGTGCAGCTGAGAATGTCTCTATTTCTTGCTTCACACCTATGGAAACATTGGTCCCAGAAGCGAAGACAGAGTTCAGCAATTTATTTGAGTTTTACAACTATAACTTCTGACAGGGAGGACTTGAAAACTTTGAGAATTTATTAAAATTTTGGCAAAAAAAAGAAGGGGTAAGGCTTTTACAGAGAGATTTTGTGAAACACACAACTTCCCTTGGCTCTCCCGCTGCTTTTTTAATTAGTTTTACTTCTACCCTGCAAAGAGGGTAATGAGAGCCTCTTTCATTCTGTTTGTTTGGTTTTCCAGTTTTTTAAGACTGTGACTATCTTCAATGCAGGAAACAATTTGCTGTGCTTGTTTCTTTTTTTTTATAGCTCCTGACGGTTTTCACAGGCTCTGACTGTTTTTCAGTGGGTCTGCTGCACTTCTCATGGCATGAGGAAGAGAGACAGGAGAGAGAAACATGACTGGCCCAGTGGGGCTGGAAGTGGCATGTAGTGGGGGACAGTCCCTGAAACTCTGTGGCTCCTCAGGTCCAGCCAGTTAGCCCTGCATGCTGTTCACCACCTAGCAATGTTTCAATAGCTTGCACTGAATTTATTTACTGGCAGATGTCCCAGTGAAGCAGACGTGGCATTTATCAGGTGCCAGTTAGCAAACTCTGCTACCTTTGCCAGTAAATTGAACAGCCACTGCTGTATTAGGAAAAGCATATTATATACATAGCACCTATTAATAGTCTTATCTCTGTCTATAGTGAACCAGTGTGAAATGTTCAGGTTTCTACACAAACTGTGAATTCAAAATGCTGCTCTGGTAGACCAGACCACAGGGCAGAAAACCAGTTTCATGCAAGCTCCAAATGCAATATAACTTTGCAACTATCCGCACTGAAACTCCAGGTGATAAAGATTGTTCCTGAACACATTCATCAGGCTCTGCACTGCCTGACATTGCTGTCCTTGTCTGAGTGACAGCTGTTCCCTTTTCATCCCCCCGTATCACAGTTTGGAGGATATGGCTGTTCCCCAGGGATGGTTTTTGCCCTCCTACTGACAGAAGGCTGCCTGTGTCTTTCTCTGACCCAAACCTCCTTCCTACCTGCTTTATATTCCAGGTCAATCATCAGTGTTAGTTGCACTAAATGCTGTCTAGCCGTCCATCATAGGACACTCTGGGCATCCATTATGATATGATTCATTTGAGCAATCTATGTTCATTATTATTCTCCCCCTATTGCAGGGTTAAGTAACCCTGTCTTGTAAGGTCTCTGTTCTTCCCAAAGCTGGCTTTGCTATAGTTGTGTTTCTGCCATATCTGCTTGTTTGCTTCTTAATGCTTTGCAGAGTGTTGTCCCTCTTCATATCTTTTGACTGGGCCATTCATCCTGGAAAACATTTGCTAGGAATTAAAATGCAATCAATTGTGCTGTGTTCTCAGCTTCAGAAAGTCTGCTTTGCAATAGAGCCTATTCCTTCACCATGCTGAAGGGTTTAAATACATTAATCTTGCTCCTCTTTCCCAAGTCCTTATTCTACTGCCACCAAGAAAAGAAGTTGGGATTCTTAAAAGAACTGGATGAGGCTATGATTTTTTCAGCCTTCTGCTTTTCTTTGTTATTAAGCTAAACAAATCCCATCTGGTTTCTCTATTGACCCAATAATGCTGCCAGGTGAGCACTGTGTGCAGCTGTTGAATGCAGTTGTGCACACTTGCAGTTACTTATTCTTCGAGGTTGGTTCTTTTCCCCCCTCAGATACAGCAGGAATTTTGATATGATTAAATCACATCTGTCCAGCCAGTGGACTGGGGAGGGAGAAGATGCAGGAAGCATCTATTTCCAGCCCAGGTATTGTTACTAGGAATGAGAGGACAGAAATAGATGGGGACAATCCAAGAAGATGACAAGGAAATAAGCTGACCCTAGGGCTCAGGAGCCCATGAGACCCCTTGGAGTCTGGGACACCAAAGTCTGGCCATTGACCAGGACCTCCAGTTTCCCATTAGAAGGAACAGAGAATAAATATGTGCCACAAAACTGTCCTGGATCTGTCACCAAGCCACTGCTTGTTTCCTCTGCAGCAAGGAAGATGCAATTCCCTCCAGCACCTCTCAGGATAGCCAAAGCAGAGCAGGTCAAGGAGCCTCTGCTCAAACCACGTCCCCCATCTGCTACGCAGCAGCTCTAATTCAGTTATGCTCCTAAGCAGCCACAGCAAGGGATGGACAAACCCACATGATCCAAAATTTGTTAGAAAAGCCTCTGGATTATTTCCTTCTTAAATCATGGTGGAGTATTCAAAGGTCAATACATTCTGCTGTATTCAGGGTTAAATTATTTCAACACCGGTCTGATATATCTACTGACAAATGATTCTTAGCAATAAATTGGTATAAATCTGACCAAATGAAAACAAGCAGTCAGTTTTTGTATGGACATTTATATTTTATATGGATCAGAATTTGACAGAAAATTCTGATAATCAGTAATCCCAAATATTTCAATAACTATATGATTTGTTTTGGTTTTTGAGAGCTAGGTTCTCCCCTCCCTGCAAGTGAGAATCAGTGTTGTGGTACTTTTATACACCTAGGAACAGAAAGAACAATAGCTCCCTTTGCCTCCATCACACTGCAAGTGACTGCATTCTTCATTTTAGAGAAGAGGTACAAGTTGCAATAACAGAACAGAGAGGGAAGGAGCTGAGAATAAAAGGCAAATACCTCTCAGGAAAAAAGGCAGAGGAAACACATAGAAAAGTTGTGCTTGGCTGCTCTGGTGACACCACTCTCCTCAACAGTGCCCTTCCTAATCACGGCCCACAGTACATGCTTATACAGCTTTCCTCACTGACAGTTTCAGTCATGCCACCAAATTAGCCAAGAGAGGCAGTGTGGGTGAATGAGTAGCTACTGCACTGCTTGGTGAGTCTTGGATCTGTCACAAACCCTCTGTTTGCTTCCTGTCTGTTTCCTTTCCTATCTTCATCATATTCACCTTTGGGGTACTACCTAAGGTCCAAGTACTGGTTTAGGCATCAACAATTGACATCCTTAAGACTGCCACTGCAAGGTATGCTTTGGCTCATGCAACACAGCTGTGCATGGGGTCAGAGCTGCCCTGGCTGCTGTCCTTGCATGTTTGATCTTCTCAGGGAACCTGGGGAGGTCATCAAGGCCATCCTGCCACCCCAGTCAAGGTTGTATTATATATCCTAGACTCTGTATATATAGAGTGTAACATAGGGGAAAGTTGGTCTGGACTGGACCCGACAGATGCTGCCCACTGGAACTGATAAACAACAGCAAGGAGAGTATGGTCCACATATCAAGTTTAAATAAACAAATGAGAATATTTGATTCCTCTTACTGCTGTAGGTCAAAACATGAATTTAGGTATATAGACTTGGGCACTCATGTTAGAAAGTCATGGCCATGAAAGTCAAGAATGGGCACAGCAGTTTCACCTTTTCAGCTACTGCAACCTCAATCTCTACTAAAAAAAAAAAAGAACTGTAGGTTGAATATGACATTGCATTTAGCAGTTTTCCTTTTCCTTGACCTTCTCTGTTAAAAACCTCTTGATAATACAATGAGAGCTATTAGCAACTCATGAGAAGCTGTGGTGGGTAAACAGAATTACAACTTCGAGAAGAAATACTGCTGATATCATTCTGCAGGTAAGTGGTTGGTAATAGAAGCAGATTAAAACACTATGTTATTTCAGCAGGTGAATTCCTAGAAGATGATCAGGAAAGCTGTCACAACCTGATTGAGATCAGCACTGAATGATATCTGCAGAAAGATGGTAATATATAGCCTGTACAGCCATATAATCTATAAGCAGCATCCTTGCATTTAATATGTTTTGATCTGAGCTCCAGCAAAGCACTATTAGGCTAGGCAGAGTGTGTCTTTTGTGTGTGACTGGGGTCCGTAGTTGGAAAGGTTCCCCTATATTTGATGGGTTTTGGATAGCATCCTTAGTCAAAAGACACTGTCTAAACTCACATTAATCTCCACTTATTCTAGTGGCTGCTCCCTAGCATACAAAAATCCTTTGGCTGATTCAGTTGGCTATGAAGGCACATATTCCAGATGAAAGTATCTGTAGCACACGCAGTCTGCTCCTATGAATACACAGCCCCCTCCTCCGCCTCAGCAATGCTGAAATCAACCCAAGTGCCAGAGATGCTCCTTAAAATATTAAATACACAAATATTTTACAAATATTATTTTAGCTGTGAATAATAATCTGGTAGTGCCTTGGAGATGCAGAGAATTTACATCCTCCCTTTCCATATGAGCTGTTGTGCTGCAGCTTCCAGATGCCAAATAAATTATTAATCAATTTTGAAAAATATGCTTGAGCCTTCCTTCCTGAGAGAAAGGGTGATGTTAATCAACAGATGGATTTGGCATGTAAGTCACACTGTCACTAAAAAGCTGATCAACATCATTCACCATGGTTTTATAGTGTTCAGAGTTTTTCTGTCTAACTTAGAATATGTTGCAGGTGTGCAATAATTCCTTCTTTTTCATTGCCCCAAGGCCTGCTGTGTGTCACCCCACCAGTGAAGCGCATTTGCCCCAGTGTGGGCACGGTGACACACATGGGCACTCTGGATTCCTTATACATTGAATTCTGCAGGGCAGGCAGCAGAACTGCACCGTGTGCTTGTAGTGCATTGGAAACACCACAGAGGAAAAATATCTTAAATCCTAGTGTTTTGGGGTTTTCTTCCATTTGAACTGAGGTTGACTGCTGCATCAGGCATCACAAACCAGAGGATGTGGTTTGCAAGCATTGACTTCAGGACAAGGTGATAGAGAAAAGGAGAAATTTGTAATTTTCATGACTTTTTCCCATCTCACTTTTGTATTGTCACAGACATATGTCTGTCTTAGCACAGGGCAGAGAGTAGGAGGCATAACACAGACAATAGACACCTCAGTTGGGCTGTTACATATGCCCTCAGTTAGCTTGGACAGGCTCTATGTTCTTGAGAATGACTGCAAGCCCATAGAGGAAGACTGTGAGAGTAAAACTTGGGCAGAGAAGTATGAGGGTGCTGGGGTTAGACTGGTTCCAAGTGCAGAGAAAGAGAAAAGACATTCTAGATGTTTTGGGGACAGAGGCTAGTAGCCTCTGTGATACAGGAAGGAAGGGAGGAAGAAACCAAGTGCTCTCCCTGCTGATTCTGCTGCTACTTTCTTTTTAAACACATTTAGAGTAATACTTCATGTCCCTGTGGGAACATGAATAAACTTTACTTCTCCAAGAGAGAGGCTTCAGAGGAAGGGGACACAGAGGAAAAGAGAGGCACGGAGGCCAGAAAGCCAGAAAGGTGAAGCTGAGGTCTCTCCTGTCCAAAATAAGTGGACTCCAAGAGCTCCACGATATAAGCAAATCCAACCAAGAAGGGCTGAAGACTGTGGTCAACTAGCTGATCTTGTAAAAGCCTCTTCTAACACAAAGACAATTCCCATTCCTTACCTTCCAGCTAGAGGCTAATAAACAGGAAAACCTTACTGTGTCTCAGCCTACTGGTATTTAGGTCATATCTTGTGCCCTGAAGCTTGGTTCAAATTCAAACCCTGATCAAACCAGAGGTGTGGAGTTGTGTGCTTATATCTCCACAGTCCTGGTGTCGATGCAGGGGGCCAATCTGTGGAAATCAGGGTTGAGAGAAGAGGTGCTAAATACTTCTAAAAGCAAGCTGGCCCATGGTGGTCTCCAGAAACATGTTCCCCTGCTGCTAGTCCAGCATGGAAGGGGACAAAGGCTACGGCAATTACACACCCACCAGATAACTGTTCTGTGATACAGGGAGGAAGGGAGGAAGAAACCAAGTGCTCTCCCTGCTGATTCTGCTGCTGCTTTCTTTTAAAACACATTTAGAGTAATACTTCAACTGTCCAATTCTACTCTGAGTATTTTATATCAATGGAAATATACTATTATAACCAGAATGCACACCACACAACCCACAAAGATATTCATACACAATATATCTTGAGACCCACAATACTATTTCTCCAGTATTCTGCATGTCTCCAGCTCCCTGTACCTCAGAATCATCCCTTGGCATCCTGCTTAGCAGGTAATAAATCAGGCTCAACCTTTGTGGTTGAGAGGCAGGAGCATCCTTGGTTACATACCTTGCTGCCAACCCCTCCTCTGTTAATCCAAGGATTCTCGTGTGTGTGTGTATTAGTAGTGCCTCATTTCCTAATGAATTGAATCATTAGGAATTTAGCCAGATAAAAGCCCAGCAGAAAAGTACCAATGAATTTTCCTGCCCCTTTTCCCAATTGAGCAGAGTATAGTGTATCTTCCTTCAGTGTGACCATCACCTCGTTGTGTTAGGAGCTGTATAAATGCCAGTACAAAAAGCCGTGGTCCCATACAATTTACAATCTAGTTATAAATTAAGAGCCAACACATGGATAGAGTGAGAGATGGAGGGAAGAACATAATGAAATAGCAATATCAGGCTGTCAGGTAGGGATCTTGGTGCACTGTTGCCTGCTCACTGTGAAGATTTTTATGGGCATAACAGCAAAGGAGAACTTGAGGTATTTATACAATTCATTGTTTATGGTATAAGCATAAATAGACTGTGACAACAACCCCCCCCCCAGTCCTTGTAAACTAAATTACAGACCCTCCTTGAAGACCGTAAGATGGAAGCAGCTTATGACATATATTCTGATCCTTTTCTTTAAACATAAAATTATCTTCCCAATTAAAGACTGATGGTATTAATATAATGAAGGATTTTGTATCTTCAAATTCAATTCTGCCTGGAATGCTTTGATACATAGGAGTATATATACACACCAACATTTACCGCTGGTAAAGAAACTGAATCTCTCTTTTGTACAAGAGTGTCTATTGTGTATATTGTAGTCTGAGAGTGTCTATTGGTGTGGCCATTATTCACGGGCAGTAGCAAAGCAGTTAGAGCCAGTTCCCAGCAATGGAAGAAATATTAGATACAAGGCAACATAAATCACCAGAACAGAAATGAAAATGGGAAGTTTGGGTTTTCCCTTTATTTTTCTCCTCTTTTCTTCTTTAACACACTTTATTTCAGGGAACTGAGAAAGAGAAAAGGCTTCATCAGCCAGGTGGACTGAACCACCAGAACATCTCTGGTGCTTGCAAAGATACTCTGGACCATAGCCACTGTCAAGCAGTCCCCTTCAGGACATGCAAGGGGACCTGATCACAGTAAACACTTTGGATTCTGTATGTGTCTGCTGTGCACCTTGTTTGCTATGGCCTGTAGACACTCTAGGTCTGATCTGCCCCAGAAGTATTTGGCTGGCAATGGTAATAATGAAGCCAATGACCTGGTGCAGGAGTACATGAGGCTGCGAGTAGAGCCATCAAGCATTTTTCAGACCTCATGAGGATGAAGTTTGACATTTTCATTCTTTTTTGATCCAGTTCAAAGAGGCTTTAAAGCCAATTTCATGATCGAAATATGAAGCTCTCTTGATAGTGATGCTTTGAATAATGAGGGAAGAAATACTGTCATTGTAGATTAATTGGTATTAAGCATATTATCGTGTTCCATATGATCCCTAATGATCTTTCACAAGATACTGATCTTTATCACAGAAAGCATGAAAGATATCTGTTTTCTGTGGGATCAGAAGCACAAAAACATCATTCAAAATTGATCATGAGACACCTATGTGTAAAATTAATGATATCATGTCATTCAGATTATTGTTTTGGTTAGGAGATTAATTTGCTTATGTTCCATGGTATCCAGGTTTGATAAGTGATAGGTTATCTCTCTTGCAATAATATTTTTTATGATATTTTCTAAGAAGTGTATAGATCAGTGCATTTGACATATAAACATGCTTCCAGAGATAGTCAGGGAGAGACTTCTTGAACAGAAATTCCTTGGCAATGACTATTTCATGGAACATGATACTATAAACTGCTGATCCTTGGTCCTGACTGCGAATGCTAAAAAAACAAAAATGAAAGAAGCAAATTCAAGTTTTTAGGCATCTTGAAGGCCAGGGAAGTGAATTTCAATAACAGGATCTGATGTGAGCTTGAAGAGAATCCAGCTATGTGCTAACCTTACTGACAAACAACCAGGCTAAAATTTGCAAGGGGCAAGAGTGGCATTTGATTATTATCCATTTTATTTGTTGTGGAAAAAAACAATTCTGGGAAATGTTCTGATAAACAGCAGCATAATATTCATCAAACTCCCTAAAACTCCTTATTCAAACAAAGAATAGCAGTTTTCTTCTAGGAGCTGCAGAGAAAATGTCTGGCAGAATTTTTTAGAACACCTGGTTTTAGAAAAATTTAACTTCAGAAGGCAGTATGCAGGGATGGATTTAGCAGGATGACTTAGGGGGTCTTAAGCCTCATCTAGTGCCTTCTTCTTCCCTTTCCCCATTAGCACTGCTTGCCTGCATGAGCTTGCTCTGGACCATAGCAAATGGGCAGCCCTCCTCCCCTTCAGTGACTTGCAGTGGATATGATAAATTGGCTTTGGCCCATTGAAGCAAACGGAAAAACTCTCATGGATTTCAAGGAGATTTGGATTGGGTCCCTTTTCTGTCTTTGGAACAGATTTCTCCTTGTAGAGAGCCACAAGGTAATGATATCTGTAGTTGCCTCCCTGGTCTTATCTGCCTGCTAAACCACACTCCAAAAATGCTAGATATGCACATTTGGAAGCCTCTATATGCAAGTTTTACAAGGAAATGCAGTCCTGTGTGCTCCACAGACTTGACTACTTGCCTACAACTTTTGAGCAGAATTGATTCAGATCCAAAGTGAAGGCTTTCCCTGTGCCTATTAATCACCTTCCCTCATGCAGCGTTTTTGCAGCTGCCACCACATGCACTCCTTGGGCACTGATCCACCACTTCGCACACTCCAAAGCTGCCTGTAATCACTAGCGCTGACTTTTTATCCTATGTAATAGGGCAAATCTTCTAGGGCACTTATAAATGATGAGAAACTTATGTAATTATCTTGACACTTCACTGCACTCTCAGTCAGTTGGCTATGGATTCAGAGTCTACTGATACTTTAGTAATATTCAAATCAATCAACTTTCTAATTAATATATTTGTATCCTTTCCTAGGCAATAAAGCCAGAAGGAGCCACTGTGATCATCTATTCTGACCCTTGCAGAAGGCACTGGGTCAAGACCTGAGCCATGGAAGAACTGCATCATATCTCCTACAAAAACATCCTTTCTTTGCAGTGAGGGATAACTTACCACAAGCCTTGGGAAGCTGTTCCAATGTTACTTAGAACAGTAGCTAAAATCAGATGGTTTTGAGTGAAAAAAATCATTTTGAATTCATAATTACTGTGTCATTTGAAACATCTGTAAAAAGAAAGATAAAAGGGGAACATTCACAGGCATGGAGCAGCATATAAAGAATGCAGGTTTCCTTTTATGTCCCCATTACTGTGTTTGATCCTCTCCAGCTTCTATAATTGCTCTCCATGTGATTATCTTTTCTTAAGTTAGTGCAGACTAAAATTGCATTGTAATATAGCAACTGCTTTGTATCCAGTAAATCTTGGGGTCAGTAACAGAGCTATTTGGAAAATAATACAAACCCATGACAGGTTGCCTCAAAGCAGGAAAAGCCTCAGGGTGTCTGAGGTGTAAGAAACATCTCTGAATGAGTAATTCAAATGGAGAAGGCATTTAAATAATTAACTTCCTTTTCATAGGATTTTGCTGCAGTAGTGGCACAAAAGATAAACAACTGAAACTCTCTTTCTTGTCTGAGCTGTCCCTGACTATATGAAATAATGGTCTTTTATTCCAAGAAGGGAGCAGCACAGATTATCCTCATTCTACAGAAAAACTTTGCCTTACCCAGTAAAGAAGAGCAGGGGAAGGTTAAGGGGCTGTGGGCTCTGTGCACCAGAGGGTGTGGGATGAGTCGGGTTGTCTCCATGCTGGAGCCATGTTTCTACCCTGTACCCAGTGACGCGGTGCAGAAGTCCTTCTCGTGTGCAATGTATGGGCCTCTAGAGAGGGTCTTCTCCCTCTGGAACAAAGCAGGAGGGAGTTGTGACCCTCGGTCACAAATTCTTTGCTTGGAATGAGAAGGCGCATTACTGCCTTTACATCAAGAGGCTAAGTCTCCATCCTGCTCTGAGGTAGGCTGCTTAGGAGCAAAACTCAGCTAGCACTGCAGTGAAAAGAGCACCGGCAGTGATTTCATTGTGTTTAGCTCGTAACAAGAACAGTAAAAATACACATCTCCGGCAGGCTCTTCTCCTCACAGTCATTGTAGCATTATATCCTCTTGTGTTAGATAGCTGCTCTGTGAACAGAGCAGGAATATTCTTGCTACAAATATGCTCTGCTTTTGTTCAGTTATTGTTCAGCCTGTGTTTCTGCTTACCATTTTTCCTTGGTGCTGAGGTAGTATTTGGAGGCCTCAGCTGTGATGAGGGCTTACGTGATAAGAGAAAGAAGTAACAGCGGAGCGTAAGGCCATGCATGATGCCGCGGCAGCTGTTTCACCGGAGAGGGCAGAGAGAGCTCACGCAGTCAAGTATCTACCTCAGGGAGGTGGTGGCACCACAGGATCTTTGCTGCCTGGTGAGCCAACATCTGCCTGCAACCTTGGCACCAGGAGCTCTGCTCCCGACTTTTCGCCAGCCTTTCTACCTAGAAATAAATTGTGAATGAATTGCAATCTTCAGATTGAAGCTATTGCTTGACAGAGTGTGGTGAAAATGCTAGCATGCATGAACCAAAAATGGGATCAAGTAGTTTAGTGGACCAAGATCACTGGGCCCAGTAAGCATTAGACACATTTTAATGGTGCTGCTTCTTCTCACCAAGGGCTACAGTCAATAAGCCTTTGCTGAAATGCTTCCATATCATCACTGGGCAATTGCTTTCTTCTAGGAGCAGGTCTTGGGTAGGGGTTGAAGATCTTTCAGACAGAACAATAAAAAAGATGGAAATGAAAAGGGAGGGAGGAGCGGGTGGATGGCTCAGCAACAATATGAACAGGCTTCACATAGCTTATCCAGAGCGAAACACACAATAATGAGCAGCAGCAGTTATCTCCACTGCCTGCCTGCCTAACTAATCAGTCTTGATGTACATGGGAATCAGTCAAATGTCTTTTACAGAAGGCCACGTATATTACACAGCGTTCACATATGCAGATAGGAGATATCCATCCCCCATAAACACAAATTGTATGAAAAGATATCATCCAAAAATAGGGCAAGCCCAAATACTGTCTTTTGAATTGTCTTGGCTTGATTTAAAACTGGGGGAGGAGCAGTAGGCTGTGCAGCAAATGTCTTTTGCTGTGAAGATCTATAGAAAAACCATTCCGTGGCCCATTTATACAAATCAAACCACATGGCAATACCCAGCATTTTCTCCTAACACTGTTAATTAAGAAACCATTATGGCCATTCATTGGATAACACTTCAAAAAATAATCCTTAGCTCTTATAAATGCCACACTGAGGACTATTAATATCCTCAGTTTACTGTTGCTACCTAACTCAATTTCATCCTTATCATTTGCTTTTGGGGATTTGCTTAAAAAAACAGGAAAAGAACAAAGTGTATTACAACATGTAGTTGGTAATAAGGCTAAGAAAGCATAATAGAAAGTATTGATGGGAAAAGCAGACCATGTATGTGTGTGCAGTTGAATAACTAGAAGTACGTAACAGAATGGTAGTTGTGGTTTCTGTAACACTGCAGTCACTGCAGTTGTTCCAAGGAGGCACAGGCACATACACACACACATACATGCACACAAAATATAAAACTCCCCCTCCGAAAATCAGGCCAGTCTGAAGGAACTGGAGCTAAAGGAAGGGGGGAAATGGAAAAGAACAAAAACCGTGAGAACTGACTAAACTTGCAAAATCTTGATGATGCTTTTCAGTCCATAAGTCTCTGATATATGTCTCACTATGATAGGATACTTTTTCAACAGTGTTTCCAGTCTCTTGCAGAACTTCAAAGAGGATGTTTTGGGCAAAAATGGACAGAATTACATTGTTTTCTGTGAAACCTGGAAGACAAAAACTGGAAGGGGAAAGTGTTTTGGGGTATCTTCCAGGGAAACAACATACTTAGCTCAGGAAAGCCCAAGGGAGTTTTATGCAATTATAACCGGCACCTACCCTAAACAGGAAGAGAAGTGGAAAAAAGGTCTAAAGATAGAATGGGTGGTGCACACTGTGTGGGCAAGGGAGGGATCATGGGCAGATCCTGGTGTGGGGATGAAGGAGAAGGCAGCTCTGTGGCCAGGAGGGGAGGAAGGTGGATCTCTGCGTGAGGGAGAAGAGAAGAGGATACTGTTCCTGGCAAGGAGGGCAGGTAGGGACAGTGGTGTCCAGTGGGACCCCAGGAGGTCACATAGTCTCTGTCGCATGGCAGAGAAGAGAGTGGGGGTCATTGATCAAGTGAGCAGTCAAAATACTGGGAACATGACTTGTGGCCAAGGGAATAGTGACCTAAGAGACAGGATAGGACAAGCTGCAGGGATGCACTGAAATGGGCTGTGCAGGGGGGAAGCCCCGTGGCTCCCCCTTGGCAAAACTGTGGGTTTTACAAAGAAAGTAGGGATTTACAATGAAACTTTTGAAATAAGGAATTCAGCTTGAAAAGAAGAATAAAAGTGTGAAAATGTGTACCAGTGGGCAGAGACCTTGGTGTGGGTATAGCAGCAGTCAAAACCTGGTGTGACACTGTGAGAAGTACCACCAGCATCGCCCGCCTGGGGCAGGCAGACCAGCCCTCTCAGCTGCTGCAAGGAGCTGGCATCCTGCTGGTGGAGCGACAGCCCTGGGGTCAGCACACGGGACCCACACCAGGGTGCGTGAGTGAGCCCAGGGCCCTTCTCACTGGAGCTGCGTTAGTGGTTACAGGGAAAAACACAGGTTCATGCTGTGTGTGTGACCAGAACTTTTGGGGATTAGCTATAGGAGGGTACTTTGAAATTTGTAGCTGTTTATTAAATTTTGTAAGTGTCTAGTATTGTGGTTTATCTGTTGTATTACTGATATTGATCCTGCATATACAGTTCACTAACTGCTTCGATCCTGATTTGATTTAACCACAAGTTGAGCATTTTTTTCCCTGCAATAGAGGATAGAGATGCTCTTACAGAAAAAAGAAGGGGTGAAAGCTCCTGTGGAGGTGCCCCCGTGTAGTTAGGAAGACTGGCCAGGGGCAAGAAAGAGGTGGTTCTTGAGGCACAGGCGATCCATGAGCAGCAAGCACAGATCTGGGTTTGGGTGATGTATCCTGACAAGCGGTGAGGAGCAAGAGGGAGAGTCATCCCCACTCGCAGGCTCCCAGCCTCCCACCTGCAGCTCACTCCCAGGAGCTGCTCCAGGAACACACCACTCTGAGGGCCTTGGAGGAGCATGGTTTGAACCTTGCAGCATGCTCTTTCATGCACACAGAAATGTTGCATGCAGCTCATAGGGCCAGGCAGTTTGCTTGCTCACAGGCTAGCTTGAGCCCCAAACCCACAGCTTGCAACAGGCTGACAACTCTGCAGCTGGCCCCCAGCTGTGTCACACCAGGAGTAGGACAGACAGCCGCGCCAGAAGAAACATGTCCCTCACTGGGTGCCACATGCTGCGCTCCAGCAAAAGCAAGTGTTGACCATTTCAGCTCCACTGCTCCAGCTGGGCTCTGTTCCTCTTCCTGCGGGGTGGAGGTGTGGATGAGAGGACACTTGCTTCGCATTCACACCTGTGACCCGGATGGTGCATGCAGGGCGGCCAGAGGATTTTATTTTTTCCTTGGGCCGCTCTGTAGCCCTCTAGTCCAGGTGGGAACCCAGCCCTCCTAAGGCTAATTCGCTTTTCATGAAGGGGCAGGCACCTGTGATGTGTTCAAACTGGCTTTGTGCTAGGCTTTATTCAGAGCTTAAAGGTAGCTCGCCAGCATGCAGTGAGCGTGCAAAGCTTCAGTGTGTTAAACAGCTCGGTGTCACTCTGGGTGCTGTGTTGGCAGCCTCCTTTCTGAACATCCAGCACTGAAGGCAATCCACAGGCAAGCTGTCTCCTTTCAGCGGCTGAAATAAGAGAGCGTGATGAGCCCTTCTGTCCATGCGGCGCCTGAGAGAAGCACTTATCAGTAAACAGCATACCCTGTGCTGACAGGGCATGATTGAAAACCCCCCTGGGTGAGCTGGCGTTGCTCTTAGTGTGCACCTTTTGCAAGCAGCCTCAGAAAGTGAGCAGTCATTTAAAAGCTAGCAAGAAACATATCCCCCCCTCCCCCCTTATGCCCTCCCTACTTATTCGCAAAGGTTCCCTGAGTCCTAGGGCTAGGAGCACTTGCGGCCGGGTCCTTGTGCATTGCTCTGACAGCAAGGAGACGTACAGCTAAATAACAGAGCAGCCAGGAACAAAACAAAAGGGAATGGCTGCTCTTTGAAAGCTTGCGGTGTCTGGAAGTGAAAACTTGAGGTAGTTTGTGTCTATCAGGCCTTTTCTTCTGCCCCTATCAGAGCCTGAAAGGCAAACTCTGTGCTTTTCTTACAGCTCAAGAAGGACCGGCTTCACTTTTTCCTTGGGCCAGGTCTCCAATCACTGCAAAACAGCTGGGCTGCCCTGCATTACAGAGAGCCTGGATTGCTGAACTGTCTACACAGCCTCATAACTCACACTTCACCCTTGCTTCTCTCCTACAGCCTATTTCTGCAAAGCACTTGCATGTGGATTACCAGCTGACATTTTAAAGACTGCTAGTGAAGTTAAAATTAAACACATAACTATGTATTTCTGAATGCAGACACTGCTTCACCCTGCTCCTCACCCCCAAATGTCTGAACTAGCGCTCAGCCTTAAAAAGGACAGGAGTTTCCAAAGCATCCCACACAAACCAGCAGTCAAGAAAGGAAGAGAGATCAGACAGAAGTCTATGAACAATCACATGCAGAAGGGCACAGTGGAAAAGTTTGTGACAGCTGGATAATGAAGTCATAAAGTTTGGGGGAAAAAAATAATTTTTTCAGGTCAGAAGGTGAAAATGGGATTTAGGGATTTTTTTCTCCCTCAGACAAAACATTGAAAAGTATGAAATTTTCTGTAACTCAGTGCATTGGGGTGAGTAGCTAGTTATGCTCACTTCCCACCACCACCAAGGCAAATGACAGGAGGAGCTTGCTCTGCTCACTGGGCAGGGGGCAGTCGAATAGACCAGACGAAAGAGAGTTGTGAGGGGGTGAACATCACTTCTTACAGATGGACTTTGAAAAGTAAAATGTAAGTGGTCAGGGAAGCAATAAAGACAACACAAAACTCCTGCAGGTTTGTGCTCCTGTCGCAAATGTGGCTTAGCTTCTCAGTACGGCTGCAAAGACTGTAGTGTTGAACAGACACTTTCACTTAGTAATGATTACAGGGAGATAGAGAAGGCTCTTGGGCTGCAGCCATCTATCATGCACTTTAGACAGAGAGGCAAACAACACAGAAATTATTAGCTGAGTGATGAGGACTTTTTCAGCTAAGACAGTTCCACCTCAGTGGTAATGTCTGTGACAAATATGTTAAAAGATTCATTTGCATGCGGGAAAGCCTGCAGGGTAGGTCACCAACAGGTCTGACTAAGTGGGCTTAGTCCTCATGAGAGATGCTTTGGGGTATCCTGAAGCTCCCCAGGGTCCCCTGCAGCGTGAGGACAGTGCCACAGGCACACAGGGGTCCATGTGGTGTTGGGGCCACCAAAGCTACAAAGCAGTGGCTTTTATGGGATCAAATATTGCCACCCACAGTGTGGACATGGATGTCTGTGTTTGATCAGATATCTTGGACTCTCCTTGCAGCCAACAGAGAGAGAGAGAGGCGCTTCAGGGAAGCAATTTGTCCTAATTAAGGCATACATTTAAGAAAGGGTAGAATCAGGCCCTACATGCACCAACTTCTCTCATCAGGAAAGAACCCCACTGAGCTCCAAAGAGAACCTGGGTTGCAGGCATCTGTTCTGTAGACATATAAGCTTGGAGAAATGAATTGTATCTTCCTTCTTTGGAGCAGTAAGAGGGAGCATTGCATGATGCAACTGTCAGTACATCACCTTGTACAAGACATGATGAAGTAACTCATGTCATCTAGACAAACAAGGCAAAGAGGAAGAGCAGTGATGGGACCTGCCCATACAGCTGGCTGTGGTAGACTGGCACTGGGGAGTTCAGGTCTGTGCCTCTTTATCGGATCGAGTAGTCTACCCCATAAAGCACATGCGGCTGTCAGGGCCCTTCCCACATTTCAGCAGGTGTGGATAGGGCACACAATGTTGTAAGTATCTTTGTGGTTGCAAACATTTGAAGTCCATAACTCCAAGGTACTTCCACCTGGGACTTCAGGGCACAGCCCTGTCCTGACCCCCCCCCTTCATCTGAGAGGACAAAGTGTTTAGTCTGTAATGTTGATAATCGCAATTAAGCCCTGAGCTTGTAAAATTATCTGGTTAAGTAACATTCATTGGACAGCACAAGCTTCTAGTGCTGTAACAAAAATTCTGGCCCCTCTCCCACCACTCTCCTACCCACCCAAAGCCTTTCCAGAGACATGACTGAAAGCACAGCTCAGCTGCAGACACCAAGAAGAAGATGGCACTGCCCGATCCAAGCCTGGGAAGTGACAGGCAAAACTACTTCACACAATTTACCTCCAAAGAACTGAAGACTAGTTGTTTAAATATTTTCTGGGGTGTGATTCAGTTGTCTGTACCTAGGCAACCAGTATCATTTTAGGCTCCTGTCCAAAATATCTTTTGGGGCCCCATACATAAAGGAAAGGAAGGAGCCACACACATCCTGCGCTGAGTGTTCATTTCCAACTGCCTGGTTAATACAAGATAGCTGCATCAGCTCCACCTTGGATCAACACATCCGCAATTGTGCCTGTTCCTTCTTGTGGGTAGTCATCTGAAAGTCCCTGGGGACAGGGAGGAGGAGTGAGGGGGAAGAGGAAGATAATAATAGTTGAACAATTTATTCAATGAGATTCATGAAATTTGGGGACTAATACATTCTATGAATAATATTTTCATTATTTTCCCAGCTCCAGTGCTAACAGGAGATATGAATAATGATTGAAGCAAACACTTGAATTATGACAATGCTATTGAACTTTGTAAGTATGTATTACACAAAGTAAAGGGACTGTAGTTCTGCCTGTTGTCAATTTGATGTAGACTTTTTCAAAAATTGTGAAATACATATTTGACACTTGGCCTTTCCTTACAGAAAGTTTGCACTCAGATTACCTGACAATAACAATCAGTCAATAACTTGCATGCTGTTTCTGTCCCAGAAAACTGCTAACAATTGCTTTCTTTCAGCACTTCAGAAATTAGTTCCCTAAAGATGTCAGGCCTCTCATCTTTACTGTCTCCTCTCAGTGTGGGCCAGCACCTCCTTGTGCCTAGGGGACAATGTCATTCCTCTTGGGTGCTGTTCTTGGACACTGCAACCTGCTATCGCTCTGAAACAGCATTTTGTTATCGCCCCCTTCTTTGCAGTAGCTTTGCAGTGGGTGCAGACAGACTTTTGGGGGGATCTAGGCAAGGCTCAGTCATTTCTCGTCCCACCCAGTGCCTCCCCACCAAACTTCCTGTTACAGGTGCCTGCTCAGTCCAGGCTCCAGGAGGACTAACTATCCCCTGGGAAATGTTCATATGGCCAGGAAACTCAAGCTGCAGTTGGTCGTGCTTCAGCACATGGCTCTGCCCGCTGCTCTCTCCATCTTTGGCTTCTGCATACAGTAGCTAAAGGTCTGTTTCTAGCCTGCTTGCAGAAGTGCTTCCTAATAAAATCAGTATGATCCAAGACTTTATTACTTGGGTAGATTTTAGCCCTAAATTAATTACAACAATGTCTTCTTATCTTTGGCTTAATAGACATTTTCCATCCAGCCCAAGAAGCTGTGGCTGAACAATAACACATCTATTACCAGTCAGTGCAGATTTAATGATTCCAAATAACATGGAACCTACTGCATCTCCTGGTATGCTGTGAATAAGATTCACTTCCTAAACTACAGCCTGACATGAATTGCTGATATCATTTCACTGACATTAAAAGCACAACACACTTCATCAGTGATGAAAGATCAGGTTAAAAAAAAAGAAAAATTGCCAATCATTTCCACCCTCCAATATTCGTAATCTAATTGATAACTGAGCATGCTGGAAGAGACTGTCTCTCATTCATCAGCTAAATGTCGAATTCATCAATTCCTAGAGGGCCTGTGCTCAGTCAGAAATGAACATGGTTCATACACATATTTAATTCTAACTTTGAAAGTAGAGAGAAATTTAACAGAACATTAGAGAATGATGAATAAATTATAATGGCATTAATGAGGCTGATGCTTATTTTTAAAGAGAAAAGTCCCAGAGGGTTCAGAGAGCCCCAAAGTTGCTAATAACTTATTAATTTTGGAGGTGATAGTAGATAACAAATTAAACGTGCTATATACGAGTGTGCGTTGTGATAGCTGCTGCACAAGACAAAGTCTTTTGGCATATTATACTATGGGGTATCATTTATAAGGCCAGAGAAGTAATTATTCTTTTTTATATGTCTTTAGGAAAGATTGCAGTTGGAGAGCTGTATATACTTCTAGGCACTTCAGTACAGGAGGATGCTGATAAACCAGAAGAGATTTGAGAGATTCCACTTACGAGCAAAGAAAATGATAAAAAGGTTCTGATAAAAAGAGTAGGGGACAAATCTGCTCTAGAAAGATGGAAAGAACTAGATATGAACAGAAAAGAAAGCTGATGGGAAATTATATGACACAAAAAAAAAAAAAGCTCAGCAAACAAGTCAAATAAAAGTCACTGGAAGAAGATTTCTTCATCAAATAGATGTGCAAAGTTGCTGTCCCTTCTTACATGAAGTACCTAAGGCAGGATGATGAGTTCAGAACAAAGCTCCCAAAGAGTCAGAACAGTTTAAGAATTTCTGCGTACTGAATTCTTCCTCTACTGCAAGGAATTATTTCCTGCCTTTACTTCTTGACGTAGGACCTAAATGAACAAATATTTACATAAGCAAGTGTCTTTGTGTCCGTGAAGATCTGAATTGATTTCAGGAGATTTTGTGCACGACTGACCCAAGGGAGCTCCTTAGGTGTGATACAGCCACTTTGCACTTTATTGCCAGCCTGCTGCCCATGTCAGCACTTCTTTAGCAGCGCCCAGGCACAATTATCCCAGTGCTGAGGTGATCCTGCAGAGGAACAGAGCTGGGATACTGCAACCAAATTCACACACATCTCATATTTTCCTAGAGGTTGCTGTTGCAGAAGGGAAAAAGTATAGAAAAGAGAGAATGGTGAAGGAAAAGGAGCATGAATGGTCACCAGTCTCCTGCCTAATGAAGACTAAAGTAAGAGGAAGCAGATTTCAGGCTAGGCAGTACACTATGAAGTGCCTTGCACAGCACACCATCACAATATGTGGGTTTAACAAAAAAAACCCCAAACCCTACTTATAATCTGCCTTTATCCTCCTAACCCCTGAGTGTGCTCTGGGCATTTTGGCTTTAGTGAGGATCATCATAAAAAGTATCTAAGGTCCTTGAAAATAGAGAAAGTGATATTTTACACTCACAAGAAAAATGAAAACATTAAATAACAGATGAACAACAGGAATTGCTCCTCACAGAGCTCTTGATGTAATAGTAGGGACTCCATCCTCAAGTGATGGAGCTCACAGGACCTTTATCAGTTAATAGCTAATAGATGTACAGAAAAAGACAAGAAAGCCCCAAAGTAGATAAATCAGATGAATTTCTGGGAAGCTTTCTAATATTTGCCTTAAGTGAGGATTTTCTGTAAGTTGAATATGACAGTATAATTTGAAATGAAGTATTAGACAGAATTGTAAGAGCATCATATGTCCTGAGTCTAAACAATGTCCTCAGGGACATTTCCCATGAAAACTCAGCTCCCAAGCAGGGGAGACCTGTCTTCAGGGAACCTGCCAAACCTAGGGAGCACATGCACCATGGACTTTTGTCCCCTTCCTGCAGCCCGTGTCCCTTACAGATCCACTCTTCCAAGCACACCCTGGCTGTAATTGTGCTTGAGAAAGTCCTTCTAGCCCAGGCTCTGTGAAGGTCCAGAAGCACGAAGGGAAACCTCCACAGGTTTCTGTAAACCCCACAGTCTACTTGCCCTGCTCACTTCTGGAGCTGAGGCCCATGCTCTTATGGTGAGCGTCCCTCAGGTGGTGGAAGTGAAAAGAAACAGGAGGGGGACAGTTGCTTCACCCTTGCACAGCAGCTGAAGACAAGACTCAGAGTGCCACGACTGAGAGAGTCAAGCACCTGCCTCAGGGAGCTTTCACCAGGAAAAGCAAAAGCAGTAGGAAGGCAATGCCACTGAAACAGACTGTGGACTAGCCTGCATCTTCCCACTTCTACTTCTGGTCGTTCTGTCCACAGCTCCTTCTCTCCCTGACCATGACTGAACTTTCTCATTGCTCTGAAGTACAGGTATTCTTACCAATCCAGCATGTTCCCTGCAGTTCACTTGGGTGACTTCAGTGTTGCTTCAATTTCCCTAATTGCCCATCTGCCCCTCCTTTGTTACTGCTCCTGACTTGGGGTTTGGCTGTATATAACACGAAAAAAATGGAGCCCCAGAAAAGAAACAGTCAATGGTTATCCACATCCAAAGATCCAAAGGCAGGGCAATGCAAGGATGGTCCACCTGAAATGACTGACAGACCAGTTCAGGGGCTGCATTGGCCAATGCTGTCTCTAAGGATGACCAGAATGAGTTCATAAGATCACAACCTCAGAAAATAATTCAGGTTGGGAGGCACCTCAGGAGGTCTCTGGTCCATCCTCCTGCTCACAGAGAGATGAGCTCAGAGGTCAGACCAGGGTGCTTGGGGATTCATCCAGTCAGGTCTTGAAAACCTCCAAGGACAGAGACTGCACAACCTCTCTGGGCAACCTGTGCCACGGTCTGACTGTCCTCATGGGGAGAAAGTTTCTCATTATATCCAGTCTGAATCTCTCTTGTTTCAACTTAGGTGTGTTGTCCTTCCTCCTCCCACCACACACTACTGCAAAGAGCCTGGCTCCATCACCTTGATGGCCTCCTCATAGGTGCTGGGGGCTGCTGTCAGGTGCCCCCAAAGCCCAGGCTGCTCCAGGCTGAACGAGCCCAGGTCCCCCAGCCTCTCCTCACAGGACAAGTCCTCCATCTTGTTGGCCCTCTGCCAAACTCACTCCGGTTTGTGGATGTCTGCCCTGTATTGGGTGGGTAGATGTGGTCCAGTGAGTACTGAGGAGAGGAATAGACTCAGTTCCTTCAAACACTAATTCTACCCCTGTTCATACAGCCCAGGGCGCTGTTGGCCTTCTTTACTGACAGGGCATCCTGCTGGCTCATGCCCATGCTCATGGCCCGCCAGGACCTCCCAGGCCTTTTCTGCAGAGCTGCTCTCCAGGCAGTTGGACCCCAGGCATGGTGCTGCAGGGATGCTTCCTCCCCAGGGGCAGGACTTAGCATTTGCCCTTGCTGAATTTCACGATGTTCCTGTTGGCCCATTCTTCCAGCCGGATGAGACCTGAAAGGGAGCTCTGCCCTCAAGCATATTGACTGGTCCCCCCAATTTGGTGTCATCTGCAAGCTTCATGAGCAAGCCCTCCATTGCCTCCTCCAGCCACTGGCAGAGCTGTTAGACAGGACAGGTGCCAGGACAGACCCTGCAGTACTCCCCTTGTTACCAGCATCCAGGTTGAGTGCAACCCATTAACCACTACCCTCTGAGCCCGACCATCCAGTCAGAGTTTTACCCCTCTCGTTGTCCACCCATCCAGACCATAACATCCCAGCTTGGATGCTAGAATATTGTGGGAGACAGTGTCAAAAGCCATGCTGAAATTGAGTTAAAAACATCCACTGTTCTCCCCTCATCCACAGATCCAGTCATTTTATCCCCAAAGACAATTGGTTTGGTCAGGCATGATTTAGCCTTGGTAAATGCATGTTGACTCTTCCCAGTCACCTTCTCTTTCCTATGCCCAGCAACGTGCTCCATGAATTTCCTGGAAACAAAAGTGAAGCTGACGAGCCTGTCATTCTCTGGGATCTCCTTTTGGTCTTTTTTGAAGATGAGTAACACATTTGTCTTCCTCCAGTCATTGGGGATCTCCTCGATCTCCACAACCTTTCAAATATGATAGAGAGCAGCCCTGTAAGGACTTAAGCAGCTCTCTTAACACCCTTGGATACAGCCTGTCAGGTCCCATAGACTTACATGGGTCGAGTTCTCCCAAGTAATCCCTGACTCAACCTTCATCTGCTGCTGGTCATTCTCTTCTTCCTTGAACCATTTCTTTAAGTACAGAGACCTGGGAGACCTTGTTGGTAAAGACTGAGATAAAGAAGGCTTTGAGCACCTCTGCCTTATCTGTACCTGCTATCACTAAATCACCCACCCCAATCAGTAATGGGCCCACATTTTCCATGTTCAGCCTTTTACTATTAATGTAGTGGTAAAATCTCTTCTTGTTGCCCTTGGTGTCCCTTGCAAGTCTCAACGGCAGTCGAGCTTTATCTTTCCTGACAGCACCCCTACATGCCTGAGGTGTGTTTCTAAACTGTTCTTTTATAGCCTGTCCTTGCTTCCGTCTCCTGTACACTGCCTTTTTGCATTAGAGCTCCATCATGAGCTCCTGGTTTGGCCAAGCCGGTTTCCTAATTGTTGCGAAGGAATGATGTACTTCACTCCTACGAGGGAAGCAGCACTATGTTTATTGCGGTAAGACAGTGACTTAACAAAGTTCAATCGTAAATAAGAATGATTTAACGAGGTTTGATTGGCAAGGTTCACTCAGTTATTTACTGCATGAAGGACAGGGTCAGATGCACACACAACAGAGACCCTCCCGTTGAGCCATGAGGTTCAGAAAGGACCCCCTTGCTTTCTAAACTCCTTCTGAGAGGAGCCTAGGTGTGGCTGGATCCAATCCTAGTCCCAGACTTGGTCAAAGGTTTATGTCTAAAGGGGTGTGTGCGAAAGAGACCCTCCCATTGAGTCGCGAGGTTCGGAAAGGACTCCCTTGCTTTCTAAACTCCTTAGAAGAGGAGCCTAACTGTGCCTGGATCCAATCCTAGTCCCAGACTTGGTCAACGGTTTATGTCTAAGGGATTATGTGCACAATCAGTCAGAGATATAACTCAGCAAAGTTTTGCGAAGTTCACAAAAATTCAGCATGCTATTAATCACTTACTGAGGATCTGTGGTGGGTAATGAATCTCTCAACCTTGAAGAGTAACCTTGAGAGGCGTCCCTGCTCAAGGGGAGGTTCTGCAGTGCAGCCCGCTGCCATGCAGGAGAGCTCAAGGGGCTCTGGGCTGCCCCCTATTTATTGGGGGGGAGATGATTGACTCATAGTCATATTTGCATGCTAGACGGGCCTTAGTTGGTGCGTTCTCAATTAGCCCCTGTATACGGGCTGTTTACAGGGAGGTCAGGTTGAGGGGGAGAGAGCACATCATGGGGGGAAAGGAGCACACCGTCACACTGGTACATCCAGTTGACTGAAGCCAGGTGTGCAGCACGCCTGGTTGACCCTGAGTGCACTAATAGGCTTTAGCTGCTCTGACCAGCCTCACCTAGGACCTCCACCCCATGCCCCCCTTCATCTGCTACCAGGGCACTGAACCTCTTATGCAGCTGCTGATCTGAGGGTGGAGGGAGAAGTTGTCCTCCTGCTGCCGGAAGTCATGAGCCTTCAGCCTTCCCCAACTTCGGGGTCTCCATTTGCCACTCCAGCCAGCACAGTCATTGGCCGCCTCTCCTTCTGTGAAGATGGGGCTTCAAGCTCCAACCTCAGCAGCATCTCTGTGAAGATCCTGTCAATCTCTTTTCCATCTTCCCTGATGCTGTGCAGTCTGCTGACATCCTTTGCAGCTCCTTAACTTGATGAAAGACCCATAATCAGGGCACACCATCCTGCAAGCAAAGACACCACCTCCCCCTGCCCAACGAGTGGTCCTAGACATCCCTGAAGCCCCCAATGCAGAGCGCTGCATCTTCTCTCCAGAGCTGAGTCTGAGATGAAGCCCCTACTGCGCTGCTCTTGTTGGTATTGGGGACTGTGCTTTGTGCTGCATCACCACCATTGCTGAACATACATATACTATTCTCAGCAGTTTCCAGCCCCCTTCCATGCACCTTTCTGCACAAACTGCTTCATCTTTTTGCTGCGTCTGCTTGCCGTGCTCTGGGTCCAGCACCTATATAGGTCTCTCTCTAGCACCAGCTGAATGGGTGGCTGATACTCCCTCACCAGCAATCAGCTGGGGACAAAAGGTCAAAGCACCTTAAGATGAGGAATAGTTGGAGTTTCCTAGGTGAAGACCCTCTAGTAGCTACCCTTTTACAGCAGCATCAGGCACCCTGCAATCCCTAGGAGAGTTCCCAGGAGTCTCCAAAGAGCCCAGGACACTGAGAGGGTCTTGAAGAGCCCAGAAGTTTGCTGCGCAAACTACTGTCGCTGTTGGCTGCTCCTATTTGTTGTCCTCTGGAGGGTGTAGAGACCGTGCTATTACTTGTTTTGTGCACCTCAGTTCAATGTTTCTGCATATAGCTATTGTTAATAGTGGCTCATATTACCTTATTTTATGGAGTGTCTTGTTGGAGCAAGATGACAGCTTTTGCTGTAATGTAGGAGGAGAGGTGTATGCTCATCTCAAGAGTTTGATTACACTTTGTTTTCTTCAAAATTCTGTAGATTTTCTCCAGACAGGTCACAGGGCTGTTTTCTTCTCCTGGGTATTGTCATGCAGTGGAGTTTATTACAGCAGTCTGAATCTTCCTCAGGAGGAATGGCAGTGTTGATATTTTACAAATCTGGAGTAGCATGTGAGAGGAACAAAAGCCCCTGTTTGTGCTATAGACCAGATGTAGGAAGCATCTGTTTGGTAATGGTGATCTAATCCTGTGCATTCCAAAAAGGAGTGGGACATGGTCCAACAGAGCTGCTGTGTCCTGTTCCCAAGGGGCAGTTGTGTCACCATGCATTTTGCTGGCGTGTTGGGGCATTATTTAGAGGAGGATTAACAGAGCTTTTCAAAGGTTGGAGGCACCATCACCGCTCTCGAGAGATTTGTGATTAGCTTCTGTTCAGTATTAGAATATCATGAGACAATGCTTAACTATGTATTTGTGATGTTTTGACAAAGACTGTTCTTTCATCTTAAAAAATAATTATTCTCAATATCCATATTTTCTGTAGTTCATTTCTTCATCCTGCTGTCTCTAGATCCCTCCAGGGATCCCATGGACAGAGGTGTAGGGCTGCAGGGGACCTCCACTGCCCCAATATCACCTTCCCCACAAACAAGGCAGTGTCTCCCATCTGGTATCTTCTGCTCCACAGCGACTGAGGTCCTCATAGTTTGGAGAGATGATTAGAAGCCAGAACAGCTTAGGACATGAAAGCATTGAGATGATGCTTTGAGGGAAGAGGTGTAGATGTGACTGGTAATGAGAGCAAAGGCTGAGGGCTTGACCCTGACCCCATTCCTTCACACATGGGCACATGCACACGTGTTGCCTGCTGATCACCCTGACCGCTCCTGCTCTTTGCACTGCCAACCCCTTTCATCTCCAAGGGACAACAGCAATGGGCAAAAAGGCAAATGGTGTCCCTTTCCCGTTGCTGAAAATGCAAAAACTTGGCTCAGAACTATTATTTTTTTACACTTTTCTGTGTGTGATACGAAGGCAATGTGAATAACGCTATTCTTTATTGGTAACTCTGAGCTTTCAGCATATAAAAATATATAATCTCCAGTCAAATATGGAAAGTTAACATTTTATCTGCAGTGCTCTGTAATTTCAGCTAAGGGAAGATAACGTGCTATAATTTTAAATCATTGATTGAAAACTTGCTCATCACAATGTATCATTGCTGTGCTCAATTTTTCCACATTCACACTTGTGCTGACACAGCTCCAGTGAAATTTTAATCTTGTCTAATCACCATCAAAGAACAGTTAGGGGGCCTGTGTTTTTTTTTGAATATATATTCAGTACACCAATATAGCTGCATTGGTGGAAAGCCCTAGCAAATGTAATTCCTGATTGCTGTAATTCAGCAGTCTCTTCTTAGAGGTCATAATTAACAACCTTCCAGCACAAAGATAAAAAAAAGTTTGTGAGGCTGCTGCTAGATTGGTGGAGATAAGTCATTTGCTTGGGAGAAGTAGGATTGTAATGGAGACAAGGTGATATGGTGGGTACCTGAAATATTACCAGAAAAAATGTTCCAAAGCTCATAAATAGCCTACTAGACAAAGGCCTGCAGACAGACAATGAAATGTATGTGCCAAAATCAATTAGGACCTTATGAAAATTTCATCAAAGTTTATGCTAAATAATTCCACCCTAGATAAAGCTACATTTCATTAATTTTTTATTGTTGCTCATTTAAACTGAAGTGATTACAGCACAGAGAAGAAACTTTGTTGTCGTAAATTAACCTAACCATAGTCCAGGGATCAGTTTGGGGCAAGCTCTTTGGTTTGTTTTAGGATTCCTGGTCCTCCTCCAAGAACCAATTTAGAATTTTAATGAATTACCTTCCAGTGAAATTTACATGTCGTTCTAAGAGTGGGAACTGGACCTCAAGTCTCTCCTTATACAAGCAAGTGCCAAATCCCTGCATAAAACACTAGATTTTGGCTTAGCAAATCTCTCATTCTTTTCCGGAGACTGGAACAAGTTTGGCCAAAGGGCTGGAGTGTGTCCTAGTGCCGACCAGTGCAAAGCACGGTGACCCGGGTGCACTCCCTACCCAGGACGGGGCAGGTCCTGGCGGGAGCTGTGGGTGTCGTGTGTACCTGGGGTGCACAGCTCCAGCAGCCAAGGCGCTGCCTGAGCCGTGCTGATTCTGGAGGGCCAGAATGGTGCTTGGGAAAGTTATCAGTTTCTCAGGCTTTTTCAAAACCAAGATGACCTATTATCTCTGCATAAACTTATGCTGGCTGTGGAGTGACATGCCTAAATTTGTGTTTTCCTAGAAGAATTCAAAGACTTGCCATGACCAGTGTCTCTGTGCATAACTCACAATATTTCATTTACAGTCTGGCCCAAAGAGTGCTGGGTTTACTGTCAGGACAGAGGTTGGAGGTCCTGGAAAGAAGTAATTCTAAAAAGCCTTTAGGGGAGTCAGAATGGATAAAGTACTCAGCATTTCATGAGAGAAAGAGTTAATGAAATTCTTGGCACTGTAAAAAGGGAAATAATGAGTAAGGGTAAAGAGGTGCCTTTTACCTTTATGTACAAAATTGGCTAGACGAGGTCTAGAGCAATGTGCAGTTCTGGTGTATGTATATTAAAAGAATCATGAAAAGTTGCTGAGAGTGCAAAAATACCCCCCAAAAGATGTGGAGTTTGGAGGAAATATCATTTCCTGGGAAATTTAAAGAGCTCCATCAGTTTAGCTTTAGCAAAGAAAAGTTCAAGGTGACTTCAAGAGGAAAATTAACTGGGAATGAAAGTACTCTTTAATTCACCTCATAATTATGGCAACTTTATAATTATAGCAAGAAATGATTGCTCAAAGCAAGGCTAGACCAGTTTAAGTGAGAAATAAGATGCAGATAGGTAAACTTCAGAAAGGCATTTGAAGGCATGAAGGGATGGAGGACCTACCATTTCCTTCAATACTTTGTTTCAATAGTTAATCACCTCCCTAATACCTGAGTCAAATACAAATCGTCAGACTCAGCACGGCGATAACTGGATGAAATAAAGTGGTCTGTGTTCTGGCTGTTTCTAGAGCTGAGGAGCTAAATTTTTATCTTTTTATTAGATGTAGATGATCTAATTTTACTTTTTAAACTTAAAGTTTTTCAGTATTCTAGCAAAGCATTCATGGGCTCTGTAAACATAATCAATCATTTGGCTATTGATATGGCAGGTAGAGGTTTCGTTAGAAATGCAAAATATCAGAACATCTATGTGATTAATGAAGCAACTGAGACACAAGTGATTTTGCATTAGCAGGGCAGGTGTTTGGTTTAAGAAGTGAGAAAGTGGGCTGTTGTTTCAAAGAAAGCAAAAACAATGACATTACTGGAGCACCTCCCAGTATGAAAAGATGTAGAAATATGTTCATACTGGTAAAGGTCAAACTAATTCAATGGCTGTCATAATTGCCTAAAAATAAAATACTTATAAAAATGAATAAGCACTACATTTAATGCAGTATGAATATTCCAACAAATATCAATGCTTCAATTGTCTAGGCAGCTAGACAATTATATTTATATTTATAAAAAATGACTACAAAAATCTGAGACATCTGCAGATTTTACACCAGTCTCTCTCTTTGCAGCCTCATCATGCCCATGGGATATTTCAGCCTGGACAGGGATACCCAGAAGAGCCCAGTAGCAGCTGCTCAGTGCTGAACCTCTGAACTAGAGGACCTATCTCTGTTTCCAGATGCCTGGGTTGGCATGCATCCTGTCCCTGTCCATCTCAAAGCAAGCCCTGGACGTGTGGCAGCACATCTGGGCTTCCCAGAGACCTGATCCTTGTACTACTCAAGCTACCCCACAAGAAGCATGGCACACCAGCAAAACAGCCCAAACCCAAGAGCTGGAAACCAGGAAAAAGGAAACCATGAGTGTGGGATGGGTGTCACAGCTCCAAGGGCAGAAAACGAAGATCTGTGTTATTCTCAAGTGGAGCTGGCCACCTGCCTTCAATGGGAGCTTTGATCCACTCTTCCTTTGGAAGTAAACTAAATCATACCTTCAGAAGCTATAATTCTGAATGCAAGAGTTTCTACTCCATTTCAGAAGTAAAGTCAGACGAGTTTTCCTTGGAATTTAAATAGACGAACCCTTTGGGTTCTTTGGGACCAGAATTAGCCTACTTCAGACCTTCTCAGATGTACTGACTAGGTGATATCAAAGTGTCTCCTATTACTCTCAAGCACTACCTTGTTGCTATTTATGGCGTGTTGATACCCTATCCCACCCTAGGGATGCCACCCTACCTATTGCCACATTCTCAACATAAAATATCAGGTAGGGGAATTACTATGCAGAAAGTCCAGGCAAAGCCTTCCTATTGGCATATAGCACATATTTGTCTTTCTGCCAATGAGAACATTTGCATAAGGATTCAGCTTCCCCTGGGCTGATGATGAATGGCTCTGTGAATTTGGTCTGGTCCCATCCCTTCTTCAGTGCTGATAAAGGTGAAGAGAAGCAAAGGAAGGAAATTAAAACCATTCCCCTCAAGGGATTTGGTTAACCACATCTGTCTGGATTTTTATTATCAAGGAGAATAACAAGAAAAACAGATGAACTGTACAGGAATTTATTAGCAAATTTCTTCCCTCCCATTCCCCTGAGAGAAAGCCCTTTCTGCACATCCATCTTTTATTTATATTTCACCTCCCCTTTTCATCTTCTTTTCTGAATTTCTCCAGCTAACACAACTTAGTTGTCTTCTCTCCAGTTCCCCAAAGTTCTTAATGTTTGATGAGTAATCTCCATTTCTCTCCTTTAAACCCACCTGAGAATCCCTCCTTGCCATGCACGCTTTAGCAACACCTCACCTGACCTACTATTTTCAGTCCTTCTTGGCATCTCAGGGGGCAGTTATTGCCCCCAAATCTAAGAGGAACATTGCTCAAAGTCTCTCTTCATCATTTGGAGAAAGGTCATGCTGCTTCCCAGCGCTGGCTCTGTCACGGCTTGTCTTGGCACCCGAGCGCTTCTCTGGCATCCTGTGTGGGGAACAAGGGGTTCGGCAGCCCTGGAAAATGGTCAGGCTGACCTGCTCATTGCTTTCTTGAGCCTAGAAGGCATAGTAAGCATTTAGGCTCGTCTTTTGTATTCCCAGCTGAGGATCTCGGTGGGCTGAAAATGTTCAAAAAAGGTGGGTTTTTTGACAATGAGAATTTACTCTCACTCCAGTCAATTTTCCTCTACAAATTGTATACCCTGAATGTACTGATTTCCTTCAACTGGAATTGTGTCAGGAGACATCTAGAAGAAAGTGCTAAGGAAATGTTAGTGGTTGTATCAGACCTACGTTCCTGTGATGCCCCTTTCTCTACCTAAACCTGGACTGCTCCAGCACAGTCTAGCTAGGCTCCTCCTTGTTCACAGCTATCCCAACTCCTGACTCCCTCCCCAGCAGCGCAGCTCACAGCAACATTTTGGGAATGTGGTTTAAATGGTCAAAGCAGCTGACTGGAAGTCTAGGAAGGTGCCTCCTACATCTGCCTCTCTCACCACTGTGCCCCAGGCTCTCCCTCCCTGTCTGCTTGTAGGCTGGGGAAGGCAGTGCTTACTGAGAACTTCCTAATGTTTGCAAAATACTTTGGGACACCTGGATGAAAGGACTCCTGAATATAGGCACAAGATGATGTCAAGCCAAGGAGGTTGTTTTAAATAACTGAAGACTGGAAATGGCTTGCTTGGACCTTTGCTTCCTTTCTGAAAGCTTAAGAACACTATAGATCCCAAAGCAATTCAGGGATACTGGGAGGGAAGAAAGTTGAAGACTCAGAGATATGATGCTGGCAAAAATTCCTCTTTTTTTTTTTTTTTTTTTTTTTTTTTAGGTAGAAGCAAATGAAAGGGACTCTGTGGTTAGAAATAGGCACAAGCTGTTGTTGCACCATAGGCAGAAGTGGAATAAATTCCCTGATTTTTATGGAGCAAATGCTGGTGTGTCCTGATAGGTGAAGGTGACCAGGATGAACAGGGATAAGTGGTTTGCTATAGGATACTAAGAGATCCATGTCTAGTGTTGAAGTAACAGCGGGCTGACAACGCCTTTGCAAATACTGCTGTAGTAGTGCCAATAATCACACTTCTGATTTCGATGAGGCTTCAAAAAACCTGCTAAAATCATTATGTGGTATGCACATGTATTCGAGTGCTGGATTTGCATTATCACAGGCTTATTACGCTTAGACCTGGAGAAACTGGTGGGTCTATTTGTAGAAGGAAAGTAAAATAAATGTGTTGTGTCTGCAAAGCAGAGCTGTTGCACAATGGGTCTGCAGAGCCCTTATAGTGATCCTGACTGGAAGAGCATGGCACATTGAGGTGTTTGTGATCCAGGTAACAGGTAATGGGAGCAGGTGCAGGCCTGCACTGCGTGGCACAGTGCTGCATTGCAATATGGCTGGGCCTGCAGGCCGTGCTGGACTGTGCGTGTCCCCAGCATGGGATGGCCTTTGCCAGGTGATCGCAATGAGGAGCCTGGGGGCAGCTCCCACTAGGCACCAGTGATGGCACCACCTGCCTGTCCTCATCTCTATCTTGAAGTGAAGCAGCATGTTCTCATGTGAACACCCTTTTGCTTGAGAGTAGAAATGATGAATAGTATTGTTTTCTTCTAAGAAAATCCTGTAAGAGCTCTAAAGACCAAAATTTTGGGGAGCCTCTCCATGGATAGGATCTGCACCACGTGCCGTGCCCTGGCTGGAGGTCTGTCCAATGCTGCACAGTTCGGGGTTCCCAGCATCTGAAGGGAGGTAAGATTATTTATACTATTGTCTTTTTCCTTATAGTGTTTGCTCCAATAAATGGCATTTTAAGCAACACTTTACAGAGTGTGAATGCCTTTCCTACTGGGATGATAATGAACACTAGCCCCAGTGCCTTGCACTGGTGCACAGCAGCCCTGTGGTGGTTCCTGGGCTGACCTGGTCTGTCTGTCCAGTATTGGGTCCAGATGGGTGCATGGTACTTAGACCACATCTCTGGTCCCTTTGCTCTGGGAACTTGAGGTCCTACAATTCCCAAAGGTGGCAGACCCAGCACAGTTTGCAACTGTCACTGTCCACTCTGATATTACGCTTGGGCCATGGGAGCGGGGCAGCAATGCACAGATGAGCAGCCTGGGCATGCCAGAGGGCAGTTTCCTATCAAAGGGAAGGTGCCCGAGAAAGTAAGAAAATTGTCTCTGGAGGGGTTTTCAATTTTTGAGAGGTAAATCTGCCTCTATCTCTACCTGTTTTCTACGCTGGCCTCACAGGCGTTCCGCTTTTCTTAAAAATCAAGACAGGTTGACCTGCTAGAGGTCAAGCCAGCTGTCTTAAGAGGAATTTCACAGAGTAATCTACCTTTTTCTCACTGGAGCCAGGTCAGCACGGTGCACTGCGTTTCAATCGGTGAGGTTCACAAGGCGCTGAGCTGCAGCCTTGGATCAGCTAGGCGGAAGCCAAAAAGCAAATGTGTCTGAGACAGCTTAATCCAGAGCTTGCTGGAAAAGAAGGAGGAGGACGATGAGGAGGAAGGCTTCATCAGAAGTGTTTGTGCTCCCTGCACAAGCAGCTTTGGCTAACACTGCTGTTGTTAGTTCTCCAAAGCAGTAAAGGCCTTCTCCTCATAGTCCTATAAGAACATACAGCAAAGCGTAAATTTTATATGCAACTGAAAACTGAATCTTATAATGGAAAGTGTCTGGCAGCTTTATCTATAGCTGTTGCTTCCTGTGCCTCTAACAATATACACACACACAGCCTGACATGTTAGGGACACAGCAGTGCTCAGTGAATCAGATGTAGAATGTCCCAGGAACTTTCAATGACACACTTTACAGCATACAGGAGAGGTAGTTGTGTTAGTTATGGGTATGAATACGCTTCTGAGAATGTGTAAAATAGCTGGGTTGAGCTCAGCATATACCAATCACTGCCTGAGAACCAGAGCTTTTAATATACTTCCAAAAGCTGGGCTAGATTTTGGAAAAAATTATGGATCCAGTGGGACACCTGTATGAACCTTCATCTTCTGGATTTGAATTTCTTTAAACTACAGTTTTAAAGTTCTTGAAATGGACCCAACACACTTCAGAAGTCCCAGGTCAGTGTAATAGGGATCCCTGAAGCTTTCCCAAGCTCTGTCAGTATTTGCAATATGAGAACTATGAGAGCATTTCTCCCATAACATTTCTAGGTAAGCCAGGGAACTGCCACAGGGAATTAATTGTCCATAACAAGTGTAAGTCAGGATGGATATAAGCATCATAAGAGGTAGCCATTGCTAAGCTTTAGAAAGAAAACCAGTTTACTTACTGTGCAGATGTATGAAATGAATAATAGCAGATTTAGATCTCTTCTTCCAATATCTTGCTTATGCAGATTATCTATAATTTGTGACAAATGGTCTAGATCTCCAAATTGGACTTCATTAAGACAACTTGATGAGGAAGGTTTCTTGCGTGAGTAAGGGCTTGGGAGATCTAGCAGAGGGAGGTGGACCAGATGGCAGCAAATGACTCTCAGCAGAACTGACCAGGAAGCAAGTAGGAAAGAGTAGCCTGGATGCTGGACTTCCCTGGAGTATGAAGAGGAGTGGAGTCACGTGCAATGGTAAGGATCTGGAGTGGAAAATAAGTCAATTTTTGGAGTTAACAAGTAAAAAAAAACATGTCTTCAAGCAAAGGTAAGAAAAGGTAGGAATAACCTTCTTTCAAGAAAACTTATTTGGAGAGGTGTGATGGTGGTGCAGACAGGCAGTGAAAATATCTCAGTGCCAGTTATGCTGGATATCAATTGAAAAACACTTTGTTGAGTGCATTGAAGACTGTTCATTTCTGTAGAGTTTCAGTAGGAAAACTAGACAGGAGGTGGACAGTAATTCATGTAAATTGCAAGGAAAAGCCCAGGAAATCAAATGTTAATAGCTTCCACAACGAAACAAAATGAGTTAATCATAATTATCATTATTACAATGTGTATCAGGGGAATTAATAATCCTTAGTTAATTGTCATCAGTGCCATCCTAACTTTTTCCAAACATATTTGCATGTTTTCCACTTCTTATTTGGCCTCATTAGTTTAAAGAGATGCTGTCAACTTGAAACCATGCTCTTTGAAAAAATAAATTAAAAGCTGTCACTCTTCCCCTTTGCCAGTTATGACTTTGCAGTTATATATTGCTGTTTTAAAAATGTTTTTTCTTCCTCATGTACAGAAACCACAAAAGGAAAACAAACCACTGGGGAACAGTGAAAGTGATTAAAAAAATGTCATCAGAGTTTTGAAGTAAACAAACCAGAAAATCTATTTCTTTCTGGTCTCCTTCAGTCCTTAGAATCTACTGACACCAGATGAATGAGGTACCTGAGTCAGAACTGTATTTTCAGATAAATGTCATGCAGAGTTACAGACAAGAATCAAAGCTTCAGCTAGGTCTCACTCATGTTTAATAAGAGAGATGCATTTTACAGGAAAAGTTATCTGTGCTTCTTATCAGTGGGGAATAGACCCTGGATAAATGCAGGGATTACTGCAGATGTAATGTGTTGAATTTAAAGTGAAAACTGAACCTTCCCCAAGTTTATGCATTGATACTGGGGAATGATGCTATTGTAGATCTTTGAACCATTGTTATTACTCATTTTAGAGATAGATCTATTACTGCGCACAGTCTGTAATTTGACTGATGCTCCACAGTAAACGGTCTGTTATTTGTGTTTGTCTCCTGGCCAGAGTTTTCATTATTTATATTGTTATAATGTCCTTTTTATGTATGTACTTTATTATGTTCTAGACAAAATAAACTTTTTCAAAGCTTTGTTCAGTTTTCTAAGACCGTTCTGCAATGGAGGGATAGTTGTGGATAAGCCTACACTCCAAGTTTTCCAGAGTAAAAAGAAAATAAAAATTCAACCCATTTACTGCATTAAACGTTTATAAATGCTGTAAAGGTATTATCAGATTTGAGGAGAGAGGTTGTATCTTTTTATTATATGAGCTACTAGACATGGAGAAATTATACTGATTGGTCTAATAAAAGATTTTTTCTACCCATATAGTTGTGCTTGCTACAAAGCAGGGGGTGACTGCCGATGTCATCAGTCCTGGAACAGGCATCAACAGGGGAATACTGGATGCTTGATCCATCTGTCTATGTCTGTCTGCTTCATCACTGGCCAGGGAAAGCACCTGCCCTGCTCCCACCCCCGTTTCCCAATCACAGATGTTGGCCCAACCCTGATGGCATGGTCAGAAGAGCAGGTTTGTTTCGTTGGTGTTTGTTAAGTCCAACAATTTCTTCTATCACATCCAGCAGTTTCTCATACCCTCTTCGGTCTTCTTCTCCTCAGGCCGGGCCAGGGTATTTGCCTGCAGCCCTGACAGGTTTTTTTATGTCAAGACCATCCATAGAATGGATCCACAGCACCCTCCTGTCAAAATTAAACATATAAAAGGCTTATTGATCTCACTGTGTCATGATGACAGCTGATCAAACAGAATAGAATCAGAAATGAAAGGGCCAAGGCTGATATGCTGGAAACTGAGCCAGATTGGTGGACAAATAAGGGGTCATTTTCCTCATCAACCTAATTTGGATCCAGAAAATAGTGTTTTAGAGAGAGTTATGACACCAGGAGCATGGCTGTACTCTCAGGCGTGTTCTTTGTTACCATGGCTCCCCATCTCACTTGTCGTAGAAGTACCGGGATACACTGGGCACTGCCGACCTTTCCCCATCTGATTCGGTAAGGTCTCTGATGGGTCACGGAAGGGCACCCTGGTGACCTCCCTGTCCCTAATGGCTGCAATCAGACCCCAAATGGCATAGGGGAGGAAAACGCAGCTCCTGTAGCAATCCTCCTGCTTCACGTGTCCTTTCCTGTCTCCCTGCCTTTTTTTTCCATTTAAGTTTGACACTGCTGGTTGAGACAGCATCTCCTGCCGCATGCCTGCGAGCCCTCGTGTTTTGAGAGAGACGAGAAGAAATGCTGGCATCGCCACCTCTGGGACATGCTTGCAGGGAGCCCACATGCTGTCATGACCACATGCTGTCCCCAGCTGCAATGATGTAAGTGAGATGCAGCAGTAGAGAAGGACACTGCACGTGTTGCCATCCCTGCATTTTTCTCTCCCTTTGGCTTGTGCTTGTCTTGTTTTACCTTCGGGAAAAAGGACTGGACTTGAAAAACAGCAGCCACAACAGCAGCTCCAACCCGGCTCAGCTAACTTCCCTCCTGTCCTAAGAGAAAGGGCTCATGATGCCCTCTTTAACACCTTCTAAAAGACTCTCAAATTGGGATTTGGGCCTTTTAAAAAGTTTTCTCACTAAAGGAAATAAGGGATATTGTTGCAATAAGAGCCTTAATGCCATAGGTTGGAAATGCATTAGCTGTTTGCTTTCTTTCTCTGTATCTTTAATAAAAGGTTTTAAAAGGTTTTCTTTTTTGATGGTGTCTGGACTGGGATTAAGGAAACTGAGCTCTCTGTTCTCCAGCTCTCAGATTTTACTGAGAGATTTTGTTGGTGCCACAAGATCACAGTGACACCTCACTTCTGGGTCTGCTCCTCCTATGAGAAGTGGCACAGGGGAGTTATGTTGGGGCACAAAGGGCAGAAACAAAAAAGGCATAAGAGAAGAAAAGTTAAAAATATATCAGCAGGATGCTTGGGAAGGTGGGGCAGGAGATGAAGCTGATAGGAGTTTTTGAGAGGAGATCAGCATCCCCAGATCAGAAAATGGAGCTGGCTTGCAGACTTCCTTGAAATTCGTATTGAAGAGAGGATTACTTTAGGAGGAGTAAAGACCTTCAGAGAAAATAGGAATTTTCTTCGATTTCCAAATGAGAACTTTCTCCCCTTTTTCAAAATAAACTCAGTCAATCTTTTCTAAAGGTCCTGAGTTTTTGGTTATTTTTTTTCCACAGTGTTTTCGAGTTTTATCCATCTCTGCCTTTTTGAGTTCTGGCCACTGTTAGAAAATGAGGTGCTAAAAAAATAGGATTTTTGTCTGCTATTTTTATTCCAACCAACAGGAGCAATGCAAGGGAGATGGGATCCAAGGGAGAGCTTGTTCTCACAAGCTTTCTAATGTTGTTAAGTCCAGAGTTCTGAAAGCTTAACCGAGTAAACTGAGGAGTTTTATGAGCCCACACATTGAGTCTTTTAATTTTGTTCATTTTTGCCCTCAAAATGACTTGCCTTAGTGTAAGTATCCATTGTGTTTCTGATTCACCAGCTCCCCAGAGATGACATTGTCCTTGCTTATATCTCCAGCTGAACAACATTCACATGAATGTAGAACTGATGAATTTAATCTCAGCATGTATCAGCTTTTAAAAACAGTGACACTTGGGAAACAGTTTTAATTAAAAAAAGGACTTAGCAGTTTCTGCAGATTTCCCAAGGACATCTGGCTTTTGGACGACTTACCCCTTCTGTTGTCTGTGTCATGTAACCAGTCTCTGTCTAAGAAGGATTAGACATGCATGAAAAGAAGAGTCTGTATCCTTTCAGTGCGGTGAAACTAGTGCCACATCTTACAGACTATTGGAAACATGAGACAAGAAGGGACTTTTGGGTTCATGAGGGTCAGTCCCTTGCTGTCACATGCAACCATATTATACAATCCCCTTCTTAAATATACTGACATCCATCTTAAAAGTAACTTCAATTTTTGCTCCCATTGTTCCTACTGAAAAGCTGTTGCCAGGACATCATTCTTATGGTTAGATATGGTTTAATTTATCCATGGCCCCCCTATACTCATTTGTTCCTGTGCTAGCAGTGCCATGCATGTTTTCTCCCAGTTGATGTCTACTGCCTGATGTTACATGTAAATGGAAACCGTCTCTCTTCTTAGCCTTTATTTTGCTAGGTTATGCAAGCCAGATTCTTTCAGTCGACTCTTATATGATCATCTCTTCATTCCCCCCTCCTTGTAGCTGCATACCCTGAACTTGAATGGGCTGGATTTATCTTTCTTGAACATGAAAAGCAATAGGTACACAGGGGGAAAAGTGCATATGGCTTTTACAATGCTATAACTATTGGTCATTTGTAATTATACTACACTGCACTTCTGGACAATGTTTTGGCAGTATGAAGGTGATCTGCTCCCCTTCTTCTACAGGAATAATGCCTGCTACCCTGACACAGTAGTGTACATGGGGAGGAGTTCAAAACTACCATCTGCCTGGTTTTACCATTATTTCTTTGCTTTCAGAGCCTACTGTAGATGGACTGTGCACCAGGTTCAAGTGTCCAGGTTTCCTAAACCCTCACAAAGGCAGAAGAAGGGGGTTGAGTGGCTGGGGGACTTCCCTGCTGGGAACTTGAGGGTACATTTATCCAAAGAGACATGTTGAAGATAGGCAGTATGATTTCTTCTGAGGAAAGAACTGGCTCAGGACAGGGCCTAGAGACTAGTGTAAATGACATGGGTAACTTTTGAGGAGCTAATCAGATGAAATCCACCAGCAGGGATGGCAGACATGACAGTCTGAACGGACAAGCTTGAATTTGTTCTCTTTTGTGGTCTGCCTTTATATTCTTAAAACAGTGGTGTATAACCCTTTTTTTTAATATCTATTTTCCTGACCAACCAAAAACTGTGGAAGAAGTTTTATTTGTGATGTATGTAGGTGGGCTAATTATTGCCACTGAAGATAGCCATAGAGAGGTATTTTGGTATTATACTTGAGGTATGCTCAGATGACATGGCAAGAGAATAGTAATATTTCACATATAACTGAGCTACCTTTTTCCCATTGCTGCTGTCTAAATAAAAAAATCACTGCCTATACTCTCCTACTTCTCTGTTTCTGGTGGCCTTCCGAATTATAATCTGTTGTGTTCATTAACAGTCCATTAAAATCGATGGACCATTAAAGCCTACCCGGTGAATCTGGCAGCAGTCAACAGATTAAATTCAAGGTCCAGCCAAACATATTAGAAACGTTCCTTGCTGACCACAGCCACTCCAGCGGAGACTTGTGTCAGAAAATGAAATACTGTCATCTCTTTGGCTGTCAGCTAGCCTGCTGTTATTTGTGCTAAGGCTTCCCCTGCTGTGAAGATAGCTATATTTACAGTGGTTATTTATTCAGCACCATATTATGTTTAGCTGTTATTCATATGGTGACATACTCTTTTTCATTTGGCTAACTGCAAGAAAACACCTTGCATATTAAGTACAGCTTCCCTTTTATTTTTTTTCTTTTCTGACTTGAGTTTCCTAGTCTTAATAAAATAAAAAGTGTTTTAAACAATTTCCTCATATCAAGGGCTTTTCTAGCAAAAAAGGCAAATACAAAGAAAATTTTCTAGTGTTTTCTGTATATACCCCAGCCTCCTAACCCTGCATACACTTGTACCCCTGTTCACAGGATTCGTTCTGCTGACATCAGCGGGAAGTTCCTGGGGGTTAAGCTACACATCTTCAGAAGCATTTGAAAGATCTGGGCCCCAGACTGTAACCACTACTGTAGCATTTTCATATTTTATTAAAGACACTTTACTCTTTTTATGATCTAAGCATTATGAGTATAACTAGAATTTCTTACAGCCTCAGACACTATTTAAGCCGTCTAAAAGTTAAGCAACTAGTTTAAATGAGTTGACTAGGGTTTTCAGAAGTCAAAAAAGAGAAAGAGGCATGTCTAAATGGCAAATTGCTTTGGGGTGAGTAAAAGCACCTTCTGGAAATGTTGTATGGCTTAGACTAGACAGTTTTGTTTTTTTCTGGGGATCAAAGCAAGTGGAAGGAATTCCATCCTGTCTCACAGATGAATACTGTTTCAGAAAATAACAGCCCCTTACACAAGGCAAAATAATAACACTGTAGACGGCTTGTTTCATTTTTATAGGACAAACTAACTCTTCAGCAGATTTTTTCATTTTACCAGCGTCTATTTTTGGTTCCCTCAGCCCCGGAGAAAACTGACTAAATGGGGATAGGATCATAATACTTTTTCGATTTTAACCCAAAACTACTTATTTGCCAGAAAAATAAAAATGTTCTCTGACTGTTTTTTATGCATGTCACAGAAAAGTAATATGTACATAAGTATGAGATAGATAGAATGAAGATAAACATGGAGAATTAAGAGCATAGCAGAGCCATAGAATAGCTCATAGCGTGACTAGAGGCAATATTTGGTTATTTCAGAAAAGCTATTTCTTAAATTGATCAAACAGGCTTTTGGGTACAGAATCTTGTCACTGTTTGGCAAAGATGTAGCTCTAGCCTTATTTTATTACTCTGATCTTACCTAAAGTAATTAAAATAGACTATAAAATCAACTGTCTGAACTCATGTTCAGCTAGATGAGAGCAAACAGAGGAAATTCATAGTCATTTTTTCCAAGCAATTTGTGGGCTAGAACTAATTAATACATAAAATGATTACAAGAAATATACGCTAGTATTAACCTCTAGTTTAGATTTGTTCAGCAGGCTAATAAGTTATTATTAGCTTCAGATAAGTTAACTGCTATTGTAATTTTTATGGTGACACAAATATAGGCACTTTTTCTCAGTTTAATCATCTTTGTTCCAGTCCTTTATCCATCCCCATCAGTGGGTCTCAATTGAGCAACATGCATTTTGCATTTAACAGTGGCTCTGTAATAAGCACTCATTAGTGTGCAGTTGCTAGTCGTTGTTCAAAGTCTACTCTCTGAGGTATGATGAATACCTTCATCTCCTGTTGGCATCCACAAGGACGTATAGATGCTCCATTTGATAGATGATGAAACTATTAAAGGGATGATATTTCACTTGCAGTGCTTATAACATCCTGATCAGTGCAGATATGTCAATCAAGTTTCTGTCATTTGTGTTTGTGAGGGTTGGTGCATGGAGCCATGTGTATATTTCAGTATGTTCTCCATGAATTCGAACATTGATCGTTCTCAGAGAAAATGTACAATTTTGTCTGATATTTTTTTCTTCCTGGAAGTGTATGTAGTGCTACACTTGACATTTGCATTTTGTTTTTTCAGTGTGAAGCTGTAAATTAGTCCCAGATGCCTTGCAATTTGGGCATGGAGACTCATGAACTTCTGTAAACCTTTTGATGTTCTCTGTCTGTGATTAAAAGACTGTAATAAGTCTACCCACAAAAGAGATGCTAAAAAGATGAAGCTGGAACAGCTTCATAAGAAGAGCTTAATCATCTCTCTGAAAACATGGGCTTGCATTGAACAGACAAACATTTCTTCACTATAATTTCCTAGGTTATCAGGTGTTATACAGGGAGCTCTACATTGTGGCGTATCAAACAGCCTCATCTTCTCTCACAGCACCCACTGCAGACAGAAGAGAAAACACTTTTTCACATAAGGTGAATTAATTGCTGTAAGGTAATGTTATGGTAAAAACTTAGCTAGCTTTCAAGCATCATTGAATCAGTATCAGAAATATCTGGGTGTATCTGGTTATCTGGATGACTAATGATAATCTGGAAAATTATTTTTATCCCTATGCTGCTGTCTAGCTTTAGAGACTTAAATAATGTCTTTACATCTTCATCTGAAACAACTTCAAAACAACATCTTCAAAAAAGGCCAAAGAACAATCCAGGGAATTACAGGCCAATCAGCTTTGCTTTGGTCCATGGTAAAATCATGGAACAAGTCCTCTTGGAGTACATTCCTGGGCACAGGAAGGAGAAGGTGATTGGGAAGAATCAGAATAGATTTACCAAGGGTAAATCATGCCTGACCAAATGTCGCGGAGGAGTGGAGAGTAACGCACTTCACTCGTAAGAGAGAAGCAGCACTATGTTTTATTGTGGTAAGATAGTGATTTAACAAAGTTCAATTGTAAATAAGACAATGATTTAACAAGGTTTGATGGAAAGGTTCACTCAGTTATTTACTGCATGAAGGACAGGGTCAGATGCGAGTGCATCTCCTTTGAGACCCTCCCATTGAGTCACAAGGTTCGGAAAGGACTCCCTTGCTTTCTAAACTCCTTAGAAGAGGAGCCTAACTGTGCCTGGATCCAGTCCTAGTCTCAGACTTGCTCAACAGTTTATGTCTAAGGGATTATGTGTGCAATCAGAGATATAACTCAGCAAAGTTTTGCGAAGTTCACAAAAGTTCAGCATGTTATTAATGACTTACTGAGGATCTGTCGCGGGTAGGGAATCTCTCAACCTTGAAGAGTAACCTTGAGAGGCGTCCCTGCTCAAGAGGAGGTTCTGCAGTGCAGCCCGCTGCCATGCAGGAGAGCTCAAGGGGCTCTGGGCTGCCCCCTATTTACTGGGGGGGAGATGATTGACTCATAGTCATATTTGCATGCTAGACGGGCCTTAGTTGGCGCATTCTCAATTAGCCCCTGTATACGGGCTGTTTACAGGGAGGTCAGGTTGAGGGGGAGAGAGCACATCATGGGGGGAAGGAGCACACTGTCACACCAAATGAATCATCTTTGGGGATAAAATGACTGGATCTGTGGATGAGGGGAGAACAGTGGATGTTTTTAACTCAATTTCAGCATGGCTTTTGACACTGTCTCCCACAATATTCTAGCATCCAAGCTGGGATGTTATGGTCTGGATGGGTGGACAACGAGAGGGGTAAAACTCTGACTGGATGGTCGGGCTCAGAGGGTAGTGGTTAATGGGTTGCACTCAACCTGGATGCTGGTAACAAGGGGAGTACTGCAGGGTCTGTCCTGGCACCTGTCCTGTCTAACAGCTCTGCCAGTGGCTGGAGGAGGCAATGGAGGGCTTGCTCATGAAGCTTGCACATGACACCAAATTGGGGGGACCAGTCAATATGCTTGAGGGCAGAGCTCCCTTTCAGGTCTCATCTGGCTGGAAGAATGGGCCAACAGGAACATCGTGAAATTCAGCAAGGGCAAATGCTAAGTCCTGCCCCTGGGGAGGAAGCATCCCTGCAGCACCATGCCTGGGGTCCAACTGCCTGGAGAGCAGCTCTGCAGAAAAGGCCTGGGAGGTCCTGGCGGGCCATGAGCATGGGCATGAGCCAGCAGGATGCCCTGTCAGTAAAGAAGGCCAACAGCGCCCTGGGCTGTATGAACAGGGGTAGAATTAGTGTTTGAAGGAACTGAGTCTATTCCTCTCCTCAGTACTCACTGGACCACATCTACCCACCCAATACAGGGCAGACATCCACAAACCGGAGTGAGTTTGGCAGAGGGCCAACAAGATGGAGGACTTGTCCTGTGAGGAGAGGCTGGGGGACCTGGGCTCGTTCAGCCTGGAGCAGCCTGGGCTTTGGGGGCACCTGACAGCAGCCCCCAGCACCTATGAGGAGGCCATCAAGGTGATGGAGCCAGGCTCTTTGCAGTAGTGTGTGGTGGGAGGAGGAAGGACAACACACCTAAGTTGAAACAAGAGAGATTCAGACTGGATATAATGAGAAACTTTCTCCCCATGAGGACAGTCAGACCGTGGCACAGGTTGCCCAGAGAGGTTGTGCAGTCTCTGTCCTTGGAGGTTTTCAAGACCTGACTGGATGAATCCCCAAGCACCCTGGTCTGACCTCTGAGCTTGATTCTCTTGGCACTCTATCCCATCCGCATCTTTTGATAACACTGGCCTACTCCTACTAGCTATTGCCAGCAACAATGGCAAATTGAATATCCCAACTTCAAAGCAGTGACACAATTGCAAGGGAATGAGGAGAGAGGTGAAGTAAATCAGACTCCAAGTGAAAGGCAACTGTTCATCAGAAATTGCTATCCTGAATCACTAGGTCTGAAAGAAGGGGCAACAAAGATGCCAATGTGGATATCTCCTGGCAGTATTTGCTGTGACTCACCTCTGTTTACTGCTCCAGGCTTGTAAAGAGAACCAAATGAAGAGTCAAATCAGGCCAGACCAAAGGTACAACCGGCTCTGCTTTTGACAGCAGCTGACAGCTGCTGCCAAGGGAAGGATATGAGAGCAGGGCAGGCATTAAAGGGTGCTTCTTCAGAACATCCCCCCAGCACCCCATGATTTGTGTCTTGGGAGAAGCTGCAACCCATCAGAATTTGCTATGTCTAATTCAGAGGGTGGGGAACCTGGAAAATGTGATATGGCAGAAAACAGTAGGTGTTCCCAAATTGTCACACCAGCAGGCATTGTTCCAAGGGGATCTGGAACTGGAGCCAGCAACAGGAATACAAGGCAAATATAGAGCCAAGGGCCAAGTGAAGAGATTATGCTGTCTGAACAAAACAGAGTTCACAAAGCGGCAAGCCCCTTCTAAATGCTGCTGAACTTCAAGTCATGGCAGTGAGAGATCAGCCCCTTTGAGCCATGGTAGTGTAGTACCAGTAACACAGCATCTAGCAATACTCACACTGCAAGAGCTGGGGCGGGGGGAGCTTTGACTCTGCTGCCAACAAGGATCTGAAATCAGAAAAGATATGCTAGTAACTGCTTAAGTGAGAACAGTACTGAGCTTTCACAGCTGCCCCAAGGGGGAACACATCCTTCAGAGACTTCACAGGATCTGTCAGATACGTCTCAGAAAGTGGCCTACAACCTCATGAACTCTGAAAAAGACAAATGTGAGGTCTTGCACCTTGGACATAATAATCCCATGCACCAGGACAGGCTGGCAGCTGACTGGCTAGAAAGCAGCTCTGCAGAAAAAGACCTGAGGGTCCTGGTGGACAACAAACTAAACATGGGCCAGCAATGTGCCCTTGTGGCAATGAAGACCAGCTGTGTACTGGGCTGTGGGGCAAGAGAGTAGGCACAGAGTCAAGGCAAGTGGTTAATGCCATCTACTCAACACTTGTTAGATAGCATCTGAAGTGCTGTACCCAGGTTTGGGGTCCCCAGTACAAAAGAGACACGGATGTACTGGAGTGAGTCCAGCAGAGGAAGGTGGGGGCTGAAGCACAAGGTGTACCAGGAGAGGCTGAAGGAGCTGGGCTTGTTCAACCTGAAGAAGAGAAGGCTTGGGGGGGGGAGGGGCAGATTTAATTCCTGTCTTCAACTGCCTAGGGGGAGGTTATAAAAAAGACAACTCCAGATTCCTCTTGGAGGTGAGAAGCGGTAGGACATGAGGCAATGGGCACAAGTTGAAAAAAGAGAAATTCCAATTAGATATTAGGAAAAAAAATCTCAGTGAGAATGATGAAACACTGGACCAAGTTGCCCAGAAAGGCTGTGAAATTTTCACAACTGAAGATACTAACAAAGTGGCTGGATATGATCTGACCTAATTTTGAATTTGCACCTAGTTTCAAAGCTGACCTTGCTCTGATCAGGTGTTAGACCAGATGGCCTCCTGAGGCCCCTAATAACAAAAAATATTCTGTGATGCTGTGACAACACCAAGAATAGAGAACCCCCAAGAGAGCTGAGAAACAGGCAGGAGAGGCGGTGACAGGAGAGCACTGAGGAAATCCAGCTGAAGGCTCATAAGCATGCCATGGAAAGGTTTTACAAGACCCTTGACAGTCTCTTGCCCCTTCTCCATTGGTTTTTGTCCTGTTGAGAGAGCAGTGCTTCACCTTGCCAAGTGGAGAGATGCAATGCTGGGCTAAGCATGCTAACTCATGAGGTCTTGCTATGAGAAAATGAGGTCTTGGGACATTTCATACAAAGTAAAAACATGGAGTTGCTTGCCAGAAAACCTTCATTTCTAGAGACCTTTGACACTATTCAGTTTGTCTCTAGTGGCAGAGCATCAGCTGAAGACATGATTTCTATGACATATACCAGACAGGAGAGCTTCATTTGGCTCAGTCTGACTCAACTTTTCCTAGCTAATGTGGCACAAAGCATCCCACGAGACTTCAGCAATACATCTGCCTTCCATCTACTTATAATCAAGGTCTGATAACACAGGATTTCCCTGCTTACTTTCATTGGGAACATCTTTGTTCAAGTGATCTTAAAGTACTGCAGGAGAGTGCAACTGAATACTTTGCTGCATACTTTGCATGAATTCAGAGATGACAATTAATACCAAGAGCAGCAGAGGCTGCTACTTCTGAAGGGAGAACTGATGATATTCCTAGTCATCTAGGACAAGGGATCATACTGGAGGACATGAGGAGCAGGGCAAGAAGATTTGCTGCCAGCCATGATGGAGGTTTAACATGCCCCCAACTCTCCCTTTGCAAGCAGTGACTGCTGCAACTGGAAGCTGCAGCTGTTCTGCCTGCAGCAGCTGCTGGAAATGCTGGAAGCAGCTACAAAATCATAGGGGCCTTTCAAAATGGGGCACTGTGGAAAACACCCTCTGGCACTCGACTCAGCTGGCGCTGGCTGTTGCCAGGCAAACAGATGAACCACCCTCCATGTTTCATGCAGGGAAGGGAAGTTCTAGTCCTCAGCCTGTCCACCACTGTCAGGTATGTTTTTAACCAAGCAACATCAGGAAGCAGGTCATGACCATAATCTGAAGCCTTGCTGTGTCTGCTGATGTCAAAAAAGGCTTTTGATACAGCCAGAAAATATAAATAAAGCCCATAAATAACAGTCTGTGATGGAAAGGAAGAATTTTAACTCAGCAAGGACATGGGGGGATCTAATTTTCATTTCTTAAGAATATTTGCCTGTGAACACTTGCCATGGTTCCACTTTTCATCCCACTTGGGCAGGAACATTTGGAAATATTGAAAAACACCTCCATTTCATTTTTTGGAGTCTATCTGTCATAAAGTCAAATCAAACAGTCCTACCACGGGACACATTCCTCACCATGCTGCACCTTCTGGAAGACTGCTATTAAACAGCAAACCAAATCACAGACTCTGACTAATGTGGTGCCTTGGAGCTGGGAATTTGCAGAATCACCACTGAGGTGAAGGAAGCTGTTTGTTACCTTTTGCCATGTAAGAAGGGGCAAGTTCCTTCTCTCTGAGACTTGGGATGTTTCCTCCCTGACGGGTGAGTGAAGAGTTAACAGGACTGAAGTTTGTCAATTGATATGCAGAAGAACTGAGAGCACAAGAGCTGACGTGCACAAAGCTGTTGAACAGAGGACTTAACAGGACTAAAGTGGTCTACCAACCGATATGCGCAAGGACTGACATGCGCAAGGCTGCGGAATGGCAGCATTAACAAGACTGAAGAGGTCTGCCACCTGGAATCTGCACGGACCGCCGGGGAGGGAAGAAGCAGTACGGAGGTGTTGTGGTCTTGCCTCGCTAGCAGGGTCCTCCCGAGCAGACAAACAAACAGTCCTGTGATTGCGAAACTTGCTAAAAGTCAGCAAAAGCAGTGTTTGCCCAGAGCCCCAGCCGTATAAAAAGAGACTTGGGAGCTAGGAGAGTTTGAGCAGGGACGGGAACGTGACCTGACCATCCTCTCCGGCTGGACCGTGAGCATCCCCCCCCTCCCCTTTTCCTGGGACGCTGGGTTAAGGTAACTCCTCGGGGTTGAGAGCCCTCTCACTAGGAGAGTGAACAAGAAAGCTTTCAAGTAGGGATAAGCAGTCCTTCCAATTAATAACGCAGTAATCGACGGTTTGGGGTTATCCTTTCTAAATCAGTAACTGATGGTTTTGTGTTATCCTTTCTAAATTAGTAATCGCATTATTTTAATGGATGTTACTAATCCAAGAACTTGTGTGAGGAAATAAACATCTTTTTTATTATTATTATATTACTGTCTCAGTCGTTGCTATCGAACCTTCCTAGCATGACAGCATGACACTCCCTCTATGGACAGACCTCATTTCTCTGAGATGGTTGTACTGCAATATGCTGATGACAGTGACCTTCTTCAGGATTTATTATGGCTCTAGATGACACAAGAGAAGCTAAATAATAATGACAGATCCATGCCCCCAAGAAGCTTTCAGAGTAAGAAAAACACACTAAAAGAGATGGCAAGACACAAAAGATGGAGGGGGAAGAAGAATGAGATACCCAGAGAAGAAGATACTTCCGTTCAGCTTTATGCTTGCTTTCTCTGTCTCTTGTCCCCTGTCAGAATTGGGACAGCATCTTCGATGATGAGCGGGTAGAAGGAAAAATGAGGAAGCTGAAGCCAGAGGTCCAAGCTCCTGCTACCAGGGCATGCTACAACATGCAAACCTGTCAGTTGTGCCTGATGGAGGAGCAGGCAGAGTGGTGTCACAGATGGCCAAATGTCTGGTGCTACAGCACTTTGGTGTGACAGATGAGCAGTGAATCTAATTATATCACTGAAAGAAGAAAGCCCTCTTGCACTCTCCTGTGATCTACACTACTCATTGCAGAGCTACTGTGTGGTACAGGATGCAACGGAGCATTAGCTGCTCTGCAGCACTGCAATATATCATGCATATACCCATTCTGTGGCCACCCTAATATACAGCACTGCCTTTGCTTGCTAGTTCATCACTTGAAAAAGGGAAAGGGGGTGTAAAAAGCCTCAGTCAGATAATTGTATTGAGAGTATACATTTCACACAACTCATGCAGAAAGCAATGAACTGTATCAAGGGCTTATATTCACTTTCCCCTGACCGCTCAGCAGCTATTCATAAAAGAGCATGAAAGAACAATTCCAGCTGACTGCAGGTCCTAATGCACTTATGTTCCTGTAATCATTCTATTTCATCTTGATTATAACCAGATCACATGGCGTAACAGAAGAGGGAGAAAGGCAGCAGGAAAAAAGAGGTATAGATATATGATAGTTACCTGTCGATGTGCATTCCTAATGGGATAACATCTAAGTGTCTGAGTTGAAAGGGTTGCTGCAGACTATCACCTTGATGCCCTTGGCCTTGGTGAAACAGGTACTGTATCAGGACACATGAAGCTGGTGTCGCTCAGCAGTATGCCCCACGTTCCCTCTCTGCCATGTGCCTGACCCCTTTGCTCCAGGTGTCATAGCTGCTCTGCACAGTTTGACAAATTATCCAATTGTGGGTTTTTTTGACATATAGAAGTGAGAAATAAGTGCCCATCTGAAGCTGTACATGCTTCTGTACATTGCAAGAACTAAATAGATAGCAACTAAGATAGTAATAGAGGACAATACTCGACTCCTATAGAAATCCTCTATTGCCACTATCTCATTATCCCTCAGATCCCTCTTCTTCCAAAGTCTGAATTAACACCATTGTCTAGCATATTAACATACAGGAGGCTGCAATAGAAACCAGCACTTTATTTTTTCTTGTGTAAATCTGACACTGGTAATTTATTAAACACAACATACAAAGGAATGATAGGTATGCAGAAATATACACTCTTCTAGTTTTCACTGTGGATGAAAAGTCTGCTAATGAAATTGAATTATCCAGGATAGGCTTCTAACTATACTACTCTCGTGTTGAAGAGGCTTTTGAGTTTTTGCAAGTCTACAGTCTTATTTTTGTAAAGAATGATTATATGGAACAGGCAGATGAACAAATAACATTGGTGATTCTCACGAAAAAAGTATTTTTAAGGAATATATTTTAAGGAAACTAGCTAAAGAAAATAAAAGACAGGTTCTTAGTGATGCCATCTCTAGCTAAGCTGACAGACTATAACTTCAGTAGTGGGTCTGCATACTCTAGGGCCTATGGCACTGCATCTTTAGTCAATATATAATGGAAATTCTGACCTGAATGGCTTTTTTTTTTCCATCTGAATTCCCCATGAGTAAACTCTGCTATTTGGTGCAGGGTGTAGCCAGATCCTACAGGAAGCATGCAGAAGAACAGCTATGTAAAGACATGAATGTGGCTGCAAAGAAAAAAAGCAGCCTCCAATATGGAGGGGTACCATCCAGGATCCTGGGAACTGTTGGCATCCCTAGTGCTGGACATGGTACTAACATGTAGTGTTCAAAGGAAAACAAAATAGTTGTCCAATACCAACTTGCTGGATCTCAAGAAAGCAAACCACTGTTGTCACTACAGGCTTTTTGAGACCACTTACCCTTCTACTGTCTGGACAGTCTAGACGTATTTTGCATTTTTATATGCCAGCTCCCTCACCAGTGTAGAACAAAACCATAAACAGAGCCTGCTGGCAGCGTGGATGGGATATCTGTCATGGGTCACATTCTTTTGTTTCCCTGGTTTCACACTAATGCTGCTGTGTGCTTTCAGCTGCTGCTAACTGTTTTTAAAAGACTGAAGCCCTTAGGATGTTGGTGTAATCAGAAAAGGATGATGTCTACTAGTGATTTTTATTGCCAAGGTGAATGATTACCACCTGCAGTATGTCCTGAAGTCTGCTGGCTTTTTGCGCCTTGCAGACTTTCCAAGGAAATGGCTCAAGAAAAGTTTTGGAGAAGGGACTCTAGGCAAATCTGAGCATCCAAAAATCTTTAAAAGTCTTCATCTTTTTTTTTTTTTTTTTTTAATATACAGTGACAATTCCCAAAGCCTTAATCTTAGGCTAATGTCACTCTACCTTATGTACTAAATACCTCTCAAATCCAGAACAAACCCAGATGCTCTCCCTTGAGGTATTTACCACCTAGGTTTTGTTTCTGCTGTTCTGCATTGTTTTACTCGTTCCTTAAAGTTATTGAATAAAGGATGTATTTTTTAAATTGTTGCAGGGACTGGAGTCATGATCAAGTAACCAATGCAAATGGTGTGGTACTTACATACCCCTGCGGACAACAGCCTTAGTCTAAAGCTATTCATTTCTGATGATAGACTTTCTCTGACTTACACCTGTTACAGATCTTGCCCTGTCTCTTGAAACATAGCTAGTTTGTGCATAGTGGCTGGGATTTAAAAGAAGCCTATGCATATTAGTTTCCAAAATCCCATTGCATTTTAATAAGATTTCTACTTCTAACTGTCTGGGATCTCGTGAAAAACTCAGCTTGAATTCCCAGTTTTCACACCACTACCATTAAATTAATCTGCACCAATTCCTTCCAGAAAGCTTAGTGTTAATTTGCATTTTTATTTTTTTAGTAGCTCTTTTCCTTCATTTCAGTGGTTTAGGACTTTCTTCTTGCTTGACTTGTTTTTGTGCTTCATGTTTTTTCTTATCATCCTTGCTAAGGATATCTCAGAATATAGAGTGACACTCATACCAGACACCATGAACAGGAAAATTGATGAGTCACAGCTGCAATTTCCCACCTGCACCAGTGATGGAGAAACATCCTGCTAGGAATAACCATGCACTGTACGTCATCTTCCCCCACTCCTACTACCCTGATTTTTCTCTAAACTGCACTTTTGCAAGTGAACAAAAAAACAAGCTTCAATTTTTAAATAACAGGAGGCCTTTTTAAATAACAGAGACAACTGAGGCCTGCTGTCCCTCAGATATCGCTCGAGGATTGTCCCTCCACATGGCCTTTTCTGCTTCCCCTTGATCACCAGCAAGGTGGGATGCAGCCATGAGACTGAGGAGGATGCTGCGAAGTCCTGCAGTGCTTTTGCATTTTGTGGTTCAGGGTGCCTCACTGAGCAGCACCACCTGGGAGGAAGGAAATCCTAGTCCAGACTGGCTCTGCTGGCCAAGGGGAGAGAGTTCGGATGATATATTTTGCCTGAAGCTGTCTTTGTGTACGAAAGAGAGTTAAAATGGCGAAGGGTGGCCACACTCAGTTTTAGAGCAAGGAAAGCTAGAAGTATCACAGCAGTGCAGAGCTGTTAGAAACCACAATAATTTGTAAAACTGTGCAATGAGCTAAAGTATGCTCTCGATGCTACTGTTATTCTGGAGTCATCTTCATCCATTAAATGATGAAGAGAAGCCTGTCCCCACTTTCATGTTTTAAAATGTTCTTTGCATTTATGCACGCGTGCATATGCCTGCAGTTGGGGTAATAAACAAAATGAATAGAAAATTAGTACAATTGTGTATGCTTCATTAAAAACACAGTAAGAGGATGTAAAGGGCAGCTCTTACATGCAGACAGCCTGGATTTATGGAGTTAAAAAACTAATCTAGGAGTAACAAGTAAAACTTGCTATGCTTTATCTAATTTTTCTTCCTAGCTAAATAGGCCTCTGAAAATTATGACCTCTTTCAAAAAATGCAATTCTGTAATATGCTTATCTGTCTGGATCCTGATCTCTATATTTCCTAAACATCATTTTCAAATTCTCCTAACAAACCTAAGATCATACATAAAACTAGCTGCAAAGTATGACTTATTTGTTTTATGTGAAATTTAAGGGGGAAAAAGAAGAAACAAGGAAAACAAAAAGAAAATTATCTGGGTGTTGGTTTCTCATTAAAAAATTATTAAAGGATAAATGAACTTTTTTTCCCCTCAAAGTCAGAAGCTGTTGATCAGCTCCTGTAAGCTTTCATGTCTGTGGTCATGAGAGAAGTGTAAAATAGCCAGGCTTTTCTGAATGTGATCTGTAACTGTGCTGTCATCTCTGGCTCACTGCTTTCCTCTTTGTGGTTTTCCTGCTATCTTGCTTTAAAGCACAAGCTCTAGGCTGGAGTCATTTGGTTACTGTCAGGCATTGTGCCCAAAGAAAGATGTCTTATTTTTCTACCTTATATTTCAAGTAGCTGTATTCTTTTAAGTTCATCTTTTTACCATCAGTCGTGGTTGCAGGCATACAGCTGATGATTGACAACATTTTCCCACTGCACTGATTCATCTCTCATGGTCTTTTTATTTTTCCATCAAAAATTGTTTGTAAGTAAAAAATGTTGACCAGTTCCACTGTGTTCTCTGAAACATTAAAAGAACAGTGGGGTATGAAGTTTTATAATAAGCTGTCATTTCTTCCTTTTTTTGGTGGGGTTCTTTGACCATAGCTGAACTCACTGATTAGAATGTAAAAATTTTACTATTAAATAAATATAGAAAAAAATCTGAATGCCTGCTGTGATGAGCAATTACAGTGAGAAAGAGTGAGAGAGTGAGAGGAAATATTAAGGATATTAAATACAGCTATATTTAGAAGAAACCCCTCAGAATTATAATAATTCCTTTCAGCTACAGCAGAACTGTGGTGCTATTGCACCGGCACTAGCATTTCAGTTCAAATCAGGAGCGCTCACCAACCTTTCTGGTGGGCATCCATGGGGCCAGACTGGATATAGTCTAAAGGAAACCACCTTGAAATGCATGCAGCATGGACACCAACTGCTCAGCATCAATTCTTCTGGTGTATAGACCCACTCCAATGTGTTGCACTGCTTCCTAACGCAGACATAGCCTGTGACTAAAGAAAGGTCAGAGTAGTCCCTGAAGTCAGTCAGCATGTGTATCACTATAGCTCATTTGAGCTTCAGTGAGGTTTTCTATTGTATTCTGTTGTGTTCTGCTCTGCTCTGCTCTTTTCTGTTCTGTCCTGTCTTCTCCTGTCCTTCCTGTCCTATGCCATCCCATCCCATCCTACCATATCCTATCCTATCCTATCCTATCCTACCCTAGCCCAGCCCAGCCCAGCCCAGCCCAGCCCATCCCACTGGCTCAACATCACCATAAAATCTCCATGTCTTCCAGGAGTGCATTAAGCAATATGAGTAACATTTGTCAACATTTACACAAAAGATAATCAAGACCTCATTGTTTCCAGGCTCTCCAAAAGTGAACAAGAAGCTGCAGTAATGAAATTCTCTTATTGATTCAACTGATCAAAATGTATTTGCATTAGTAGCACAGGATAATTGGGGCACATTAGAACAAAACAACTGATTGGTAATGTAATGCTGTTGTGAATATGAATACATTATTCTTTCATGCATTTAACATTGCCATTAATCACTAAGTTGGTGCCATCTCCAATTTTGCTGAACAGCCTTCAAGCTGGGAAGCTTGAAGCTGTTTAAATCTACCCTTGTATTTACAGAGCCTCCCAGACTGGCTGACAATATGAACCTTTAATTTTAAATCAGACTGAAAATCAGCTTGAGATAATGCTTACATTTGTATTCTTCTCTTTCTTCTTTTTTTCTTAGGGTATTGCTCATTATTTGTTTCCTTTGCAGAGAAAACAGAAGGAAGTAGGCAAATGTAGAACTGCAGCCTTTTCCTCTGCAATGTATGTGTTTGCTATTGTCCTAAGTCATGAACAGGTCATTGTTTCCAAGCTTAGCTCTGATGTCTCATGAAGACTTCTGATGTGGAGAGCCCTGCACTTCTCTCAGCAAACACAGAAGCCAAGGCAGAACCAGCCACTTCCCTGCTCCCCCTTCCCAGAGCCCAGATGCTGCGCACTCCTGGAAGGAGACAATCTATTTTCTTTTTCTTTCCACAGTACCTGATCACCAAGGAGACATACTTCTAAAGAACATGACAAAAATAAAATAAGGCAATATGATACTCCTAGTCAAATACTTTGACATGGGAAATATTTGCACTGTTTGAAGAGACAGTGGATTGGCCACCAGGACATACTCATCATGTAGAATGTGGAAGGCAACAGGTATTGGTTAGGTTAATAGGGCTGCGAATGCAAGTATGCATTCTCCAAGGACCAGTATAACTCTGCTGAGTGTTACAAGCACTCAAATCCTGCTGAAGGTGACTGAAGGCACTCTGCATTTTCCAGATCTACAGCAACACCTAGCTTCAGACCAGATCCTTTTTGTTAAGGGAAATGAGACCCTTTTCTTTTTCTTAGGAACTTCCTACAGACACCATTTGGTCACAGATTTCTTCCCTCCTCACCTTAATCCTTGGGAAACAGATTTGCACATTTTGTTTAATCAATGAACAAAATTAGGACAAAGAATGACAGGCTAGACTGTACGTCAAAATCTGTCCAGTAGTCACTACTATCAAACAGCACCTATAGTGTTTTGGCTGATGTTTCCTAGACTGTTTTTTCAAGGTTGTGTTTTATTTTCTGAAAGAAACAATTACGTATTGTATCTTAAAATCACAGTTGTGCATTCGCAGATACAGTGTGATTCCAAATGATATCACACCATTGGGTTAATAACTAACGTACGGATCTTGCAACATTTTGGAAATGCAGTGTAAGTTCCTTCAACATCAGAAAAATCAAGAGTAAACACAGTCTTAAACCTAGTAAGTTGCTGAAAATTCTGTGAAAATAATTTGATTTTGTCTTTGCTCTGGAAATAGGTCCTGACTGCATCCATTAGGACAGAAGGAAGCACTCCAGAAAAACACTAAATGCCACGCAGAACTATCCAGGATGTCCAGTCCAGCTTCCTCTGGTACCTGTTGTCACAGGCAATTATGATCGAAGTAGCAACTTTCTCTTAGATTTTACACACCATGGGATAACATAAATTTGTATAGTTTTACTTGTTTGGAGAAGTGTCTCTGAGGTGTAATGAGAAGGCTACATGTTAGATTATTTTCTTTCATCTCTTTCATTGTTTACTCAAGAATTGTCACGTATAAGCAACCTAGATTAAGAATATTGTTATGCATTCTGGAAAATTACCTCAGTGTTATCAAATAAAAGTGACATATTTGGCTTTGGTAATGGTAGAGGCCAGCTTTCTGCTTCTATAAATGCTCCAGGTAGAAAATATGGAAAACAGCTGCACTTTTTTGTGAAATAACATGACTCCCTGTAGTTTTCCTGTTTAATGTCATACTCTCTGTTATCTGACCACAGGAGTTAACTTCTTTCCAGAAGTACAAGGAATAGGGAAACGTTGCTCAGTGGTCTAGACTGACAGAGGCATACTGAAGAAGAGGGGCAAAGCAAGGATCCTGCTGGGACCAGGCGATGAAGCAGTTGTTTACTTAAGGGGGTACTGATCAGGGAGTCATGGGCTGAATAGTCATAAATAAATACAATATTCATAAATGAAGTCATAAAAGGAAAGGCCATTCCCCAGTCTTTTCAGAGGAACAGGGCAGTGAATGCAGGGGCGGGAACTTACATCACCTGATTCAGGAGAACAGACAGGGACCGCAGACCCTTGCAGTCTGGGAAAGACTGAAGGTCCCCAGGGAAACCCACACAGATCCCAGGGCCATGCTGCTCACTCAGGGCATGCACACTGGAGGAAGTTTCATCCTGTGAGCCAATGAACACCAATGAACTGGTGACACTTAACATGCACACCATTAGCAGCTCTCCCAAACCCATTAAGTACACAGTTTACACCGTCTGTTTTCATCCATGAATGATTCCAATGGCCAGCTTCAGTGAGTGGAGGCAAATGTAAAGGAGACAAATCTTACCTAATGTTCATAGAAATCTGTGTTGTCACGAGCTTCTTATTAGTCATGGATCTGTAGTTTACAACAGTGAATTACATCACCCAGATAGTATGGATACTTGAACAGGTCATAAATAAAGAAATTGGAGGATTGGAGAGCACTGCGTTAGGGTGTTCTGTTTCTCTGATATGGAAAGCTTTACTTTTGCTTATTGCACAGTGCACTGAGCTCCTGCCAATCTTTTCTTGTTTCCTCTTTCAAAATTCTTATGTGTATTTATACTTGGGTGGAATTTGGCACCAATTATCAAAATGGAAAGTGTGCATATGGGGACCAGGGGACCCCCACTAACTTGTCATTTGGTGGCAAGCATCACAGCTTTTGCCGATGACAAAATCGATGTACATCTCTGTCCTCCTCAGTATGTCACAATAATGCAAAGTGAGATTTACCACTCAATAGTAGAGAAGAAAACCTTTTCACTGTCAAAGCATTCACTTCTTTAATGTCACCTACAAATGGGTAAAAAAGTGTATATTTGTGTCATTTGTGCTCCTTTACATTGTTTGGACAAGACCTAGAAGAGTATCATCTTTCTTTTTTTCTCCCATTGCTTGTTTTTATCTTAGCAATATGAGAAATGTCAAGCTGAGATTGCCCTTGCTTATTTGAAAATTTCTTTAAGTTCTCAAGGGTGGACCATCACTGTAATTCTTGCAGTTTCCTGCCCTCCTTTTCCCATTGTTTGTCTTTTTAGGTCTATTCAGACTGTGGTCCCAATTCCATGGTGAGCTGCTCTTGGGCAGTCCACTGCAGCTATGTGCAGTTCAGGTAGGGAAAGACCCCAAGTATTATCCGCATCCTACAAGGTGGTAGCAGTTTTGGTGCAGCTTCAGGTTTGTGTTTCCCTGTCTGGAAGAAAGCAATGACCTGGTGACTGGGGATACTTTTGTTGTGTCTTGTTTTATCTGCAAATATATACCAGTTTTGTAATAGAAGACTTTCAAACAGTCAGCTTTTCCAGGGAATTAAAACCAGAACCTACGCTCATCTCTGCAGAGTAACTGCTTCCAGGATGGATTCTTGCCGGAGGGAGTAAGTAAAACTTCCATGACTAAAGTCATGGTAAAGACAAGACCTCCAAGAGGATAATAGTGGCATCTGATGTTTTCAGCCATGATAATATGTATGTTATTCAGCAGTTTCCTCTCACAGTAGGTATTGAAGGTGCAACAACTGTGAATGTCACAAGATGCATTCAGGAATAAATCAATCTGTTGAGTTATGCCAACCCATCAGCAGCTGGCATTTCAAACTTGAGCAAAATAGAGGAAACGCTGAGTCTTTAGCAAAGACTTCTTCACTCGAAAGTGTTAATGATTATCAGCTAAATGGATGCCAGCAAAGGCAAATCAAAAGACAGTCTTAAATAGAAAGAATACAAATTATTTCTGTCTCAATCAGGTTTAATTTCATGGATCATTGCGTGTAATAAATTTTGCTTTGTTTCCAGCCACCTGTTGAGTCATTCATGAAGCACAGGGCAAACAAACTTCAATTTGTCACCTGAACAGAAAACATTGAAAATGTAAAAAAAAAGATCTATTTACCTTTCCACATGTCACAGAGGAGCAAAATAGGGTATAATATCTACTTTAATTTCTAACACCTCTCCAGTTATGTTAGTATTGATGGGCACAGATTGCCATGTCCTGGATTCCCTCAAGCTCCAGGTCAGCTAAGTGTGGACCAGCAGCTCCAGTCGGGCGGATGGGTGGACAGACCAACACAGTCTCCATCTCAGCCAACTCTATTCTCTTGCTAGTTCTAGTAAGCAGCTACATAACTGTGCTACACTGCGTCTACTCCTGAGAATAATTACTTTTCAGCCTGTTTCAGGTACCTGTCATCTGATGTTTTTTATTCATGAGGTCAGTATTTCACAGGAAGAAAGTAGAAACAATGGCTATGTTGAGAAGGGGAACCATGGCCAGTTTCGTGAAACATTTCTGAACATGCCTAAATTTAAGTGCACAGCTTACTTAGCACTCTTCAGGAAAACATGGGCTTATGCCCTATGGTCTTCAGTGCTTGGCTGAATTGCATTTTTGTGTTCAACAGACAAAATATAAATGTGCTGTGCTCCAGAAGCTTATGTTGGAGAAGGATGATGGTGTAGCTTAAAGAAACAGAATTGTGTTCACAATGAAGAGAAATGGCAATATAATTTTCTTGCACACTGTGTATATTTCAATCTGTTAAGGTTTAGGAAAAAAAAAGGCCACCCGTTTCTAGCATGAAGTTTTAATGAAAATCTCCTCCAATATTTTGACACCTTGTTATTTGCATTTCTCTCATCCTTTAAAAAAACACAAGATTATGTGTGCTGAAGCAAGCTAGCAACAAACTTCTTATGGCTTTTGGCAGCTCATATTCCAGATGGCCTGGATAGAACCATAAGATATTATATAAAAGATCCAATTCTGCGAGTCAGTGCGTGGAGAATATTTCAGGTGATGACACTAAGTTGTCTACTGGGGCATGTGTAGTGTCTTCCCAGGCTGATATGCTAAACTCTTGGTGGTTTTAATCTGCATTCATCAACTTTATTGTTATACATAGAGCAGCTGTCTTGCTTTCTTAATACATGCTGCTAACCAGATGGCTTTGGAAAATACAACCATATGAAATCTGATCCCACTTAATTCTTAATCTCTTCATACATTGCACTTTCTTGAGATTGCATCAAAAAGAGGCATAACCTAGTAGCAGGAGAGTGGCCGTTGGTTCAGTTCATAATTCTGCCCTTGATGTGTGTGATGGGGGCAAGGCAAGGGCCTTTCTCTAATACATAGCTTTTAAACCCCATTTGAAAGAGAGCTCAGCTGTGCCAAATATTATTTTAAAGTATTACAAGGTTTTCTGTGTCTTTATAGTATGCAAATCCATGATAGAGGTTCTGAGGATCAGAGGACAGAAAGAGGTTGACGTTGTTAATCTTTTAACATAAGAGACTGTGACACAGTCCTTTTAAAATGACCACAATATGGTCAAAGCTACCTAGTCACTGTCATATCCTTTGTAGAAGAAAACAATGGCTTTTCTCTTATTCTTCTTCCAAAGGATCTCCTATAGCTGGGCAAGGAGAAGTTAGGAAAATGAATCTGTGTAATTTTCCTCCCTTCAATATCTGCACATCTTCATACAAAGAACCAACTAAAAAAGACACCATTTTATTCAATACTCAGTGCACGAACCCAATATCAAGCCAATGTACTGCCCAGTCTTGGAAGACCTGATGGCATCCCTTCATTGGGATGAATCATGAGGGATTTGTTATTCTGCAGAGGGTAGGAGAGGCCATGCACCTGCCTGTAATTTGTCAAAAAGCCTTGACAGATAAATATATAGTTAGAGCTGATGGCAAGCAGTAATTACAAATTCTGCCCTGTTTCCTTCCATCATAGTGTAGCATCTAAGTCCAGGAGGCAGCTTCTTGAGGCTTACGGGTGGAAGGATATGAAACGAATCAAGCTTAGGAAACATTTCCAGGGTTTTTTTTTTCCCCACTCCAGAGATCTTGAGAAGCATTTAAAAATGAAAATGTGACTTGGCAATTTGCAGAGGGAAATAGAACCTAATTTTTTTTTTCTACTGATCTGTGGTCTGTGCAGCAGTTCACACACGCACTAAAAGGTTTAAAGAGTTTTTCCACAGAAGTCTTTACTCCTGCAGTGAACAAGCTGTGAGGCAATGGGCACCCAGGTACATATCATTTGTTTATCCAACTTAAAAAAAAAGGGAATCAGGCACAACACTGGTCATGTCCCTACAGGTTTTGTATTGGAATAAATTTAGACCAATGAAGTTACTCCTGATTTAGGCCAGCAAGTGTGATTATAGAATAGGGTCCTTTTACATTAATTTAGCATCCCTCCTACCTGGACACCTGTTCTACCAATGACATTTTACCTGTTCTAGGTTGGATGGGCAGTCACTGAATCCCCTGGTACCATAGCAAGAAGCTTGGGTGGAAATCCAATCTCTCTCACACCAGCTATGTTTGAGATTGCTGAACTGAGCCTGAAGTCTTTGAGTTCATTTCACCAGCTATTTGCAAGGGAATGCTCTGATGTAGGATCATATCATGCAGCCACTGGAAATGACTGTCCCTGAGGAACCTGTGTTCCTGGAGTTTATCTTTAGAGCACGGTGTTTAGGAGAAGCCACGCACATTCAATTTCCTTCGGTCTCGTGCCTGGATTGTACTTCTTTGGGACTTTGTGATAGGGGCTGTGTCTGTCTTATGAGATACCAAGTTCACTTTTGGGCATGCTGTAATTGTGGACCATCTGCACCTCACAGACACTTTGTTGAGTATCTTCCTGCTTTACAGTATAGACATCAGAAAGCCTCTGCTGCCTGCTTCCCCAGTGGGGAAAGCAAGGCCACATGTGAGCATTTGACATTTCAGTCTAATCCAATCTACATAAAGATGATGCTTCATCCCCTGTCACAGGGCAGTGAATTTACAACAGATGCTCCTGAGAGAGTACAGGGGCATGCTCTGTGTGGTGGGAATAGCGAGTGAGCAGCCTCAGGAAAGACACACAGCTCAAGTCTCAAGAGCACAGCTGAGAAGTGATCCTGTCTCAAACTGGTGTGGGTTACACAAGGGTAAATCTTTGAGAAATTATGAGTGCTAACTGGGAAGTGGGTCCACTGGAATCACAGCATCACAGAATGGTTGAGGTTGGAAGGGACCTCTGGAGATCATCTAGTCCAACCCCCCTGCTCAAGAGGGTCACCTAGAGCACATTGTACAGGATCACGTCCAGGCAGGTTTTGAACATCTCCAGAGAAGGAGACTCCACAGCCTCTCTGGGCAACCTGTTCCAGTGCTCTGTCACCCTCACAGTGAAAAAGTTTTTCCTCATGTTCAGATGGAACTGCCTGTGTTTCAGTTTGTGCCCATTGCCTCGCATCCTGTCACTGGGCACCACTGAAAAGAGTCTGGTCCCATCCTCTTGACACCCTCCCTTCAGATACTTGTACACGTTGATAAGATCTCCTCTCAGCCTTCTCTTCTCCAGGCTAAACAGGCCCAGCTCTCTCAGTCTTTCCTCATAAGAGAGATGCTCCAGTCCCCTAATCATCTTTGCAGCCCTTCGCTGGACTTGCTCCAGTAGTGCCACATCCCTCTTGTACTGGGGAGCCCAGAACTGGACGCAGTACTCCAGATGGGGCCTCACCAGGGCTGAGTAGAGGGGGAGAATCACCTCCCTCGACCTGTTGGCAACACTCTTCCTGATGCACCCCAGGACACCATTGGCCTTTTTGGCCACAAGGGCACATTGCTGCCTCATGCTTAACTTGGTGTCCACCAGCACTCCCAGGTCCTTCTCTGCAGAGCTGCTTTCCAGCAGGTCACCAGCAGATCAAGCTGTACTGGTGCATAGGGTTATGCTTCCCTAGGTGCAGGACCCTGCACTTGCCTTTGTTGAACTTCAGGAGGTTCCTCTCCGCCCACCTCTCCAGCCTGTCTAGGTCTCTCTGAATGGCAGCACAGCCCTCTCGTGTATCAGCCACTCCTCCCAGTTTTGTATCGTCAGCAAACTTGCTGAGGGTGCACTCTGTCCCTTCATCCAGGTCACTGATGAATTAGTTGAAAAGGACTGGACCCAGTGTTGATTCCAGGGCACACTGCTAGCTACAGGCCTCCAACTAGACTTTGTGCCGCTGATCACAACCCTCTGAGCTCTGCCATTCAGCCAGTTCTCAATCCACCTCACTGCTGGAAGTAATTTTTATTTCATTGCCACCCATTAAAATTACTGAGCCATATAGACACAAGCTAGTGAAAGGACAGGTACACCCCTTAGCTCCTTTTTCCTCAGCCCTTTCTCTCTCTTACCTTCTCCATCTGTCTCCTGACCTTATCAAGTGTGCCTAACTTTAGGGAGCTAACTCTGTACTAGTAAATAAAGTGAGTAATGGACCAAACTCTGGCCCAGAGGTCAAGTGGCACAGCATGGCCCATGTCCATGCAGCTAACCTCTCTTGCCCACCATGCATGGTGCCACATTGGAGAGACTTATCCAGAACTGTTCCTGGCCCACACCAACACCCAGTCCTAGGTCAAAACTGGGGAGTGTGCTAAGAGTTCAGCAGTATGGATGATCATGAGTTTGGGCTGAGGCCCATCTCCTGGCCCTGTGTAGCCCAGAGAGAGTGAAGGGAGTGCAGGAGGAGGAAGTAAATGGAGCATCAAAGACAGGATCCTCCTCTGCTCCTGTCCTGCTGGGTCTCATTTCAGTTGCCTTGAACCCAGGGAGCACAGGAGGACACCGGAGGACAGGAAGCAGTGTAAAAAATCCAGCTCCTTCCCCACAGGCAAGGGGGTTGGTTGCAGAGGGCTGGCTGAGGGGAAGCCAGAGTTGGAAAGTGCCTGTACACAGACACACATGTGCTGCTTTCATCTGTCTGCACAGGCTGGAGTTAGGGCGCAGGAGCAGCGCCCACAGGTACCACGCTCAGGCTGAAGGAAGGCAGGCCTAGAAGAGACTTGGAGATGTACAAACACTCCTTCCTCATGCCTGTGCTTCTAACCTTAACTTGCTCCTAGGGTGCTCCCATATGTGGCCTGAGGAGGAGCCCTGTTGGCTCAGAGAAGTAAAAAAAGAGCAGTCCCTACGGCTGTATAAGCACAGGACTGTAAAACGGTCAAGCCATTATACACGAAATGTCCTCTCTCCCATATCCCAGCCTCAATTCGTATCCATATAACAGCCAGTGAGGACCTGGACCTACATAATCAAAACATAAATTATTGCAGACCTATGTCATTTCTAGTATACTTGTTATAATGGAAACATTTGATCCAGCTCCACTCCACTTTGCTGTTTATTAATTGCCCACAGACATGGAAGACTGAGCAATTGTGGTTGTCTGTGGAAATAGAGATTTCTATATCTGCTTGTTTTTTTCAACAGAGCAAGGAAAAAGTGTAGGTCACAAAGACGCATGAGGCAGCAATGTGCCCTTGTGGCCAAGAAGGCCAATGGTGTCCTGGGGTGCATCAGGAAGAGTGTTGCCAACAGGTCGAGGGAGGTGATCCTCCCCCTCTCCTCAGCCCTGGTGAGGCCACATCTGGAGTACTGCGTCCAGTTCTGGGCTCCCCAGTACAAGAGGGATGTGGCACTACTGGAGCAAGTCCAGCGAAGGGCTACAAAGATGATTAGGGGACTGGAGCATCTCTCTTATGAGGAAAGACTGAGAGAGCTGGGCCTGTTTAGCCTGGAGAAGAGAAGGCTGAGAGGAGATCTTATCAATGTGTACAAGTATCTGAAGGGAGGGTGTCGAGAGGATGGGACCAGACTCTTTTCAGTGGTGCCGAGCGACAGGACGCGAGGCAACGGGCACAAACTGAAACACAGACACTTCCATCTTAACATGAGGAAAAACTTTTTCACTGTGAGGGTGACAGAGCACTGGAACAGGTTGCCCCGAGAGGTGGTGGAGTCTCCTTCTCTGGAGATATTCAAAACGCGCCTGGATGCAATCCTGTGCAATGTGCTCTAGGTGACCCTGCTTGAGCAGGGGGGTTGGACTAGATGATCTCCAGAGGTCCCTTCCAACCTCAGCGATTCTGTGATTCTGTGATGCTGGTTACTTGAGATGTATCAATCCATCACCACAGCTAGCAGCAAACTGCTGAGTAAATTCCATTGCATTGATGGAACTTATGCAAAGCACAGTGAACAGAGAAATACTCTGGATTCCAAATGTTTTTGTTCTCTATGCTTTTGTAGAGGTAGATGTTCTTCAATACTGGATCAAGATAGATTTTCAGAGCTTTTAACCGAAGTGGAAATGCTCTGCTAACATTGTCAACCTACATTTATCCAGCTAACAAACAGTGTTCCTGAAAAAAGTGTCATATATGACTGGCATCTGAGTCAAAGTAAATAAAGAGGCTGCCAAATTTGCCTTGAAATCCTAAAAATTACCTATGTATCCTTTGTTTGTGTCAGGTGATGGGCATACCAGGGGAATAGAGAAATAGAATATTAAAAGAAAGCAACTGAGAGGCACTAGGACAGATAAGAAAAACTATAATTAATGTCAGTGTTGAATTATAGGAGATTTGAAGAAAAATACATATTTTAATTTACAGAACAATTTGATCTCAGTATCATTACAAAGAAGCTGTCACCCACTACTAGTACTCTTCTACATTTCAAAGATTATTACTTATATGAAAGGGTAAAATCAAATGTATGAATCAGATGACTTAACTGTAGCTTGCACAACAAATAGGAGGGAACATGGGGACCTTAATGAGCAATGGATCTTTGATCAGTATGTGGTGATGAATTCCAAAACATGACGGTATGTCTGCTGGAAGCACATACTAGCAGATGCAGAAATGCCAAAAGTCAGACCTCCATGGTCTTCAGCTGCACTTAGGAAACAGAATATTTTTCCTGGCATATAGATTTCTGGCACATCCTTGTCCAGGTATGCATTCTCAAAATCAAGCCCAGGTTATTTCTCATAGGACAAGACAGATAGCAGAGACGGACATGCACAGGAACAACATTATATGCACAGGACTTCTGAGTTCCTTGCGTGTTTCAGTGATAATTGCAGTGCTTTTGGGGCATGGAAGAGTGTCTTGTAAGAGAGAATGTGGTGCTACTGCTGTAGCTCTATCTTGCGGGCAAGCTGCAGGGAGATAGAGGTCCCAAAGAGTTAGTGGGGATGAGCACCTGAGGCTGGTAACCACCTCAGGTGACATGGTCAACTCCAGAAGAATATATGTGCAGAAAATGAATAACTGATGAGTCAGCAAATCATTTCCAGTGGTGATCTCTAGTAAATGAACATTTGCTGGCAGTTATCACATAGTTAATTACTCCTGTTACTTATGATGTCAGTTGTGGTGTCTCAAGTACCACAGGGTAACCTCAAATGTTGGCTCTCCAGGACAACTCTTATCTCTGTTTACTCTGAACTGAGTATTACAGAGTACAGGTCATATCAACCTGCCTGAGGTTTTTTGATTGTTTCTTGTTAATCAAATATCTGCCTGACAGTGCTGCCTAGAAGATAAAACATCTGGTCTTCAGGAGATCTGGGAAAATGAGGCTGCTGGCAAGTGTATCTGAGCAGGTTCTGAGAGCACTCCTCTAGCTCTGTGCTCCTATAGCCCTCACCTCTGCTGGGCACCACTTGCAGGATAGCTCTGGTGACTTTGTTTCCTACATAAGGCTCATCTAATAGTGAGTTACTGTATTTGCCACCAATTTAGAAAAATAAACCTGTGGATCCTGTAATGTTCTAAAAGGAGGGAAATGCTGGGCCTTCAGCCACCAGTAACCTGGGGACAAGTCACTGCACAATTCTTTTTATTTTTCTTATAGTGAGTTTTTGTCAGTTCCTCAAAGAAGTATTTATTTGAATGCATTTCTTAGAATCTTCCCTTCTTTCCAGGATATTCTACATTTCTCTTTGTGTGGAAACAGGAGACCGACACTTACCAAAAGCCACAGCAAAATAATAGCACTGAAGTAGTTTGTTGTGAAGCACTGAGATGTCTGAATCAACAGAAGATCTGAGAAAAGTACTTAGAGGACTGAAAGGGAAAGCCACTGTAGCAGATAATTGGTTACCCAGAGGCTGAGGAAACCACAACTCTGAAGCGCGAAGCAAAGTCTGGACCTGGTAAAACACTGCACAAACTGAGTTCAGGAAGATTTTCTTCATTTTAATCCAAGTGCACTCCACTATCCATGGGTGTTCAAGTTAGCAGATACTTGCCTGCCATAATGTTCTGGGGATTTGCTCTTTCTGTGAATACCCTTGCTGACTGAGGTGCGAGGTGTTTTTTCTCTTCTCAACAGTGGTTGCTCCTATTACGGTTTGAAGAAGTGTCTTTATCACAAGGATCAAAACCCCTGATAAGTAAGTGGTCCTGGTCACCACCCACCCAGCAGAGGTTGCGTCCATCCTGAGCTTTGTCAGGAAGCTGGCAAGTGGTTGGGGAGGTGGAGCTGGGCTAGCAGAAATCTCTAGGCTTGCTTCTAGTATGTAAGGAAATGTTGGAGAGTCAGAGATCTACTATGGGACATGAGTTACAATGGAGGCCTATTTTGGGCCATATAGTCTCCTCGGGGGTTGACATTTGTTGATAATGCATTGTTCACTAAACCGATGTGTACTGAGTATTTGCAGCACCTCGTTGCTCAGTCCTGTTTAATACTATCCTTGAGGAAAAAAAAAATTGCTAGGCCTGCCTCATCTCTTAATGGTTATCTTCTTGTGTCAAGCCTTCCTCAAATCTCTTTGGCCTCATAAGAATAGCCTGATGAGTAAATTCAACCTCTGGAGCATAGAGACAGAGGGAGGTTCCTAGGAATCCACTGTGAGAAACTTACCATTTAGTTCCCCAGAGGGTTTGGGTAGTTTCTCCCTGGAAAAGTTCTGTTCCTTGCCCACCTGAAATAAATTATACAGATAGCTCCAAAGAGCAACTCTATTGCTTTTGGAATGGACCAGATTGCAACGAATAAATAACAGATATTATTACAGAAATGTCCTGGGCTACGAAAATGTACTTTCCCTGCTTTGCAAAGCTTTCATGCCAACATCCCTCCTCAAAATGTAAAGTCAAGCACTGAGCTGTTCTAACTGCAGACTCAGCTGGCCATATCCTTTGTGGATATAAATCATCTGAGTTCAGCTCTGTTGGAGTAATTGGAGCTCTACTGATTTGCATCTGCTGAGGACCTTGGGCGGTATATACTGGACCAAGCATACAATATATATATGCTATATAGAGACTATATATAGTATAGTCTCTCTATATAGTCTGTAGTCTATAGTCTATATATAGTATAGTATATATGTGTGCACTATATACTTCCTTTGAGGAAGTACACACTTTGAGGAAGTGAACACATTTGTAGCCATACAAATGCATACATACATTCTTTCCTTATTTGGTTCCTCATGGGTATGAGACTCCGTTTTTGTTTAAATGGGAAAACAGTAAACAGACTTGGTATACAACAGAATGAACAATGTGAGTCAACAGATAGCTTGATTGATCTGACAAGTTAGGTGTTGTTGTTGGGGGGTTAATCAGAAGAGTCTTCTGTTCACTCAGAGGCATTTAAAATGAATTTTTGCTTCCAGATTGTTTGGCTTTTGAATAATAGTGCCAGGCTCTTCTAGAATATATTTTAACATGAAGATTGCAAAGAATGAAGTAAACCTAATAAAAAAGTTACAGCTCAGTAAACGATTGCTAAAGACTCATCACAGCCAGCCCATGGTACAATCAGGACTGGACCCAGATGTTGGAGCTTGTGGCCCTGCCTGGCCAGTGGACATCCGTGGGGAACCAGCAGTGGCAGTTTAAGAAGTTACTAATTTCCAAATGCCTGTTATTCCCTTCCTCCTTTCCTTCTGCTTCCCTACAATTGCACGACTCCCTTCACACATCTGAGCACACGACCTTCGAGTCTGTTCTAGCACAGAGTTAGCTGTTACAGCTTAAATAACCGAAGGATCATCCTGAGACCCGCTAACTGGGTCACAGATGGGAGGAGGGAAGAGATGAGAGCAATTCTTATACTACTGCACCTACAAAAGCCTGTCAAACTGTGCCTGCCTGTGTTAGCCTCACAGAATACAATATCACCGAACTTTTAGACAGCAAGATGAATTTCCACCCCCAGTGACCATCAAGCAATTCCATTTAAATACTTCTCACTTTCCTTCCTGAAAACATTTCCTTGCAAAGGAAAGCATTTACCAAAGACACCTTATTTTACGTGTTCACATCATCCCTGTTCACGGAAGAAATAAAAGCTTCTGTTGATTAAAAGGTGACACTTTAACTACTATGAGACCTTTTCCAGCTTCCCAGAAACTGAGTGTGTGCTTTGAAATGATGCTTATTTTCTCAGTCCCCAGGAACGTGCCCCCCTTGGAAATGCTGTATTATACAAATGATGTGATGCACATCACAGCAATTTCTTGCACTTTCTGATGATTTCAATACACTTGGCAATTTAGTATAGTCAGGGTAGACATAGCTAACACCATATATTCTACCTAGCAAATGTTACTTCATCTGGATTTTGAGCTGGAAACTTGCATAGGTTCAGAGCCTCCAGATTCATTCAAGTCTGCTCAGCCTCTTAATGATGCCAACCTGGCCCTCTGTGTTGGTTTTCGTGGCACTTTATCCTTAGGGCTCTGCTGCTAAATGTGGAGTCTGGGAGCAACCATGGGCCTGGCAACAAGGCGACAAGGAGCGTCCAGTGCCCAGCAGGTTGGCCTGTCTACAGCAGGTTTGTCTTAGGGAAACCTAGTCAGAGCACCGAAAACAGAGCCAGGGAATGAACTAGCAGTGTGGCTGGTACAGGGAATAAAGCTCAGTCCCCGGAGTCCCTTTGTCAATTCAGCAATTGCAGGCCCAGTCTGAGGTCAGAATAGGCTGTTGGGTGAAAGATTGGGTCCCCCTATATACCTGAGTAAGTCTGGTGGCCCAGCGTGGAAGCAGATCCCTACACCCTCCCCTCCCCAAGGCTCGGGGAGAGAAACCTAAACAAGAAGGCGACTTCTGGTGATGCCTGAGGCAGTGGAAAAGACACAAGTGAAAATGCGCAGGCTAAAACATTGCGGAGGGAGTGTATATGCATTTTTTTTAAAGATATTTGGGTGTAAAAGGGAGTGACAAAGCAGAGAAAAATGTGTAGTTCTAATAGCTAAAGGAATCCTGTCTAAGCATGTGTGGGTTGAATGGTCATCCTAACTCCAGAGAGGTCCAGCACCAGGGTTCCAAGGCAGGCATGTGGGAGAAGGTACTCTGCTAAGGTTTGGCAAAGCAAAAGCCCTGTGACAAGCTCTGGGGAGCAAGAGCTCATCTCTAGCTCCCAAAACTTGTCAGCCTCTTCTACATGCAGCAATAACCCAGCCAGCAAGCCAAGCTGCGTGAAGCAGTGCCATGGTGGCAGAAGCACCACATGTGGCTAGCAGAGTACAACGAGGGGTAGCAGATTCCCCCAGCAGAGAAAAACAGAGAAAACTGCTGTTGTTATAATAATCCTCTAGTAGTTAGTTACTGTTGACTTATCTGTCTAGTTAGTTTACTATCTTTAATGAAACTGTTCCTTACTAGCCACTTAATTCATGTCTGTGAGTGGGAAAACTATCTAGCTGAACATGGGAAGACTTAGCATAACTCTCCCAGATTTCTGGTTGTGGGGTTTGAGTGGAGTTTTGGTAATAACCCACTTATATTTAAACTTGCGCCTTGTCACTGCCACTTGAAAAGAGATAGGGAGCCCAGTTTTCTCAGCAAGTCATTACCTTTTTGCCAAACTTTTGCCTAACCCTGTGAACAAAATGTGCTTACAGTCAGGAATCGTGAGGTTAATGTTACACACCTCAGAGCTGAGGAACAGGCCCTTCTGGTCCTGTCTTACCCACTAGCATCTTCCTTGGGGAGCTCAGGAGCAGTTCACAGCTGGCAGGCGACTGTGGTCTTTGAGAGTCCCACCACTCCCTGGCACAGCCAAGCTGGGGGGAAGATGAGGTTGACCATGGAGATACCTGGTGATGCTGGTCCCAGCAAGTGAACTAGCATGTGTCCTCCCACAATGGGGAATTCAAACTGTCCAGCACAGCCCCTGGCTGGCCAGAGGGCAGGTCCCAGCACAGGCTGAGGTGAGCATGCAGCTCATGCGTCACATCTTAGTCACCCCAGCAACTCTGCCAGGTTGTTTCTGGGGGAGAGAGAAGTTAGTGATAGCTGATAATATCTTGCATGTAGCCCAGTTGATTGATAATGAATGTTCCTAAATCCTGTCAGTTTGGAGACAATATAGGTTAAAAGTCTGTCTGTAGTTTTCTCATGCAGTTTCTCCACCTGCCTTTCAGCCTTTGCTCTGCCCAAAAGACTCTCTCTCGGCTTCTTTCCCCAGGGCTCATCTCACTTTCTCATTCCTTTAATTTCCAGTCCCCACAAGCACAATTTCCTCAAGCAATGCCCCAATCCTGCTTTTTCACCCCATCTCAGAGATATTTCACTTGTGCCCTGCCATGCTGGTCCCTGCCTTGAGTGGGAAGTTTATTGCTTTGGCTTTGACTTTTTCAGGGGATGTGAACTGGTCCATCACTTTGAGTCAATGAAAGGAGGGAGGGCAGCCCACCATGTCTTCAACAAGGCCTTCAGGTAGCATTTGCCACATCCTTCAATACAGTCCTCATTGTCCAGACCTATGAGAATTTTGGAATTGTGCTAGTGCTCCAAGTCCAATTAAAATTTCTGAGGTGCGTGAGCAGCATGTCTTACTCATATAATCAAAAATAAACTGATTACTAGATTTGGCATTGACAAGGGATTTGGGATCAAAAAGGGACCCTCTGGGTCAGGCTGGCAGAGGAAAACTTTGCCTTCAACTCTAGTCTGGAACATAATCCACATTTTAGGATGATTCTAGTTTTATGTAATATATTTACAGGGACCTGTATTATACCTGCTGGGACCTGGAAGTTTAGTGGTGACTTCAACCTCTTCTTCCCCATCATGATACACTGGGGACGGTCTTGTGGCCAGTGCACAGAGGTGCTGGATGACTACACAAGCATCACATCATTCCCTGTGATCACAAGGCAACTGGATTCAATGAGCAAGCGGTCCGTTCTAGCCCTGTGTCCTGACCCAGTTCACCATCAGTTTCCTGCTGGACCTTCCTGCCCTCCTCAGGTCTCCTAGAATATCTGCATCTCTCCATGGCCACGTTTTTTCCCAAAATAATTTGGGTTAAGGACAAGCCTAACTGATGTTTTCTATGGTTAATCATCTACACCAGGTAATTTAGACAAAATTTCCCAGGTCTTACTGACTTTCATCTAGTATGGTTCATTTTGAATGTATAAGAAAAAAATAAAACCTGGCATGTCCTGCTGAACACATTGCCAGCCCTTCCTCTGCTCCGCACTGCCTCGCTAAGGATTGCAAAGGGATTCACTGACCAGCTAAGGATCTGCCCCATCGCAGCAAGTCCCTGCCCATGGTTCTGCCATTCACAGCATACCTCTGTGCTGCTTAGCTCCAGTGCTCTTCATCAGTCTATTCCTTGATTTTCTTCTCACTCTACTGATGCTTTTGCAGCACTGCATGCTGCCTTGCTAAGGGTAAATTGTGTTTACACTTTGTTTTTCTTTCAGGCACCAAAAGGTTTTTGTGCACAGAAACACATAAATTAAACATTATTAATGTTATTACTATAATTGCATGTTCCAGTTCCCAGGTTTATTTTAATGACGTACATTACAAAAAAGCCATGTTAGCATAACAATGAAAAATATCCTGCTCACCATGGCATTTCATTTTATAGATCAACAGGAGAAGTCTATGATGATGACTAATTTCACGATAAGATCATGTCACTTATTGCCAGCCATAAATGAAATGTCATATGCAGTCACCTATTCTTCATTCCTGAATTCATTTCTAATACCGCCCTTAGACAAATGACTGTGACTGAGATATCCTGCAGACAACAGGGCTGCCTTTGCCTTTATCTTTTACTACATGCCAAGTCTGTGCAGCACAGGCTCAGACTTGACCTTAAATGACTATAAATTTCTGTATGCCTGTCAATTACCTCCATTCTTTTAATGTATGAAACCATATGTATCGGAGGGTTTTGTGCACACAGCCTGTTCTCTCCTATCGGGTTCACTTCAGAATGCCTTGAAGTTGCAGAACTCTCAATTTAATCTAGACATTTTCTTTCTAGTTGATTTAGTAAGGTTTCTATTCTACACACACGATTGAATAAAGTAACATAAATCTCCCAATGATTAGAAAATGTGATCATTTATTACACGGACAATCAGTTTATATAAAAACATAATTAGTTTGTACTTCAGGAAACCTTTCCCCAGTTGTGATAAACTACAAATAATTACAGTCTCTCCTTTGGTGAAATTAAAAGTCACACAACAGTGCTACTAGGAATGTGTTTTGCTGGAGAAAAGGGGTTCTGTTTTCCTTCTGTATTTTCACAGAATTGATTTTTCTTTCTTCTCATACCTTAAGAGGGAGAGGGAAATAGGACAGACAGATTTCAGGGAAGATTGACAAAGAGATAGCACAATATAGCCAGAACTACCAGTGATTACAGGAATCTACTTCGCGGTCCTCCTCCTAATCAAATGAAAGACAAAATCTTCAGTGATGATAGGAGGTGTTAATGGCTCTGTCAGAAGCAGACTGGCCAGCCTTCCTGATCATACAAGCCACATCCTAAAAGCTGCCCTGGCTGAGAGCCACAGGACACACCATGCACTTGGAAGCACTGGGGCAGGTGGAACAGTTCACAGGAGAGAGCTGACAGTGTCTCTCTCAGGAGAAGAGCTTTCTGGGTGCTGGGGGAAGTGTGCTGCTGGGTCCCAGGGTGACTTAGTGACACTGGACTCAGCAGCCTCTGATGGCTTATTCCTCCCAGCATCCCAAAATGAGCAGTCTGCATGGCAGTGTCTCACAGGCAAACAAAGCTCTGCCGTCAGCCGGGTGATGCTGCCTTGGCATACAAGTTGCACGTGAAAGGCACAAGGCCTGAGTACAACTCAGGAGCACAGGTTGGCACCTGTGTTGTACGGGCTGCTGTTTGCACTAATTGTCATTACCCTATTTCTCACAGCTCTTCATTGCTAATAGAGATGCATGGGTGAATTTGTATAGTCTATTCTCAGTTGGGATAAATTTGGTATCCGTGACTTGGAACAATATCCTGGGGGGGGAGGGGTAAACATGGCTGTTTGCATGTTTGAATAACCCTTACTGTGTGTAAGCCCCTACCCAGATGGCTGGGATCCGGCTGGTTCTCACCTCTGTTTTATCCTCACCCTCCCCTGCTTGGAAACTTGCTGATCTGGAAAGCTGTTCTCAGCCCTGTCACAAAGATGCCATCTCCTTGGCTCTCTACTGTGGTTCACTTATCTCTAATACAGGGTAACGTTTATGCACTTGACAAGGGCTTCTGGAGCATTCTCACTTTCTTGTCTCTTAAGCATTCCAAGATCCTTCCCAAACAGTAATGTCAGGCATCATTATTCATACAAATTGTTTTGAGTCAGATCTCAGTTTCTGGAGGAGTCCATGCTTAGTCTTGCTGCAGTGCCGATGACAATGAAATTCGCTTTCCAGTCACATAATAAACATGCAGGTTCTGAATTTACCAGCCAATTTATTTGTGTGCAACTAATAAGCTTCTCTTGCTGGTCACTTACTTGTTGGAAGTTACTGGCAGAGGTAGACTATATACTGCAGATGAACAACACAGATAGTATATTTATACTGATGAAGGCATTATTTGTTTGCATTTGTTTCTGGCACCTCTGTTCAGCTCTTAAATACTGTGGATTCTGCTACCAGCAGAGCAATTTCTTTATCAAGAATAATCAGTCATTCACTGCAATCTGCTCTCACCCTTAGCATTTATTCTATTCTTAATTACCATGCTGTCAGCTTTGCCCTTGTAGGATAAATTGTACTGCCCCACAATACGCTTATAAAACATCAAGATTTTAAACTCCTGATAAACAAAAGTCATATGTACAACAAGCAGAAACTGAGGGTAAGAGAGGGGAGGGAGGAGGCCAGACCAGCAAGCTCTGAAGCCTTTCAGCCTGATGGTTTGTGCCTACCTGGTGGGGAGCGAGGAGGAGGAGGGGAGAGAAGGAAGATGAGGCATAGCAAACTGAGACTTGTTCAGTCAGTGTGAAGTATTTAAAAGCTGGGCTGAAGCCCATTAGAATCAACTAAAAGGCTTCCATGGGAAGCAATAAGTTTGGATGAAGCTCTGCGTTTCAGGGAGAATCAGCTTTTTATCAGCTCTTACAGCTGGTCTGATTCAGGAACAAGAAGGTCAAGTGACTTTCCTGAGATGACATGGTGATTGAGTGCCTCATTCCAGTTTTAACCTAGAACTATTCTGGTTGTCATATCTATCTACCTATCTAGGCATTTATAAAACATCCATTATTGTGATAGCTCAGCACTTACACAGCTACTTAAGCAGACGACCCTCTGAAACTCTGTTCTCTACCACAGCCTCATATTTGCTGACTGGGGAGGGAGCGACTCTTTTTCTTCCTCCTCCTTCTGTCTCCAGGGAAGAGAAAGCAAGCTCTTTTTTCAATTGCTATGGAGAAGAGCTTTGCACTATCCAGGTTTGTTAACCACTAGCTCCCTAGTTGCAGAGGACAAACATAGGTATATAAATTTCTCCTATACCTTAGAAATGAATTGCTCTGTTTAATACTAACCAGCAGCAGAGCACTCCCACTTCTTGCTAATAGACTTGATGTCTCTTATTTTTTGTCTGCTATTTGTCCGTGGCTGGGGTAGCTAAAATAAAGGAACACATATTTATTCTGACCAAATATGCACTTTATTTGCAGCCACCTCAAATAGCATTTTATATCTCTCCTATTCACAGCTGTTATGTTTCAAACCTGTATCATTAGCTTTGGCAAAAAAGGATATCCTCTCTAGTCTTTGGTAATGTCTGCCTTTATAAACTGACATAACCTTTGCTCATCCTTATTTTCTGGGAGGTCAATGAATATCTCAAAAAACTTGTTACAAATCTGAATGCAAAAAGGGCTACTGAAAACATGCAATAAATAAGCTAGATAACTTCATGTTAAACTCAAATAGTTCAGTGCAGAACCAGCCTGAGAAGAAAATTGTATGGTGGAGGTGGGATTCAGGAGGAATTTTTCTTCTAAAATATGACAACCCACCTACAATCATTCACCACCTTATTATTAAAAAAGATAATAGAGATAACGCGCAGAAGACACATTCCATAGTCATTTGATTGCAGACATATCAAGAACCAAAAATAGATTACTGCCCTTTAGGGCTGTTGTATGTTTCAGTAAACTCCTGCTCTGAATGTGCCTAAGTGGGTTGTTTTTTAATTAATTCTGACTTTTACTGTACTTTTAACATCTCTTTTCTTTTGCTTGCATATCTTGACTTTGTCCTAGATATACCTGAGGGATCTAATTTATGTAAACTACCCAATTATCTTTCAACTGCTGTCTGTCCCAGTTGTAATTTATAAATGAATCTGATCCAGGCAAAGGTGTGCAATTATATGAACAACTGGAAAAAGAAAATAAAGAAAAAACATAGTATTTCTTTGGTTATCATCATGTTCTAGAAAGTTAGCTTTGCTAAGAGTGAAGCATACCAGAACTAAAAATCTATCCTTGCTTGTCCTGCCTCAGTTGCCCATTGATTTCAAAGGCACCCATCATGGATTGAAGGACACCAGTAGACATGTCAAACTTATGCCCAATAGTGCTCACAAAAAGAGTCTTTCTGGCAACTAGGGGGATATCATGTCCTACAACTTCAAAATGGAGAGAAGTGATCAGGAAGGTACTGTAATTGAAATGACAGAATATTCACACTCCTAATGCTAGAAAAAGGGACACTGAAGAACAGAGAAGTTCATAACTCCTGAAAGGCTTAAAACATTAGGTTGGACTGTCTTGGGACATGTTTAGATGACCAGTTTCAGCTGATGAGAGACAAAATATGCTCTTTGTACCTCCAGGAGAACATGCTGTTCTGGTGACTCACCATTCCAGTGATGCCCTGCCTTTCTAATCCCCTCGCAACCTCATTGTTCAATGTAAATGAAACTTGAATAATCAATCACTCAGTAGGCTGTGGCCAGGCAACTGCTGTGGAAAGTAAGGGTTGCCTTATGAGACTGAGGCTGAGGTCTGTGGAAATGTAGTCTGTCTCTGCCAATACCTCAAACAAGAAATTTTAGAAGAAGCTATTAATGTATTGCAGTAGTAAGGTATCAGACAATCTGTTTATTTCTCTTCCCCTCCCCCTCTCATTTTTGGTGTGTAAGAGCTGACAATCAGCTCTGAGGCATGTGGTTTAATGCTGCTTCCAGAACTTGAGTAATTAATCATGGTAATTCTGATACCCACAAAAACATCCTGATTAGTTCTTGGTCTCAACAGCTTCCTTTGACAAGGAAGTTATTTCACTTATTATTTCAGTGAATAAGTATTTCCTTTAAGTTATTTTGAGTTTCCCACTTTTTAATTTCATTGCAAGTCCTATTTTTTATGCCCTGAAACACAAGAGGAAAAGCTTACAACCTATTTTCTCTAAAACATTAATGATCATATTATACTTTTTTCTTTTTCACCTGTTCTTTACCTCCTTTATAAGAGCTTTAATAATGTCCTTATAAATTGTTTGTATGATTTATTTTCAGACTATCGACTCTTCATGAAGTGTTCACCTCTACTCAGAGATAATCAGCTTTTTCAGTTGTCAAGACTTGGTAGTACCAAGTAAAATGTTTGGTTTGCACTTGTTCTCAAGTATTATTAATGTTGCATCTGCCTCAGGAGTTAGAATCCTCCCAACTCTACACAAAGCCCAACACTTTTCTGCGTGGCCCCACTGTTCGCTGTATTCCCAAAATCCATGTGCTGAACCAGCACATCCTTCCCTTGCAGTCCCACAGAGATTTCTGAGGTGAGGACCTAACAGAGCTGTAGCACCCTGCTAGGGACTGTGCTTTCAGCTCATCAGACCTTATTTCAGTATTTAATGCCCAACCTGGGTGCAACCCCTCCAAAGCAGCTGGCTGCAGCATCAGCCAAACCTTAGATAAACCTCAACTAATGAGAACAGAGGCAGCCACCTGCTTTGGTCCGATATGACAGGGATCACCATCATTGCAGTTGGTAGCTGCGAAGAGCTGATGTAGAGCAGTTGCTGAACATTGCATGGCCTCCTTGTGTGGCCTTCAGTTGCCTGATAAGTGAGTGGATAGCTACAGTTTCTAATAGATGAAAAGCTGTAGTGGGTGGCTTCCCAGGATATCTTTTATCCTGTCAAAAACAATGCACCAAAAATTCATGAAACTGCAGATTCGCAAACAATTTTACAAACATATGATAGATATACAGGGTGGATTAACAAATAGGAGTACATCGCAGACCAGCCTGAGGTTTTCTTCATGATGATGTCCAAGGAATGAGGAGGGCTGTGTCCTGTTTGAGGATTTATTTTTGTTTTTTTTGAGGGTTTGTTTGTTTATGTTACTATTCTTAATTGTAAATGCATCAATACCAAAAATAGTTCTACTTCTGCATGGTTTATAATTATTACAATATGTATCACAATAACCTTTAACAGCACTAAGGATGCCCTCAGGAGTTTCAGCACTCTCTTATCCCAGCATTACTTGTGCACCATGAAAGCTGCTCCTGTCCCCCAGGGTGCCTCCGCACTGAAGGGGACAGGCAGCCCTAAAGCCCCACTCCAGATTCGTCTGTGTAAGCTGCTGACAGGCTGGCTGTGAGGCACCGGCTGCAGGGATGGGGCAGAGAAGCAGTCAGAGAAGGTCCACATTGTTTGTGGAAAGACCATGCTGTCAGGGCTGGGCACTCCTTGCCGTGGAGTTCCTTCAGCTGAGCTTCGTGAGGCAGCAGAGGCAGCAGTAACAGGGAGACGATTACATTCAATTCTTCAGGCAGCATCAGTATGGCTCTCCCTTGTTTGGGTTTACAAAGACTGTGGTGACTCTTATTCTCATACTACATGTTATAGTTTTATCTTTTTTTTTTCCCCAGGTTGCGGTATATTCCATCTCAATCATGAATTGTATATACAAATATAAATGTTCAATGTCACACCATACTCTATAGATGCATAATTGCAAAATATGACACCCAACACAGCATCTAAATGTTCTGTTGCTTGTTTTTCTGCTCACACAGGTTTATTTTCTCTTTCCTCTCAAGTTCAAAGTATGCTACTTGAACAGTCCAGAAAATAACAGACATGTCACTGAATATGTGCTTTGTTCAGCTTGGTGATTACCTGATTTCTGTCTACCACAGTTCACAGTAGTTAAGCCAAACAAAGACCTACTGTACCTTGACAGCAGGACCATCTGGAGTTCATTCTTGTAATTATTTTCAAACACACACAGTCTTCCTCTGGTGAATAGGTATTTTAAGGCATCACAGGGCTTGTTCTATTGTGAATCAAAAGTCATTTTGAAAATAATATTTTGGTCATCATAAATAATGAATCCTGATACAGAAAAAGTATTAGTGTGTGCATCTATGTGTGTGTCGTAGAGACATATAATTACACGGCTGCCCGCCTGCAAACTGGGTATTACAGATGACTGTCAGGGAAGATTGATTTTTCATCCTAATAGCTTAGAGAGTGCCTTTTTAATTGCAACTATTTTGCCAATTCTTTGCAGGAATTGCATCTGGTAAAGGAAATTAAAGACATTCAGACTGTGAAAGGAATTGCAGTGCAAATGCATTAGCATCAAGACTTATTTGCATCTAGATACATTTTTTGATTGCATATTTTATATGTGAGCAGAGAACACAGTGCTGTGGTTTTATGTGGAAATACAGTGAACAGATATTGCCCAAGCAGAATTTGGAAAATGATGTACCAGATGTAATCATATGCCTTTCTGGCTGACACTGTGGAAAATGTAGGCTTGCTGGGTCTGATTTCCAAATGTAACTAACTTAGAAGTCCATGATCAAAAGGGCATTAAAAGCCAGATTTTCAAAGGACCTGAGATACCTAGTTAGATTTACAAAAGTCTGGAGAGGAGTTAGGAATCCAGTTCACTATTGTTTTTCAATACCTTACCGATTTGGTCACTTTGTTGATCTTCAGTAGGCGCCTATCTGCATACTTAGATACTTGAATACCTTTGAAAAACAGGGCCTACACACAGAAAATATCACCAGGACTTCAGTACATTGGAATTAGAAAAGACTTTCTTCTTCTTTAGGAGCTTTTGATAATTACCCATTCTCTGCTATCATTATTTACTGGATAATGATGGACACCCCCTAGAGACTGTGCAGATGGCATTCATTTTACCTGGTGTTAGACATTTCCACTGTAGATATCATCAGCTGGGTTAGCCCCCCGCACTCTCCCTTTATAACCAGTGGAAAGTTATAAGACAAGATTTATTTGACCTTTATTAGATATCTACTTAAATATGAGGAGAAACATACTTAGGAGTGCTTATTTCTCTCCAGTTCTCTATCAGCAAAATCAAGAGAAGTAGCTCAGATGTAGATGTCTAGACTAAAGATACAACATAGGGAGAAGCACAGCCAGCATATCAATGGATGTTATTATTATTCCCCTCTACTTGGCACTGGTGAAGCCACACCTGGAATACTGTGTCCATTTCAGGAGGGATGTGAGGAAAAGGGAAAAGGTTCAGCAAAGAGCTACTAAAATGTTCAGGAATCTGGAGCACACCTGCCACAAGGAGAAGTTGTGGAATATGGCCTTACTTAGTCTGGTGAAGAGGAGGCTGAGGGGGGATACAATGGCAGCCCACAACTACTTTCAAGGCAGTTGTAAAAATGACAGAGCCAAACTCTTCTCAGTAGTGGCTGACAAGGTAACAAGGGGCAACAGCCACAAACTGCAGCTTGGGACATTTAGAATGGACATTAGGAAAACACTTCTCACCAAAGGGGTAGGTCAGCAGGGGAACAAAATCTCTGTCCTCGGAGGTTTCTAGACAGAGCTCTGGTTGACCTGACCTGGTGATGAGGTGATCCCACTTCAAAAGGAAGGTTGACCTAGAAACCTCCAGAGGTCCCTTCCCACCTACATTTCGAGAGTAGGGATCCTTCATAGAAGACTAAAGGAACCACACTCTATCCCATGACAGTCTGAGAGACAGTCTGGATTTGGTGGGTTTGGGGACTTTTCCCAAATACTTGTAGTAATTTTGTCCCCAGGTTTCTGTTTACCCTTGACATTTTATGCTTGATCATTTGCACTTTCAAATCTCCTTGCCAGAGAATATATCCAGAGGAATATTCCTCTTTCAACTCACCAGTGATTTGATACAGGTGTGAAGACACTAAAGAGAGATTCCCACAAGAAACTGATACTTGGTTTTGTCTCTTACAATAACGAGAAATGCAGAGGTAACTCTAACCTTAGGGACAGCGGGGTCCATCCCCACCAGCATCTCACTAGCATCTTTTTTTATCCTTCTATTTTAATAGTGAGGTGCAGTGGTGGCATAATGCAATGGGAGTTTAAGACAACCCTTTTTGTGCTCAGTTGGAGTTGCCATATGGAAACCTGCTACAATATGTAACAAGTTTCCACAATTTTTTTTTTAATTAAAACTGAAAAGTGGTAAGGAGTTCTTGTCTATTTGCACACTTGCCCAGTAGCCCTTTGTAGGGATTTTGCTGGCTATCCTCAAGCCTGAAGAGATGGGCATATGTCAGCTTGGGTTGAATATGAAAGGTAGCATGTGGGAGAAAGCTTACAAGGTCATTTACAATGTAATGGCAATTTTTCTGCTTTCCAAAGTGTAATAACTAAATATTCTCATCTTGTTAGTATTAAGTTGGTAATGAATATTGTGTTCCATAGTGTTCTTGTTTTGTATGATATTGTTCTCTTAAACCTCCCTTGTGTTATACACATGAATACACACACGCCAAAGTCTACTACAAAATTTTATCTTGAGATTCCCACTACTCAAAATGCATTAGAGCTGCCACTGGAGAAATGTGAAAACCAGATTCCTTTTTCAGCTGATCAGGATCCAGAAATAAAATGTCTGCAAGCACTGGGGATATATTTGCAAGGATTGAGCTTGTAAGCTCTTTGTTACAGATGCCTAGATAAATATAAAACTCTGAAACCTCTCTCTTCACTGTTGTGAGTAGCTATGCAAGGCCTGCCTTTTTTATGTCAGTAATTGAAACGAGGTATGTGTACAGAAACTGTACACGCAGAAATACCACACTTAAAAGAAGTTGAACAGCTAAAATGGAAGTTTCCTCAGATCCTAAATATTTCATTTGTACTCATGAGGATAGCTTTAGTGCTCATCATTTAAAGTTATTCCATCTCTCAGGTCATGGTAATTTTGAAAGTGCAGGAGCTCTGAAGCTTTCTGTCCATATTTTAAAAGAAAGTGTCTCTGTGAAAGAAAAGGATCAAGCTAAAACAAGTCCCGTAGCACAGACTGAGTAGAGAAAAGTGAGTGGAGTGAAAACACAGGAGAGAAAAGAGTAAGCACAGAAGTTAAATTTGGTAGAGGTTTGCTAGAGTTTTCAAAGTCTACATTGATCCCCAGAGCAGAGATAGGAGAGCCCATTCCCAAGCACACGTATCTCTCTCCTCTCTCTTCCCAAGCAGGCCCACGAGGCCATGGCCTCAGTGACGTGTGTTTGAAGGAGCAGGCCCAGGTGACCCTCAGCCTCTGCGTTCTGGAGAAAAGCAGCTGTCCCTGCGGGGTCCTGACATGCATGTGGCAGGTATTTCCTAGCAAAACTACAAAATCCATGGAGTGAGTAGCCCCTGCCCTTTCCTGGGACAGGGCACCGAGGCCATGGCCATTCCCCTCCTTGCAGGGTATCACTGCAGACCCAAAACACATCGCTGTCCAAGTGCAACTCTTTGCGACTCACTGGGTGGAAAAACGGCTGCTGCGCTGCAGCTCAGCTGATACAGCCAGGCCTCTCCTTTGCGGGTGCTTGCCTTTACCTCGTACCTCAGTTACAGCAACACCAGCCAGGGCGTGAAGGCAAGGCCAGTCCTTCGGTGGGAAGGGCACAACAGACGTGTTCAGTGTGGCTTGCCAGTAAAGGTGTCGAAATGAACACACCGAACTCTGGCCTTGCCCCAGACTGTGGGGATGAAACTGCAGGCTAGACACATGCACACACACGCAGAGCGCGGTACAGTGGATGCCATTACACAAGTTTTTGTTTCCACATAGAGTTGAATAGACCTGTTTATACTGCTGTGATATTTTTAGCATTTCTTCTGTAAATTTCAGACAAGGACATAAGAAAGGCCCCGCTGACTCAGGCCCATGGTCCATCCAGCCCTGTGCGCTATCTCTGGCAGGGGAAATAGGAATGCGGGAAGAGTAGATGAGCCTGCCAACTTCTCTGACCCACCCCCTCATAGTCCTGCAGAGCCACAACCATTGGATTAGGGACGGTGTAAGAGTTTATCCCTGCTTGTGCCCTCCAGGACCTGTTTTGCATTTATCCATGATGTTGCCCATGAATTTGTCTAAGCCTGTTCTGAACCTGCTGAAGCTACATACTTCCACAATCTCCTGTGGTAACAAACTCCAGAAGTTTACTTCCTACTGAGTAGAAAATCACTTTCATCTGTTTAGAAACAATTTCCTATTACTTTCAGTGAGCACCTCCTAGTCACAGCTCTGTGGGATCCAGTGGCTACCTCATACCTTATATGTAAATAGTACCTTGTAGTATATCTTTCTTTTTATCTGACTTACAGGTTTGCAAGACTCCCTGCTATTTTTGACAAGAATGGCCAAGTCTTCTGTCAGTGGCTGTAATACCACTGTTTTACAGCTCTTCCCCTCCTTGATTTTATTTTCCAGAATTATACTAATGCACTAGAACTAAACAAATCAGCTATTCTTAAACGGATCTTAAATGCAATCCTCCCCCTCTGCTCAACCCTGGTGAGGCCACATCTGGAGTAGTGTGTCCAGTTCTGGGCTCCCCAGTACAAGAGGGATGTGGCACTACTGGAGCAAGTCCAGCGAAGGGCCACAAAGATGATTAGGGGACTGGAGCATCTCTCTTATGAGGAAAGGCTGAGAGAGCTGGGCCTGTTTAGCCTGGAGAAGAGAAGGCTGAGAGGAGATCTTATCAACGTGTACAAGTATCTGAAGGGAGGGTGTCGAGAGGATGGGACCAGACTCTTTTCAGTGGTGCCCAGTGACAGGACAAGGCGCAACGGCACAAACTGAAACACAGATGCTTCCATCTGAACATGAGGAAACACTTTTTCACCGTGAGGGTGCCAGAGCACTGGAACAGGTTGCCCAGAGAGGTTGTGGAGTCTCCTTCTCTGGAGATATTCAAAACCTGCCTGGACGCAATCCTGTGCAACGTGCTCTAGGTGACCCTGCTTGAGCAGGGGGGTTGGACTAGATGATCTCCAGAGGTCCCTTCCAACCTCAACCATTCTGTGATTCTGTGATTCTGTGATCTAGCGTCTTCTATAGCCCCATTCCAGTTAATGCTGCCTTGTGCAACAGTCAGGTGAACCGCATTCCCTTTCACATCCTTCTCCCACCAGTCCCTGTGCCCTTACTTCAGCCAGGCTTTTGGGAAATATGAACAAATACTTATGCCTCCATATACTTTGTGAACACACAAGAAAGGCTACAAAGTCTCACAGAATAGCAAAGAATAAAGATTCTTGTGAATGGTGCATGAAACATTGAAGAATGACATAGTCTGAGGGCTGAATTCATGGCCCAAATGTGTTGAGAGTCCAGCCACAAGTGGAAACAGAAACAAGTTTCCAAAAGGCCAGTTGCAGCCTGCTGCCACTAAAATATGGAGAGTAGAGTAAATCTTTCTACCCTGCCATTCTGTCTCTCTGGTGAAAAGATATACTGAGTCTCAGGGCAGTTAATCTGTCATCCAAAGTCCCTCTCCACTTTAATTCATATGGGCTGAACTGTGATCAGCAGAGCCACAATTTTGGAACACCATGTTTACAAGGAAAACTGCTGTTTACCATGCTCATAATTGCAATGCCATCTGCCATTTCAGTTTATATAGAAACCCAGAGCCATACAACTTCAATACTGGAAATATTTTGTTTTTGTTGCTGTTTTATAACAGCACAGTAACATCAATAAGATAGAGATCCCAGTATGACTAGGCAAACATCTTCTAAGAGACAGAGCTTCCAACCTGAATAAATGTTCAGGTCTACACGGCACAGTAAAATACTGGGTGCAGTTTTTAGATCTGGTACCAAAAGCAGTCTAGTTTCTTTAGTATGTTGTTCTTTTGGAGTAAAATAGCCCTGGTGAGAGTGGAAGTATATTCTCTTGAGCAAAAAGCCAGTGACCCAGCTGTGCTGCTTCCCAACCCCGGCATCATCCTACAGGGCCAGTGTGAGTCTCTCATTGTATAGCCGGGGGAGCAATGTAGGGGAAAACCCTGGCTCCAGTGAAATCAGTGTCAGGCATGGATTTGGGGAGGATTTTTAGCTGGCTTCAGTACATCCAGGATTTCACCCTAGCTAACCTGTGAGCACATCTGTTTGCAAAGGCAGGATTCAGCCTTGCTGTAAATGGAGATAAGTCACACACAGATGCTGGAAATCAATTAAGTTGTCTTCATCTAGATGAGTTTTGAATTCTGCTTTTGTTTTTTTTCTGAGCTCCAAAAAACATAACTGGCTAGAGTGTTTGTGAATTTTATCTTCCATGAGACAGATACTGATATATAGCATGAATTAATCCATAAAGTAATTTTACCTTTATTTCTGTAAAACATCATACACAAGTTTATGGATGTGAGAAAATGTATGAGCACATACCTCTACCAACTAGATACTTACACTTAGCAGCCTGGCAGCCAGAAAAATCAATTAGTATGCAATGAACAGCTCATATCTCCTAAATTCATGAAAGTTCTGGGCCTGAGAATTCATATTGATTTTTTTATACTATTTTAGGTTTTATTCCTAGGAATTGATTTCAGCAGTCATTTCATATTATAAATCAGTAAGGCTGAGTAAAATCTACACAAGCAGTTCTTCTTTAACATAAATTAGCTCTAATATTTCTCCTTGATTAAGTATGACAGATATGTAGTTTTACTGTTTGACATCATGCAAGGGAGAAATCTATTAGAGGCTTTATGAATTACAAGAAATGAGAAAATGCCATTAATTCATGGACTCCTGGATGATTAATACATGGGGCTTTGCACAGAACCACATGAGATGATGAAAAGTTGTATTTTGCATAACACTGGACTTGGTGTTGATAAATATACACTGCAACATCCTGTGGTACCCTTCAGTACATATGGACAGCATGGAGCAGTCAGCAATGAACGTACATGCCCTGTATCAAGGATGTCTCCTGGCTTTCTATGACCAAACTACAGATATTTACAGGGGACTGTAAAACTAAAGAAACAATAGGTACTCTGAATGAGTCAGAAGAGGAACTTGAGCAGATTTCACATATATCCTTACTGACAAGAACTACACCAGCCCATTGCAGTATTTACCCTACCTCATCAAGATCTCTCTGAATTTCCAAGGGGGTTGAGAACTCAGTGTTAGGATCTGAAGCCTAATGATTGCTGGTCTGATCTAAAACCAAAATTGAGGGGGTTTTTTGATGCTTCTAAGGAGACTAAAGGAGACCATTTGGTGGATGCTTGGCTGTTTCTGCAAACGAGATGCTTTTAAAGTGTTTCAAGTTGCACTAAACAAAAATGAGCTACCGAGCATCTTTTTAAGCACTGTGGAGTACCCATGTGACCTCCAGCTGCCACTCTAGAAAGGCAAGGTCTCCCCATGTCCTGTATCTTATCTGCCAGCTCCATGCAGATGTCTTGGATACCCTAGGACATCACAAATGGCACTAGCAACTTATGTTTAAGCAAATAAATCCCACTCTCAGATATCCAGGGTGAACTGAACTACTCACTGTATAGTCTGATAACTAATTTGTGAAAATTATTTTATTCATTTAAGCTCCTCTTGTTCTCTTGAGGTTTTATGTTTCAATACTGTTACAAAAGGAGGGGGATCATCCACTGCTTAGACTTTTTTTATCCATTTTACCTCCTAGGGCTTTACACTGCCTATGTGCATACATAAGTCTTTCCAGGCTGGAGGAAACCAGGAACATTTAATAGCTTCCACAAGGATGGATCAAGTCTCTGGTAAGTGGGTGCCCACCTTTGAGTTAAGCACAGCAGGAAGCTGCCACTCTCTCAGTTGGGACTGGTATGTGTATTTAGCAGAAATGTCATTATCCATTTGCACAGCTTTCTCAGAGATGCAATGATCCACTGTTATTTCTGCTGTCTTTAAATCCAAGCTGAAGTGTTTTTTTGTTTTTTGGGGTTTTTTTTCTTAAAGATGTGCTTAGCTCAACAAGACATAAAGGGTTTGATGCAGGAATTATTAGATGGCATTCTGTGTGTCATGCAAGAGGTCAGACTATATAATCATAATGGTCCCATCTGACCTAAAAAATCTCTGAAATCTATGAACAGCTCATGAGTAAGAATCCAGTTAAAATATACAGATGGCTGTGAGCAGAAGTTACTCTCTGACCTTCAGTTCTGTGTGAGCCATGCATCAGACTTATGGCAAAATTAATCATAGTACAAGACTAAAAGATTAGGGTGGGACAAGGCACCGTGTCTTGATTAAACCAGCAGAAAAGCCATAAATTGACTGTTATACTGTGGAGCAGAAACCCTTTTTTTATTTTTTTGGCTTAGGTCTGCTAAAAAATATGTTGCAGCAGATGTAAAAAAACTCCCCACTTTTTGGTTCCTGTTTCATTACAGGTGATAAACTGGGAGCACTGGAATCCAATAGCATCTGCCCAGAGGCAACACTTTACTCAGCTGCTGAGTGAAATGTCACCTCACATCAGCTCACATATCAGCCTCAACTGAAGGAAAACCTTCACTGAGAAGCTGTATCATACATTTCCCTGAGTATTCAAGCTTTATCTTTGCTGAGAAAATTATTAGTGGTGTGAAATGCATTGTATTCATGAGAGTCAGTCATTGAAATGACACTGACATGCCAAACTGGTTTCCACATAACCAAATCCTCCTCCTCGTGATTATTCCCATTAATCTTATTACAGTGCCTAAGAGTCTGATAATGAGTCAGGAGCTCATAATGCTAGGAACAGTACAAACATGGGAAGATAGCCCCAGAGCACTTAGGGTCTGCAACAAGGGACAACAGGGGGATGGAAGAAGACAGTGGGGAATATGAAGAAGAATAGAGCCTGGCTGTGGCCAGGTGTTTTGAGCACATCAGCAGTCAGTATGAAGTTATTACGGGTCTAAGGGGAAAGAAGAGATTACAAAGGCATCAGAGAGGGGTGTGGAAGGTTCAGTGCTTCATTAAACCATGACTGCTCCCCAAATGCAAGGGACAGCAGGGACAAATGTATGAATACACCTGCTTAAAAGGTTTACAGGCAAGGAAAGGATGCCTACAGCAGGGGAGGGTCTGACGGAAACAGAAACAGGATATAGGACTGACCTTTAAATACAAGGGCAAAAGTAGTCCATAAAAGGGGTGGGATAAGAAGACAAGTAGGCTGCGTTTGCTGCAGTAGTGAAGAGGAGGCTGTAAAGGATGCAAAGAGGAGAATGCCATGGCCAAAGGTAGGAAAATGATCTTTGTAACTCCATGCTGACTGGATGCTAGCAGAGCAAGACAGTGTTTGGCAGAGCACAGAAAGAGGAAGAACAATGGTGGAGAAAAAAGGATGGAAATTACCAAAAGGAGAGCTTCAGTTACCCAGAAATCTCCACACGAATAAATGACATGTTACTTCATCCAAACATTGATTATTTTCCATTGATCTGTTTCTAAATCCTGGCACCTTCAGTTCTTCTATTTATAGTTATGCTGAGAGCACAAAACAGTCACACACAGAAATATCTTGAGCAGCCTCTTGTGTCAGAGACACAGGCTCAACCCTCCCTGCTACTGACAGTCTTACAAGGGGAAAGGAGTTCTGCCTGAAACAACCTTCTAAGGGAGCCCCTTTCTGCTGTGAAGCATCCTGTCCTTTCGCAGGGAGGTGAATAACAGCAAATAGTGTATTTGTGAGCTATAATATGCCAAGGGCTGAGTCGATTCTTTGAGAGGGATGAGAGGCTCTGTAAAACCAGGGCTTGCCTCTGCCTCCCATAGCTGTCCCAGTGCAGCTAAGGATCTGATCCATTTCTCTAACCTTGTGCAATTTCATATGCGTCTCTTGGGATTAAATCTTTTGCATTCAGCATAGCTTCTCACTGTCTCCTCCACTGCTCCCTGGATTGCTCCTCACTTTATTTTGGATTCATTTTACCAACAGATTTTGACTTTCTCAAGTTTATTTTGTCATACAATAATGTCTTCTTTCTGCTAGGCTGGCTTCCAAACACCTCTTGTTGAAATTGGCTTCTAAATTTTAATTAAAAGAACCTTTCGTTTGGCCCATAAATTAAAATGTTCTGAATTCTTTTTTCTGTCCACTTCGAGGCATTGAGCCAAGCATAAACTACTGAAAGTTGTCCAGACATATCCTTCTTTCTTTCCTCTGTGCTCAAATTCCTCCCCCAAGAGACAGAGCTACTGCCAGCAATGTCGCTGCCACAGTCCTGTGACCTCCCATTAGAAATATTCTCTTTACAATGACTGACCTCATGGCAGGGTAGTCGCATCAGTAAGAGCACATCAGCACATTAAGTGAGTGACAACCATGACTTTGCTGGCCTGCTCTTGAACTCCTGGAC